>NC_042960.1:64079855-64432297 GCF_901001165.1 Salmo trutta
CTGTTAGCACTACTTTAGCTCCCATTGCAGTCAACGGCAGACTCGGGATTCAGGACTGTTATTGTGTGTCACAATGGCCATTAAGCCCTATTGACTTTCGCCACATCCTCTGAGTCTCCTCCTGCCATTGTCCCTGCGTGTTTCGGCTGCCGTTCAATCAAGCAAGCTGGAATTTGGCTTCTAGCTACGCTAAGCCGCCGACTTACAGCCCAAACAGAATCAAAGTGATCTTCCTGAGTGGGTAAATGTCAACAACAGGAGTTTATGTGGCTGGATACAGAAGACTGTTTCTATAGACCTCCACGCCAGAGCTAGCTATAGGGGTATGCTTTGTATTGGGGCGGCAGGTAGCCTAGTGGTTAGAGCGTTATAACATAGTGTTATGTACCCCAGGTATTAACGCTACTGCATGTCAGTGTTATCTATGTTTCTGATCATGGACTGGCTCCTAAAGGAGAGTCCATTGACATGGTTCTGTATACATGTTGTTCTCTCTCGGTCTCTGCCTGTCCACGTCTCTTATCTCTTTGTTCTCTCTCTCTCTCTCTCTCGTTCCATCTGTAGGCAGGAGAGCAGCCAGTGGGCATTGCCATGTTCTGACACAGCTGTGCCAGGGGGAGTGCCCACTTCGCCAGCTGCTGGCTGATGCCACAGAGAGGAGAACACGTAGTAAGATAGACATGTTAGCATTGGCTCTCATTCTCTGTGTCAACATGGTTGTAACCCCACAGAGATGGAGACTGTGGAACAACATCACAGAGATGGAGACTGTGGAACAACATCACAGAGATGGAGACTGTGGAACAACATCACAGAGATGGAGACTGTAGAACAACATCACAGAGATGGAGACTGTAGAACAACATCACAGAGATGGAGACTGTGGAACAACATCACAGAGATGGAGACTGTAGAACAACATCACAGAGATGGAGACTGTAGAACAACATCACAGAGATGGAGACTGTAGAACAACATCACAGAGATGGAGACTGTGGAACAACATCACAGAGATGGAGACTGTAGAACAACATCACAGAGATGGAGACTGTAGAACAACATCACAGAGATGGAGACTGTAGAACAACATCACAGAGATGGAGACTGTAGAACAACATCACAGAGATGGAGACTGTAGAACAACATCACAGAGATGGAGACTGTGGAACAACATCACAGAGATGGAGACTGTGGAACAACATCACAGAGATGGAGACTGTAGAACAACATCACAGAGATGGAGACTGTGGAACAACATCACAGAGATGGAGACTGTGGAACAACATCACAGAGATGGAGACTGTGGAACAACATCACAGAGATGGAGACTGTGGAACAACATCACAGAGATGGAGACTGTAGAACAACATCACAGAGATGGAGACTGTAGAACAACATCACAGAGATGGAGACTGTGGAACAACATCACAGAGATGGAGACTGTGGAACGACATCACAGAGATGGAGACTGTGGAACAACATCACAGAGATGGAGACTGTAGAACAACATCACAGAGATGGAGACTGTAGAACAACATCACAGAGATGGAGACTGTGGAACAACATCACAGAGATGGAGACTGTGGAACAACATCACAGAGATGGAGACTGTAGAACAACATCACAGAGATGGAGACTGTTGAACAACATCACAGAGATGGAGACTGTGGAACAACATCACAGAGATGGAGACTGTAGAACAACATCACAGAGATGGAGACTGTGGAACAACATCACAGAGATGGAGACTGTGGAACAACATCACAGAGATGGAGACTGTGGAACAACATCACAGAGATGGAGACTGTAGAACAACATCACAGAGATGGAGACTGTGGAACGACATCACAGAGATGGAGACTGTGGAACGACATCACAGAGATGGAGACTGTGGAACAACATCACAGAGATGGAGACTGTAGAACAACATCACAGAGGGGACATTGTTGCTTAACAATACCTACCTACTGTAAAGGAAGAATTGGTTCATCTTATTGCATCCATAATACTTAGGTTAAAGTAGATAAATAGATACACAAATAGTCTGATATAATACATAATATAATATAATTCAGTCCTTACACCCAAACAAGGGCACTGCGTTCATCCACCTCTGGCCTGCTCGCCTCCCTACCTCTGAGGAAGCACAGTTCCCGCTCAGCCCAGTCAAAACTGTTCGCTGCTCTGGCACCCCAATGGTGGAACAAGCTCCCTCACGACGCCAGGACAGCGGAGTCAATCACCACCTTCCGGAGACACCTGAAACCCCACCTCTTTAAGGAATACCTGGGATAGGATAAAGTAATCCTCCTAACCCCCCCTAAAAGATATAGATGTACTATTGTAAAGTGGTTGTTCCACTGGATATCATAAGGTGAATGCACCAATTTGTAAGTCGCTCTGGATAAGAGCGTCTGCTAAATGACGTAAATGTAAATTGTAAATGATAGAGACTCACTGAAGGCCTAGCTTTGAGCAGCAGACAGACAAGAAACGAGCGCCCCAATAAGAATCAGGCCATGTTGGAATCAAACAAAATGCTGATATCACAGTAACAATCTGTGCCAGTGACACATTGTCCTTTGAAGAGCGCTCTCAGAACAGGGAGATGAATTTAATATCTTTGGACAGATACGGTGGGAAGCAGTCAGATTTGTTTATTTTTCTTGAAACATTCCTTTAATTCCGCTTTGACTGTTAAACGCACCGTGGGCTAACACCGACAACATTCATTACAGCAAAAATAAATACGGTTTCATACATTCAATAAATAGCTTAAACGGATGCAGGCTTAATCTAATTCCTTTTCCCATATGTTTTCTAACCATTTTAAGCTAAAATGTCATACAGTGCTTGGACCAAATGTTGGGCCAATTTGAAAAAAAGGGGTAAATGAATGCCTCTGAAAATACTTACATGGCATGGGCTGTTTGATGTGCCAAACAGTCACATCATGATGTGACAGATCTCCTAGACCGTTGTGACTTATCACATGAGTAAGTGCTTAGTAGAGCACACACAAAGACCAGTAGGTTACCAGAACAGAACTGACACCACCTCCACTGGGTTATCACCAGAACAGAACTGACACCACCTCCACTGGGTTATCGCCAGAACAGAACTGACACCACCTCCACTGGGTTATCACCAGAACAGAACTGACACCACCTCCACTGGGTTATCGCCAGAACAGAACTGACACCACCTCCACTGGGTTATCACCAGAACAGAACTGACACCACCTCCACTGGGTTATCACCAGAACAGAACTGACACCACCTCCACTGGGTTATCACCAGAACTGACACCACCTCCACTGGGTTATCACCAGAACTGACACCACCTCCACTGGGTTATCACCAGAACAGAACTGACACCACCTCCACTGGGTTATCGCCAGAACAGAACTGACACCACCTCCACTGGGTTATCACCAGAACAGAACTGACACCACCTCCACTGGGTTATCGCCAGAACAGAACTGACACCATCTCCACTGGGTTATCACCAGAACAGAACTGACACCACCTCCACTGGGTTATGACCAGAACAGAACTGACACCACCTCCACTGGGTTATCACCAGAACAGAACTGACACCACAACCACTGGGTTATGACCAGAACAGAACTGACACCACCTCCACTGGGTTATCACCAGAACAGAACTGACACCACCTCCACTGGGTTATCACCAGAACAGAACTGACACCACCTCCACTGGGTTATCACCAGAACAGAACTGACACCACCTCCACTGGGTTATCACCAGAACAGAACTGACACCACCTCCACTGGGTTATCACCAGAACAGAACTGACACCACCTCCACTGGGTTATCACCAGAACAGAACTGACACCACCTCCACTGGGTTATTACCAGAACAGAACTTGGACCATCTCCACTGGGTTATCACCAGAACAGAACTGACACCACCTCCACTGGGTTATCACCAGAACAGGACTGACACCACCTCCACTGGGTTATCACCAGAACTGACACCACCTCCACTGGGTTATCACCAGAACTGACACCACCTCCACTGGGTTATCACCAGAACAGAACTGACACCACCTCCACTGGGTTATTACCAGAACAGAACTGACACCACCTCCACTGGGTTATCACCAGAACTGACACCACCTCCACTGGGTTATTACCAGAACAGAACTGACACCACCTCCACTGGGTTATGACCAGAACAGAACTGACACCACCTCCACTGGGTTATCACCAGAACAGAACTGACACCACCTCCACTGGGTTATCACCAGAACAGAACTGACACCACCTCCACTGGGTTATTACCAGAACAGGACTGACACCACCTCCACTGGGTTATCACCAGAACTGACACCACCTCCACTGGGTTATCACCAGAACTGACACCACCTCCACTGGGTTATCACCAGAACTGACACCACCTCCACTGGGTTATGGGTCTTTCCATTTGATTTCAATCACTTTTTGACATATAATGCAAAATATGTCATACTGGCTGTATTTCTGCCTGTTTGAACAACAAATAGCTCAGATTCACATGAAAACATGAAATGACGTCAGGAATCGATAGATCATCACTTTGTGAACTGAACTCTCGCCATAAACGCCTAGCTGTATGGATACCGTTGGATGTAAACTTTATATTGAGGAGATATCACCTCTCCACGCCATAATGCCTTTAGCCCATCTGCCCTGCTGAGAAGAATGACATCACTGTGGTATTTCAAGAGGAATGCCCAAGGCCCATAGCGACATGGGCTTTGGGAGGATGGTTGCTCAATGTCTGCAGTTAATAGTTGGAGGGGTGGGTGGGTCTCTATGCCTATGGCTTCTCCCACTATGGGACATTGAGTGGACTATGAGCTAGGAGTGAGGTACCATGTTCCCTGTTGAGAGGTAAGGCAAGTTTGGAGCTCTCATCTTCAGTAGTGCTTATTAAGACATTCAGTTCAGTTCAATTCAGGTTTGTGTCAAAAGATGTTCAACTACCCATATTCTTTGTAGAGTACATGAAAACGTAAAATAAAATGGCATGACGCTAAAATAAATATATTATTCCGTTAATGTAGATAAATAATGAATACGTTGTCTCTCTGACGCATCAGCAACAAAACGTCAGTGAATGAGCCCCGTTGACCAGTGGCTGTAGATGTACAACGACGCCTGTCAAACAGTGTCATTACTTTTCACTGGGTGCTCCACCCCCCGTGCGACATGGAATAGTACTAGTCTGCATACAAAGTAACTCAATGTGTCACGTTGTGATACACTGTAGCCTCCTTACTGTATTGGTAGCCTATGTTGGATAGGTTGGGGGTCAACAATACTAACCAGCAGTTCGGGAAATATATGTTGAATTTGCACTGTGTTTGAGAAAACAACATCATTGACATTATCATAGGCAACGGGGTGAGAATGATGCTTCTTCTTCTAGCCTTTTAGGGTGACTGAGCTAGTGCTTTTCGACCACGTAACCAAACGTAAAGAAAGCCTGAATGTTGTCGTCTACTCGAGGCTATATGTGTCACACGTTATTTCCGACATAACGTCTCTGTGCTGTAACTGAATGGACACGGTAGTTGTTCCATTCACCGTCCGCTATGCAGCAGCTTGCAAGAGCGATTTGACATTAGACCTGGTGACAATATACAGTGGCTTTCCACCATGGGGCAGTTGGGTAGATTTGATGTTTGTGTCGTGAACAAAAGCTCCCGCCCTCGTCATAGACTGTATAAAATATGTCCTTGTGTGTGAGTGTCGTTATCAAACAGGCTTACCTCTACTGTTGCTTGAAAATCACTCTTCTCCGCTCTCCGTCTGCTTACAAATACTGCACTCAAAAACTCAGACTAAATCCATTTCCACGAATGAAAATATCTCTGTTTTCAAAACGACAACCCTTGGTTAGCTTCTTCAATAGAAATCTTATTCACTCCAGGTTTTATCTACAGTAGCTCCAGATAATCACAATTTCTTGAATATTTTTTTTGTCCCAATATTGCATATTGAGGTCCGTGTCACGTCGCTCGCTGATGCTTGGATTAGTCTTCTGTCAGTCGGTGTAAAGTGCTGAGCCGACGCATGACGCGCTCCAGTTACTGTTGTGGAGGGCAGCCTACACTTCAGAGAGAGTTGTGGTGCCAATGGGCGGCAACGAGGGAGGGATCTCCACAAAAATATAACCTGGGTACTAGTCTAGTCCTACCTGGAAATGATCATATAACCTGGGTACTACTCTAGTCCTACCTGGAAATGATCATATAACCTGGGTACTACTCTAGTCCTACCTGGAAATGATCAGAAATGAAGAAAATTAAGAGCAGGCTTTCTGCGTTGTCTGTAGTCTATCGTATCCCAGGCATTGATATATGCTAGAAGATATATGCCGATCAAGATCCAGAGATAAATGGTCCTGTTTTATCCTGGTTTTGTTCATCAAAACACAGCTAGTCGCTATTGTTCCCCCATTCAAAAACAGGCTATGCAAATCTACCTATGAATACATAGGGTCGTTTTCATCAGGACACAGTGTAGCAAAACGTTTTGCAGTGGAAAATAAAAACGAGCATTCGTTATTGGACAAGTTCAGGTAGTTCCTCCCTGTTTCAAGCCATTTTCTTCCGTTTGGTGTAATGAAGACAACCCATGCCAGATCTGCCCTCAGGGTGATAAGTGTTTCTAACGTGAGACACACATCCACTAATTACAGCTGCTCTCTCTGGCTCGCTTTAGCTCCAGGCTCATCCTGGTTCACCGTGTCTTATAAATCAAGACATAAGCTATCTATCTAATGGTCAGCACCATCTCAACGCGCAGCCACACTACTACAGCACGTTTCAATTAACTAGCTAACTGACAATATGATGGAGCAACAATCTATTATTAACACTGGTTTGGTGTGGAATCTATTCTCTGTTCCTGAGGGGAAAAGGCTTCATTGTGATAGTGCTATTCAGAGAACATTCGGGAAATTATGTTGACAGTACTATAGTGTTATTGTGTTATTTTAAGGATTGTGATGATGGATATGACTTTGGTTATTTGTGGTGGACAATAACGAGGTGTAGTAGTAGCAGTAGTTGTAGTAGTAGTAGCAGTAGTTATAGTAGTAGTAGTTAAAGCAATAGTAGTAGTAGTAGTAGTAGCAGTAGTTATAGTAGTAGTAGTTAAAGCAATAGTAGTAGTAGTAGTAGTAGCAGTAGTTATAGTAGCAGTAGTTATAGTAGTAGTAGTTAAAGCAATAGTAGTAGTAGTAGTAGCAGTAGTTGTAGTAGCAGTAGTTGTAGTTATAGTAATAGTAGTTATAGTAGTAGTAGTTAAAGCAATAGTAGTAGTAGTTGTAGTAGCAGTAGTTGTAGTAGCAGTAGTTGTAGTTATAGTAATAGTAGTTATAGTAGTAGTAGTTAAAGCAATAGTAGTAGTAGTAGTAGTAGTAGCAGTAGTTGTAGTTATAGTAATAGTAGTAGTAGTAGTAGCAGTAGTTGTAGTTATAGTAATAGTAGTAGTTATAGTAGTAGTTGTAGTTATAGTAATAGTAGTAGTTATAGTAGTAGTAGTTAAAGCAATAGTAGTAGTAGTAGTAGTAGTAGTTATAATATTAGTAGTAGTTATAGTAGTAGTAGTAGTTATAATATTAGTAGTAGTTATAGTAATAGTAGTAGTAGTTATAATATTAGTAGTAGTTATAGTAGTAGTAGTAGTAGTTATAATATTAGTAGTAGTTATAGTAGTAGTAGTAGTAGTAGTTATAATATTAGTAGTAGTTATAGTAGTAGTAGTAGTTATAATATTAGTAGTAGTTATAGTAATAGTAGTAGTAGTTATAATATTAGTAGTAGTTATAGTAATAGTAGTAGTAGTTATAATATTAGTAGTAGTTATAGTAGTAGTAGTAGTAGTAGTTATAATATTAGTAGTAGTTATAGTAGTAGTAGTTATAATATTAGTAGTAGTTATAATATTAGTAGTAGTTATAATATTAGTAGTAGTTATAGTAATAGTAGTAGTAGTTATAATATTAGTAGTAGTTATAGTAATAGTAGTAGTAGTTATAATATTAGTAGTAGTTATAATATTAGTAGTAGTTATAATATTAGTAGTAGTTATAGTAATAGTAGTAGTAGTTATAATATTAGTAGTAGTTATAATATTAGTAGTAGTTATAATATTAGTAGTAGTTATAGTAATAGTAGTAGTAGTTATAATATTAGTAGTAGTTATAGTAGTAGTAGTTATAATATTAGTAGTAGTTATAGTAGTAGTAGTTATAATATTAGTAGTAGTTATAGTAGTAGTAGTTATAATATTAGTAGTAGTTATAGTAGTAGTAATTATAATATTAGTAGTAGTTATAGTAGTAGTAGTTATAGTAGTAGTTATAGTAGTAGTAGTAGTAGTTATAATATTAGTAGTAGTTATAGTAGTAGTAATAGTAGTAGTAGTTATAATATTAGTAGTAGTTATAGTAGTAGTAATAGTAGTAGTAGTTATAATTTTAGTAGTAGTTATAGTAATAGTAGTAGTAGTTATAATATTAGTAGTAGTTATAGTAGTAGTAATAGTAGTAGTAGTTATAATATTAGTAGTAGTTATAGTAGTAGTAGTTATAATATTAGTAGTAGTTATAGTAATAGTAGTTGAATTATCATGGGTTATTATTATTGGCAATCAAAACAAACTGTCTCAGCCAGAGAAAAGATGCAAATAGTCATGGCAGCAACCCAGTAAGCAAAATGATGTTGAAAAGACGTCTAAAATACACATTTTCCAGACGTTGAAGTTAGGTTCTTTTTTGGTTCTGAATGTAAGGTGAAAACACATATTTCCCAGATGTTGCAAAGAAGTATTTTCCGGATGTTGGAATCAGGTTCATTTTCGGGTTCTGAATGAAAGTTGAAAATACATTATTTACAGATGTTGAAAAAATAAATTTTCTTTGGTTATTAATTCTATGGCCAATTTTCAACTGCACATACATTCTCAATGAAGGAAGAATTATTTCACAATAATTACTTTCAGCTAAATCAAATCGAATGTATTTATAAAGCCCTTCTTACATCAGCTGATATCTCAAAGTGCTGTACAGAAACCCAGCCTAAAAGCCCAAACAGCAAGCAATGCAGGTGTAGAAGCACGTAGAAGCACTACTACTACATCCATATAATAAAAGGAAAGAGAAGCCAATTGAAGATTACAATATAATATTTGGTATTGCTCCTATCTGTCACATGCACTTTTTTTTTACATTTTCTTTCTTTTGGAAAAGTATTTTATAAGTGTTTTTCTTATATAAAAAAAATGTCATATTTCTTTTACATAATTTGAACGTATAAAAACAGCGTAAGATGCATTAAAACCAGCATTGAATATTGTTTGTTTGAAAAAGTACAATGCACTTTTTGTGATGTTCAAAATAGGTTTATCTACAGATTTTCACCAACAGACCAGTTCTTCAACTACAATAACATTTTCAGTAACGGTTACAGAAATAGTTATTTCTTGCTATGAATGTGATATGTTGTTGTTTATCTATCTTAGTTGAATGCACTGACTGTAAGTCGCTCTGAATAAGAGCATCCGCTGAATGACCAAAATGTAAAACAAAATGTAAAACAAATACTTACAAAGCATGCTGGGTATTATTTTAATGAACCCCGCCACCAAACAAGTACACATTTGGTCATTTCGGACCAGACCAAATATAAACGAATCATAGACTTCTAGGCTATATTTCACAAGTTTGAACAGCACAGTACAGTATAGCACAGTTCAGTACATTAGAGCACAGTATACCACAGTAGAGTACAGTAGAGTACCGTACAGGACAGTAGAGTTTTATTCAGTAAAGTACAGCATGGTACAGTAGAGCTCAATTCAGTGGAGTGTAATTCAGTAGAGTACAGTACAGTAGAGTACAGTAGAGTTTAATTCAGTAGAGTACAGTACAGTACAATAGAGTTTAATTCAGTAGAGTACAGTACAGTAGAGTTTAATTCAGTAGAGTACAGTACAGTACAATAGAGTTTAATTCAGTAGAGTACAGTACAGTACAATAGAGTTTAATTCAGTAGAGTACAGTACAGTAGAGTTTAATTCAGTAGAGTACAGTACAGTACAATAGAGTTTAATTCAGTAGAGTACAGTACAGTACAATAGAGTTTAATTCAGTAGAGTACAGTGCCGTACAGTAGTTTAATTCAGTAGAGTAGAGTACAGTAGAGTATAGTAATTGAGCAGAGTACTTTAGAGTAAAGTAGAGTACAATACAGTACATTATACTGTAACATACTTTACTTTTCTTTACTGTATCTACTGTGCTCTACTGTACTGTATGTTGACGTACTGTGCTGTCCAAACTTGTAAAATATAGATGTCTATGATTGGTTCAGATTTGGTCCGTACTGGACCAAAAATCAACGTCAGTGGACGTTGAAAATCGAGGCCTGTCCAAACCGCACCAAAAAAAAGACATCAGAAAAAAGGAGTCTGCATCAGTCTTAAGCGGTGGACTCCAATTCTGGTTTTACACTTTGGACGTGTGTTGACAGGTAGGTTGTTGTGCAAAATATGTTGATGAATGTTCCCAGACAGGTATTGTATTCCTTACTTCACACTTACTTTTCAATGAGCTTAAACATTTAAATCAACACTGTATTTTATAAGCTTGATGATTTCAGTGTAAAATATCATTTCAGTGTTAAAGATGATTTCAGTGTAAAATATGATTTCAGTGTTAAAGATGATTTCAGTGTAAAATATGATTTCAGTGTTTGTTAGTTTTCTTCAGAACTACGGTGTGCTACTGTTCAAGTGGATTATACTATTACAAGCAGTGCACACATACACACACAGTACTGTATACATACCCCCACACACACAGTACTGTACACATACCCCCACACACACAGTACTGTACACATACCCCCCCACACACAGTACTGTACACATACCCCCACTCACACAGTACTGTACACATACCCTCACACACACAGTACTGTACACATACCCTCACACACACAGTACTGTACACATACCTCCACACATACAGTACTGTACACATACCCTCACACACACAGTACTGTACACATACCCTCACACACACAGTACTGTATACATACCTCCACACATACAGTACTGTACACATACCCTCACACATACAGTACTGTACACATACCCCCCCACACACAGTACTGTACACATACCTCCACACATACAGTACTGTACACATACCTCCACACACACAGAGGAACTGCTCCAGGGCTTCTCACGGCTTTATGACGTTGACTATTCTATTTGATATGTGACAGAAAAAGGCCACATCCGTGTTCATCAGGTTGACACTTGTATACAGTACTGTGGAATGTATGGGTAAATTAACTCCTCTTGAGGGTTTTCGAAAGAAAAACATCCCACCTGTTTTTCAGGGGATTGATTTCCAAGCCCTGTGACATATTTTCCAGGGCTGACATTTTGAAAAGGAAATTCTCCCTTTGGCTCTGTAAATTGGAATACAACTCCCTTGCACAGAGGGGCCCCATTCCACACATTCAAGGCAGACTAGCATCACTGTCCAAATTGACAGGTGCTTTACATGAAAAGGCCACATCAACTGAGAGCAGTTTGTGGAATCCCAGGAGGGACAATGGGCACAGAGGTTCATACCAAAGACCTTTCATGTCACAGAGAAAACAAAATCGGATCAAAACAACCTTTGTTAGGGATGGACCTGAAAATAACTGTCACAGTAGCATTGTGTGTGTGTGTGTATGTGTGTGTGTGTGTGTGTGTGTCTAAATTAATTAGACAGAACCCTTTGCAGAAATAATTCTTAAATAAATCCATCATTTCCCAGCACTATATGACTCGTCCTGATACTGTCCAAACAGTTCCATGAACAGCATGACTACCGGGATGTAATTCCATGGGACTATCCTCACTTCGCAAATTACTTTTAAAGCCACGCTCTGTAAAATGAAAGCTGGGCTGCCAAACAAAAAAAACGTCAACAAACAATGGAGCAAATGCATTCCGGCCCAAACAAACGTAATCATTAAATTCTTCCTCCAAAACGAAAAAAAATAAAAAATAAAAACAGATAACATAACATCAATAGGTTCGCTTCCCAACCCACCTGTGTAACGCTATGTACAACAGCACTGTTGGATACTCAAATTTCTAACGCAGAATTCATTCAAAGATATCAAATATCTACCACAACCCTCTGTTAGGGAGTGGAAGGACACACGGGGGAGTGAAAGTATGGCAGAGCAGAGCAGTGAGAGGGGCTGGGGATGGTAGTCCATCGTCAGCCCTGGTGCTTCTCAGATTTACTGTCTCTGGGGCCAGTCCATCCTCTAATCTGTCATTGGATAACTTTATTCTGTGGACGGGAAGGGAGTCGGGGAGGGATGAGTTTCCCACAGTGTTAAAAGTGAAACTATGAGTTATTGCTACCCGACACTCATATCGAATGTTAGATGTCTGTGTCATGAAACTGTTGGGAAATTGATGTGTCATGAAACTGTTGACAAAATGATGTGTCATCAAACTGTTTGATGACTGCAGTTTCATGACACAAACATACACCTGCCAAAAATGTCCATGAACAGCCTGACTGATGGCAGTCATATCAAATCAAATTTTATTGGTCATATACACATGGTTAGCAGATGGTACTGTGAGTGTAGCGAAATGCTTGTGCTTCTAGTTCTGACAGTGCAGTAATATCTAACAAGTAATCTAACAATTCCCCAACAACTACCTAATACACACACATCTAAAGGGGTGAATGAGAATATGTACATATAAATATATGGATGAGCGAATGCCGAGCGGCATAGGCAAGGTGCAATAGATGGTATAAAATACAGTATATACATATGATATGACTAACGTAAGATATGTAAATATTATTATAGTGGCATTTTAAAATGGCATTATTTAAAGTGCCTAGTTATCCATTTATTAAAGTGGCCAGTGATTGGCTCTCAGTGTAGGCAGCAGCCTCTCTGAGTTAGTGATTGCTGTTTAGCAGTCTGGTGGCCTTGAGATAAAAGCTTGAGATAGAAGTTTTTCAATCTCTCGGTCCCAGCTTTGATGCACCTGTACTGAACTCACCTTCTGGATGGTAGCGGGGTGAACAGGCAGTGGCTCGGGTGGTTGTTGTCCTTGATGATCTTTTTGGCCTTCCTGTGACATTGGGTGCTGTAGATGTCATGGAGGGCAGGTAGTTTGCCCCAGGTGATGCATTGTGCAGACCTCACCACCCTCTGGAGAGCCTTGCGGTTCTGGGCGGTGCAGTTGCCGTACCAGGCTGTGATACAGCCCGACAGCATGCTCTCGATTGTGCATCTGTAAAAGTTTGTCAGGATTTTGGGTGACAAGCCAAATTTATTCAGCCTCCTGAGGTTGAAGAAGCGCTGTTGCGCCTTCTTCACCACACTGTCTGTGTCGGTGGACCATTTCAGTTTGTCTGTGATGTGTATGCCGAGGAATATAAAACCTTCCACCTTCTCCACTGCTGTCCTGTTGATGTGGATAGGGGGGTGCTCCCTCTGCTGTTTCCCGAAGACCACGACCATCTCCTTTGTTTTGTTGACGTTGAGTGAGAGGTTGTTTTCCTGACACCACACTCCGAGTGCCCTCGCCTCCTCGCTGTAGGCCGTCTCGTCATTGTTGGTAATTAAGCCCACTACTGTTGTGTCGTCTGCAAACTTGATGATTGAGCTGGAGGCGTGCATGGCCATACAGTCGTGGGTGTACAGGGAGTACAGGAGGGGGCTGAGCACACACCCTTGTGGGGCCCCACTGTTGAGGGTCAGCGAAGTGGAGATGTTGTTTCCTACCTTCAGCACCTGGCGTGGCCCGTCAGAAAGTCCAGGACCCAATTGCACAGGGCGGGGTTGAGACCCAGGGCCTCCAGCTTGATGATGAGCTTGGAGGGTACTATGGTGTTGAATGCTGAGCTGTTGTCAATGAACAGCATTCTTACATAGGTATTCCTCTTGTCCAGATGGGATAGGACAGTGTGCAGTGTGATGGCGATTGCATCGTCTGTGGACCTGTTGGGGGCGGTATGCAAACTGAAGTGGGTCTAGGCTGGCCGGTAAGGTGGAGGTGATATGATCCTTGACTAGTCTCTCAAAGCACTTCATGATGACAGAAGTGAGTGCTACGGGGCAGTAGTCATTTAGTTCAGTTAGCTTTTTCTTCTTGGGCACAGGAACAATGGTGGCCATCTTGAAGAATGTGGGGACAGCAGACTGGGATAGGGAGTGATTGAACATGTCCGTAAACACACCAGCCAGCTGGTCTGTGCATGCTCTGAGGACATGGCTAGGGATGCCATCTGGACCAGCAGCCTCGCGAGGGTTAACACATTTAAATGTTTTACTCACGACGGCCACGAAGAAGGGGGGAGGGGCGTAGTACATGTTAGCGGGCCGCGACGGTGGCACTGTATTATCCTCAAAGCGGGCAAAGAAGGTGTTTAGTTTGTGTGGAAGCGTGACGTCGGTGTCCGTGACGTTACTGGTTTTCTTTTTGTAGTCCGTGATTTCCTGTAGACCCTGCCACATACAGTGGGGAGAACAAGTATTTGATACACTGCTGATTTTGCAGGTTTTCCTACTTACAAAGCATGTAGAGGTCTGTAATTTTTATCCAGAAAATCACATTGTATGATGTTTAAGTAATTAATTTGCATTTTATTGCATGACATAAGTATTTGATACATCAGAAAAGCAGAACTTAATATTTGGTACAGAAACCTTTGTTTCCAATTACAGAGATCATACGTTTCCTGTAGTTCTTGACCAGGTTTGCACACACTGCAGCAGGGATTTTGGCCCACTCCTCCATACAGACCTTCTCCAGATCCTTCAGGTTTCGGAGCTGTCGCTGGGCAATACGGACTTTCAGCTCCCTCCAAAGATGTTCTATTGGGTTCAGGTCTGGAGACTGGCTAGGCCACTCCAGGACCTTGAGATGCTTCTTACGCAGCCACTCCTTAGTTGCCCTGGCTGTGTGTTTCGGGTCGTTGTCATGCTGGAAGACCCAGCCACGACCCATCTTCAATGCTCTTACTGAGGGAAGGAGGTTGTTGGCCAAGATCTCACGATACATGGCCCCATCCATCCTCCCCTCAATACGGTGCAGTCGTCCTGTCCCCTTTGCAGAAAAGCATCCCCAAATAATGATGTTTCCACCTCCATGCTTCATGGTTGGGATGGTGTTCTTGGGGTTGTACTCATCCTTCTTCTTCCTCCAAACACGGCGAGTGGAGTTTAGACCAAAAAGCTCTATTTTTGTCTCATCAGACCACATGGCCTTCTCCCATTCCTCCTCTGGATCATCCAGATGGTCATTGGCAAACTTCAGATGGGCCTGGACATGCGCTGGCTTGAGCAGGGGGACCTTGCGTGCGCTGCAGGATTTTAATCCATGACGGCGTAGTGTGTTACTAATGGTTTTCTTTGAGACTGTGGTCCCAGCTCTCTTCAGGTCATTGACCAGGTCCTGCCGTGTAGTTCTGGGCTGATCCCTCACCTTCCTCATGATCATTGATGCCCCACGAGGTGAGATCTTGCATGGAGCCCCAGACCGAGGGTGATTGACCGTCATCTTGAATTTCTTCCATTTTCTAATAATTGCGCCAACAGTTGTTGTTGCCTTCTCACCAAGCTGCTTGCCTATTGTCCTGTAGCCCATCCCAGCCTTGTGCAGGTGTAACGCCCTGGCCATTGAGAGGGGTTTTTGTTCTTTATTTTGGTTAGGCCAGGGTGTTACATTGGGTGGGCGTTCTATGTTATTTTTCTATGTTATTGTATTTCTTTGTTTTGGGCCGTGTGTGGCTCCCAATCAGGCACAGCTGAAGTTCGTTGTTGTTGATTGGGAGTCACACATAAGTGCATGTTTTTCCGTTGGGGTTTTGTGGGTAATTATTTCTGTCATTGTGTTTCACCTGACAGGACTGTTTGGCTGTCGGTTTTTTCTTGTTTTGTTTGTATAGTGTTCTTTCTTAATTAAATATGATGAACACTAACTCCGCTGCGTTTTGGTCCACTCTCTCTCACGGCAGTCGTTACAACAGGTCTACAATTTTATCCCTGATGTCCTTACACAGCTCTCTGGTCTTGGCCATTGTGGAGAGGTTGGAGTCTGTTTGATTGAGTGTGTGGACAGGTGTCTTTTATACAGGTAATGAGTTCAAACAGGTGCAGTTAATACAGGTAATGAGTGGAGAACAGGAGGGCTTTTTAAAGAAAAACTAACAGGTCTGTGAGAGCCGGAATTCTTACTGGTTGGTAGGTGATCAAATACTTATGTCATGCAATAAAATGCTAATGAATTACTTAATCATACAATGTGATTTTCTGGATTTTTGTTTTAAATTCCGTCTCTCACAGTTGAAGTGTACCTATGATAAAATTACAGACCTCTACATGCTTTGTAAGTAGGAAAACTTGCAAAATTGGCAGTGTATCAAATACTTGTTCTCCCCACTGTACGTCTCATGTCTGAGCCGTTGAATTGAAACTCCACTTTGTCCCTGTACCTGTCACGATCGTCGTAATGATTGGACCAAGGCGCAGCGTGAGTAGCGTTCCACATCTTTATTATAACTTCAGCAAAATACAAAACAATAAATGATCAAACGAAACGTGAAGACAGTGAAGTGGAAACAGGCACCGACACAAAAACAAGATCCAACGACCCGAAACAAAACACAGTGGGGAAATGGCTGCCTAAATATGATCCCCAATCAGAGACAACGCTAAACAGCTGCCTCTGATTGGGACCCATACCAAGCACACCAACATAGAAATAAACAACATAGAACAACCCCAGCCACGCCCTGACCTACTATACCATAGAGAACCAAGGGCTCTCTATGGTCAGGGCGTGACAGTACCGGCATTTTCCGGAGGGAATAACTACACTGTTTATATTCAGCCAAATTCCCAGACCGCTTTCCATGGTTAAATGCGGTGGTTCACTCTTTCAGTTTTGCGCGAATGCCGCCATCCATCCACGGTTTCTGGTTAAGGTAGGTTTTAATAGTCACAGTGTGTACAACATCTCCGTGGTCGGATTTGCCGAAGGGAGGGCGGGGGAGGGCTTTGTATGCATCGCAGAAGTTAGAGTAGCAGTGATCGAGTGTATTACCCCCGCGTGTACTACAATCAATATGCTGTTAGAATTAAGGTAGCCTTGTACTCAATTTTGCTTTGTTAAAATCCTCAGCAACAATAAATGCAGCCTCAGTATATATGGTTTCCAGTTTACACAGAGTCCAGTGAAGTTCCTTGAGGGCCATCGTGGTGTCTGCTTGAGGGGGAATGCACACAGCTGTGACGATAACTGACGAGATTTTGTCTTGGGAGATAATATGGCCGGCATTTGATTGTAAGGAATTCTAGGTCGGGTGAGCAGAAGGACTTGAGTTCCTGTATGCTGATATGATTACACCATGAGTCGTTAATCATGAAGCATACACCCCCGCCCTTCCTCTTCCCAGAGAGGTGTTTATCTCTGTTGGGTGCGATGCATGGAGAAGCCCGGTGGCTGAACCGATTCCGACAACATATCCCGAGAGAGCCATGCTTCCGTGAAACAGAGGATGTTACAATCTCTGATGTCTCTCTGGAAGGCAACCCTTGCTCGAATTTCGTCTACCTTGTTGTCAAGAGACTGGACAATGGCAAGTAGTATACTTGGGAGCGGTGGGCAATGTGCACGTCTACGGAGCCTGACCAGGAGGCTGCTCCGTCTGCCCCTTCTGCGGCGCCGTTGTTTTGGGTCAACTTCTGGGATTAGATCCATTGTCCTGGGTGGTGGTCCAAACAGAGGATCTGCTTCGGGAAAGTTGTATTCCTGGTCGTAATGTTGGTAAGTTGACGTTGCTCTTATATCCAATAGTTCTTCCCTGCTGTATGTAATAAGACTTAAGATTTCCTGGGGTAACAACGTAAGAAATAATACATAAAAAAACAAAATACTTGTCACGTCCTGGCCAGTATAAGGGTTAATTGGTATTGTAGTTTGGTCAGGACTTGGCAGAGGGTATTTGTTTTATGTGGTTAGGGGTGGTGTTTTTCTAAAAAGGGCATTTGATTTAAGTATTCCGGGGTTTTTGGGCACTGTTCGTTGTTTACGTATTTCTATGTTGATCTAGTTAGTTGTATGTCTATGTTTGGTTAATTGGGGTGGACTTCCAATTGAAGGCAGCTGTGTGGTGTTGCCTTTGATTGGAAGTCCTATATTAATTGGGTGTGTTTGTCTGTTTAATTGTGGGAGATTGTTTCGTGTTTAGCGTGTGTAAGCCTAACAGGACTGTCAGTATATCGTGAGTTCGTTTTTGTTATTTTGTATATTCATTTTGAATTTATTAAATGTTCAAAATGAACTATATCAACTCTGCTGCATATTGGTCATCTTTTTCCGACGATAATTTCGCTATATCGTCAAACGACGAAGAAATCCCTGACAATACTGCATAGTTTCCTAAGGACTCGAAGCGAGGTGACCATCTCTGTCGGCATCATCTTGCTACTCATCAGAGTGGACCAACATTAAAACCGAGGAAGATCATGACACATTCCCTGTGTGCTCCCTGTGTGCTCCCTGTGTGCTCCCAGTGTGCTCCCAGTGTGCTCCCAGTGTGCTCCCTGTGTGCTCCCTGTATGCTCCCAGTGTGCTCCCAGTGTGCTCCCAGTGTGCTCTCTGTGTGCTGTCACTTTATACAGTTAAGTAAATAAACAATAGCAGTGTCTTTGTTAGGGAGTGGAACCACACAAAGGGGAGTGAACGAAAGGCAAAGCAGTGAGAGGGTCCGGGGATGGTAGTCCGTCATCAGGCCTGGTGCTTTTCAGATTGACTGTCTCTGGAGCCATGCCACCCTCTGGGTGATGTGTTGCCTTCCCTGTCGGCTCCGATATTTCACCAGGAGGAGCACGCAGCTCATACTGCCACCACGTTAAGGTTCACAGGCCCAATAAAATCCTTCAGAGCAGGCCTGAGTGGGCCACCGCACTGGCAGCCAACCAACTGTACCAACATAATCCTCCCTTTTCCAGATGCCAAACAATTAAGAGTCCTAAGGAAGAATATTGAACACCTTACATTAGTCAGTCATTTTCACAGAGTAGTTCACAACAATAGGGCTATTTGTTGAAGGAGAAAGACTTTAGTAAAGCAACAGAATGGTAGTATTTAATTCTCTTGTTCTTATTTATTTTTTAAGAGGGTGGATCAGCTTTAATATTGAGGATAGATTGTTGATTCCATGAATGTAATTGTCTGCATCATTTCCAATCTGTTCTCTTGTTAATTATATGAGCAACAATGGCCAATTAGTAACATTGTCCTAGTTCCTTTAATCAAATGAACTCTAACGATCTAATGTTTCACATTGCATGAGGCTCAGCCGTCTTTAAACGTTGATATTATTATGTCCAACATGAAAAGCATTTACAATACATCAGAGAATGTTAGTAGCCCGGAATGTCAACGTGACATTATACATTCTAATAAAAAAGTCATCTTTTATTCAAGCAGTTACGTGTCGTTAATCGTGATGCAGGCAGCAGCAGTGGATCTGGCCCTCCCCGTTCTTGGCTCCCAGCCAATCCCAGCCCAGTCAGCCTACCAAGCCTTCCAACTGTAGTTGACATAGTAATAATTAACAGGGGTTATTGTGTGGCTATAGCACAAGATCTCAAACACGGTTAAGTATGAGGACATGAATAGACTAGGGATTTATGTCAAAACTGGTCTGGAAAATGGCGAAAATATTGTCTCTCCTCTCGCACACCTCTGAAGACAAGGGTTATGTGGGTCACAACGTGGTGGACCCTACACAACCCTGATTATGACGACATGAAGCTATTGTGACGTCACAATAGTGCTGGATTATAGAGTAAACATAGCCTCTTCTCTGCCATGTTCTGTGGTCTTCTCTATGTGCAGTGCTTTTGTCCCTTAACAAACGTGATGCCTCTCTAGCGACTATGAGCATCAAGGTGGTGAGGGTAGGTAACATCTCCACCCCACTGATCCTCAACACTGGGTCCCCACAAGGGTGCGTTCTTAGCCCTCTCCTGTACTCCCTGTTCACCCACGACTGCGTGGCCATGCACACCTCCAACTCAATCATCAAGTTTTCAGACGACACTACGGTGGTAGGCTTGATTACCAACAACGACGAGACGGCCTACAGGGAGGAGGTGAGGGCCCTCGGAGTATGGTGTCAGGAAAATAACCTCACACTCAATGTCAACAAAACAAAAAGATGATCGTGGACTTCAGGAAACAGCAGAGGGAGCAGCCCCCTATCCACATTGACGGGACAGTAGTGGAGAGAGTAGAAAGTTAAGTTCCTCGACGTACACATCATGGACAAACTGAAATGGTCCAACCACACAGACAGCGTGGTCAAGAAGGCGCAGCAGTGCCTCTTCAACCTCAGGAGGCTAAAGAAATTCGGCTTGTCACCAAAAACACTCTCAAACTTTTACAGATGCACAATCGAGAGCATCCTGTCGGGCTCTATCACCGCCTGGTACGGCAGCTGCTCCGCCCATAACCGGAAGGCTCTCCAGAGGGTAGTGAGGTCTGCACAATGCATCACCGGGTGCAAACTACCTGCCCTCCAGGACACCTACACCACCCGATGTCACAGGAAGGCCAAAGAGATCATCAAGGACATCAACCACCCGAGCCACTGCCTGTTCACCCCGCTATCATCCAGAAGGCGAGGTCAGTACAGGTGCATCAAAGCTGGAACCGAGAGACTGAAAAACAGCTTCTATCTCAAGGCCATCAGACTGTTAAACAGCCATCACTAACTCAGAGAGGCTGCTGCCTACATACTGACTCAACTCAAGCCACTTTAATAATGGAAAAATTGATGTAAACAATTTATCACTAGCCACTTTATATTATATAATGTTTACATACCCTACAATACTCATCTCATATGTATATACTGTACTCTATACCATCTGCATCTTGATTATGCCGTTCGGCCATCGCTCATCCATATATTTATATGTACATATTCTGATTCAATCCTTTACACTTATAAGGTAGTTGTTGTGGAATTGTTCGATTAATTGTTAGATATTACTGCACGGTTGTAACTAGAAGCACAAGCATTTCGCTACACTTGCATTAACACCTGCTAACCATGTGTATGTGACAAATATATTTGATTTGATTTGATTTTGACAAGATGTCACAGTGTCTGCCTCCTCATGTCTGTTTCCTACAAGACGATGTGTGAGCAATGGGACCAGACCACTTTGGGGGGATCCCCCATAGGCCCAGAGTGGCATGTTCCTCAACTGGTTTCAGACCCAACACTCAATATTACAGCAGAGATATTTTCATCTCAACGCGGTTGTGTCTCCAGTTCCTGCTCCTTATCAACAATAGCCTTCCCCAACCAAACAGCCACAGCAAGGGCTTTGCTGCTTCACAGTTGTGCATGTACTCTCCAGGCTAGGGAGATAGTTGATGTGACTAAGTATCATAGCTGAGCATTTAAAACCATCTGAACTGGTGGTCTTAGGTGACTTCAACCTGGACTGGCTGACACCTATCTCAGAGAACCTCAAGAACATTTGTCTTGATCTGAATCTAACCCAGCTAATCACAAAACCTACTCGGTTAAATGGGAAAAATCTTGATAGATCCTCATTATTAGATTTCATTCTCACAAATAACCCCCAAAAGTTATCAGTTATGAAGGTAAGACCCAGAGGCAGACAATGTCGAATTAACAATGGTTTAATAATCCAACAGGGGCAATAGACAGGTCAAGGCAGGTAGGGGTCAGTAAACCAGAGGTGGGGCAACGGTACCGGACGGCAGGCAGGGGTCAGTAAACCAGAGGTGGGGCAACGGTACCGGACGGCAGGCAGGCTCAGGGTCAAGGTAGGCAGAGGTCAATAATCCAGAGGTCGGGCAAAGATACAGGTCGGCAGGCAGGCTCAGGGGCAGGCAGAGTGGTCAGGGAGAAGGGCTCAGAGTCAGGAAAGGCAAGGATCAAAACCAGGAGGGCGAGAAAAAGCGAGACTGGGAAAAGCAAGAGCTGAGACACAAAAACGCTGGTTGACTTGACAAACAAGACGAACTGGCAACAGACAAACAGTGAGCACAGGTATAAATACACAGGGGATAATGGGGAAGATGGGCGACACCTGGAGGGGGTTGGAGACAATCGCAAAGACAGGTGAAAAAGATCCGGGTGTGACATAAGTACATGTCTTTTGGTGTGTTTGCAAGTGACCTTAGTGATCACTGTCCTATAGCCTGTATTATAGATACTAGACAGCATAAGATACATTTTTTCAACTTTTCTCCTCAAGCATTTATGCTAGAACACACCTGTACTCTCCAGGCTAGAACACACCTGTACTCTCCGGGCTAGAACACACCTGTACTCTCCAGGCTAGAACACACCTGTACTCTCCAGGCTAGAACACACCTGTACTCTCCAGGCTAGAACACACCTGTACTCTCTAGGCTAGAACACACCTGTACTCTCCAGGCTAGAACACACCTGTACTCTCCAGGCTAGAACACACCTGTACTCTCCAGGCTAGAACACACCTGTACTCTCCAGCCTAGAACACACCTGTACTCTCCAGGCTAGAACACACCTGTACTCTCCAGGCTAGAACACACCTGTACTCTCCAGGCTAGAACACACCTGTATTCTCTAGGCTAGAACACACCTGTACTCTCTAGGCTAGAACACACCTGTACTCTCCAGGCTAGAACACACCTGTACTCTCCAGGCTAGAACACACCTGTACTCTCTAGGCTAGAACACACCTGTACTCTCCAGGCTAGAACACACCTGTACTCTCTAGGCTAGAACACACCTGTACTCTCCAGGCTAGAACACACCTGTACTCTCCAGGCTAGAACACACCTGTACTCTCTAGGCTAGAACACACCTGTACTCTCCAGGCTAGAACACACCTGTACTCTCCAGGCTAGAACACACCTGTACTCTCCAGGCTAGAACACACCTGTACTCTCCAGGCTAGAACACACCTGTACTCTCCAGGCTAGAACACACCTGTACTCTCCAGGCTAGAACACACCTGTAGTCTCCAGGCTAGAACACACCTGTAGTCTCCAGGCTAGAACACACCTGTACTCTCCAGGCTAGAACACACCTGTACTGTCCAGGTTAGGGAGATAGATCACACAGTTCAGTATGAAGGAGACTGTCAGTAGCTCTCTCCAAGCACTCTGGGAAACTGGAAACGGGTATTAAGTCCTGTACAGGAGTTAAGTTAGTGACGTTTAACACGTAAGTGAAGATTGAAACACCAGGCAAGCTCAATCAAGCACTAGGAAACCAGTCTTCACACTTTAGTCTGAAATGCAGGCTCATATTAAAATCATAAGCCTCTTTCCATTTAAGGTAAAGATATTCTGACATCATAAACGTGATTTACTTTTCAACCAAGCCCTCCTTCCTTTGAGAAGTTCTGTAGTCCAGAAAACACACCGCCAGCTTCAAACGACGCTCTGTGTAAATCATTGGCACATTCCAAGAGATAAGAAACATTACAATAAACTTGTCATGTGTCACGGCCAATGTCTGAGCATGGTGGGAAGCTGTGAAAAGCGGGTGAGACGACATACCTTTCTCCCCTCCAGACCTGGGTTCATATGTTATTTCAAATCTTTCAAATACTTGTAGCATTTGATTTTGCCTGTCTGAAGGGACAAAAGGGCAGAGTTTGCACTTTTGCTACAATTCTATGTTCCATTGCACCAGGCAAGCTCAATCAAGCACAGCTAATGTATGTCAAATGAACTGAAATAGTATTTGACCCCAGGTCTGCTCTGCTACACTCTGGCCTCCACTAGCAACTCGCCTCTGTCAAACACACTCACCGAGGGGGGTATAGACAAAACGGAATCCCTCGAGTCCCTCACGTAAGGACGATGGGACTAATATTTGCCCCCCTGTGAAAAAACAACAACAACAACATTTAATAAAATACCCCCATCTGTCAACCCGTCGATAAATTCACAGGCCATTTGTTTTTCTAGCCAAAACATGGCAGACGTTCCCAAAGTATTTGTGGTGTGAACATACTGTAAAAGCCTAATGTTTCCGCTCATTAAATTGCCTGAATACAGGAAATGGCCCCGATTAGAACTATACTATATTTCCTATTTTATTATGTTCAGTGTCTGGTTTCATCTGGAGGCTGTAGGTTACTCTGCTATTGTTGCAAAAGTTTTATCCTATTGATAAAAGGGCAGAAACGCAAAATATGTATCATGGCATGAACACTGGCTTAGCCTCGGCTGAAACATTCAGTGTGAGTCTGTACTTTGTTCACTTCACTACAAGATGAGTGGAAATAATTTGATATATTCAGATGCCTTGAGCATACCGCATTTGCATTTGCTCGTTTGAAAACAAAATCAATAATATAGCACAGTAGGCTTAGGTCAAAAAGCAAATAAAGTTCAGAACTGCTTTGCAACTATAGCGTCTTCAGAGTATTTACACATTTATTGAAGTATTCACAACCCCTGAATCATTACTTTGTAGAAGTACCTTTGGCAGCGATTACAGCTGTGAGTCTTTCTGGGTAAGCCTCTAAGAGTTTTCCACACCTGGATTGTGCAACATTTTCCCATTATTCTATTCAAAAGACTTCAAGCTCTGTTAAATTGGTTGTTGATCATTGCTAGACAACTATTTTCAGGTCTTGCCATAGATTTTCAAGTAGATTTAAGTCAAAACTGTAACTCGGCCACTCACGAACATTCACTGTCTTCTTGGTAAGCAACTCCAGTGTATATTTGGCCTTGTGTTTTAGGTTATTGTCCTGCTGAAAGGTGAATTCCTCTCTCAGTGTCTGGTGCTCAGCAGACAGCCAGGTTTTCCTCTAGGATTTTGCCTGTGCTTAGCTCCATTCAGTAAGAAATGTTTTATCCTGATAAACACTCCAGTCCTTAACGATTACAAGCATACCCATAACACATTCTCTTAAAAGCCCCCAAAGCACACACATTGTTGTTCCTCTTTTCAGTTCGCTGCATCTAGCGACTGGAACAATCTACAAAAAAAACGATGAAACTGGAAAGTTCTGTCTCTGTCTCAGCTTACAAAGATTCAATCATGGATATCCTCACTGGCAACTGTCGCTGTTATGCCAACAACCTAGGCTGCTGATTGTGGTGTCTGCTTTCTGTGTCTTTATTTGTTGTCTCTCTGTCTATTTGGCTCTTCAGTAGTGTTATGTTTCCTGTATCGTGGCTTGACTCTGTCTTTCCCCCTCGTGCTGTTGTCTACCCTTAATAATGTTGTTTATGCCATGCTGCTTTTTGTTGCCATAGGGTTCTCTTCACATAGTGTGGTAATGTCTCTCTTGTCGTGATGTGCTTTGTTTCCATGGTAATGTCTCTCTTGTCGTGATGTGCTTTGTTTCCATGGTAATGTCTCTCTTGTCGTGATGTGCTTTGTTTCCATGGTAATGTCTCTCTTGTGGTGATGTGCTTTGTTTCCATGGTAATGTCTCTCTTGTGGTGATGTGCTTTGTTTCCATGGTAATGTCTCTCTTGTGGTGATGTGCTTTGTTTCCATGGTAATGTCTCTCTTGTGGTGATGTGCTTTGTTTCCATGGTAATGTCTCTCTTGTCGTGATGTGCTTTGTTTCCATGGTAATGTCTCTCTTGTGGTGATGTGCTTTGTTTCCATGGTAATGTCTCTCTTGTGGTGATGTGCTTTGTTTCCATGGTAATTTCTCTCTTGTGGTGATGTGCTTTGTTTCCATGGTAATGTCTCTCTTGTGGTGATGTGCTTTGTTTCCATGGTAATGTCTCTCTTGTGGTGATGTGCTTTGTTTCCATGGTAATGTCTCTCTTGTGGTGATGTGCTTTGTTTCCATGGTAATGTCTCTCTTGTGGTGATGTGCTTTGTTTCCATGGTAATGTCTCTCTTGTGGTGATGTGCTTTGTTTCCATGGTAATGTCTCTCTTGTCGTGATGTGCTTTGTTTCCATGGTAATGTCTCTCTTGTCGTGATGTGCTTTGTTTCCATGGTAATGTCTCTCTTGTCGTCATGTGCTTTGTTTCCATGGTAATGTCTCTCTTGTGGTGATGTGCTTTGTTTCCATGGTAATGTCTCCCTTGTCGTGATGTGCTTTGTTTCCATGGTAATGTCTCTCTTGTCGTGATGTGCTTTGTTTCCATGGTAATGTCTCTCTTGTCGTGATGTGCTTTGTTTCCATGTCGATGTCTCTCTTGTCGTGATGTGCTTTGTTTCCATGGCGGTGTCTCTCTTGTTGTGATGTGCTTTGTTTCCATGGTAATGTCTCCCTTGTCGTGATGTGCTTTGTTTCCATGGCAATGTCTCCCTTAATGTGACGTGCTTTGTTTCCATGGTAATGTCTCTCTTGTCATGATGTGCTTTGTTTCCATGTCGATGTCTCTCTTGTCATGATGTGCTTTGTTTCCATGTCGATGTCTCTCTTGTCATGATGTGCTTTGTTTCCATGGTAATGTCTCTCTTGTCATGATGTGCTTTGTTTCCATGGTAATGTCTCTCTTGTCATGATGTGCTTTGTTTCCATGGTAATGTCTCTCTTGTCATGATGTGCTTTGTTTCCATTTGTTTCCATGCTGGTGTGTCTTCTCTTACTTTTTCTAAATCCTCGTCCCCTCCCCCACAGGATCCTCATCCCCTCCCCAACAGGATCCTCATCCCCTGCCCCACAGGATCCTCATCCCCTGCCCCACAGGATCCTCATCCCCTGCCCCACAGGATCCTCATCCCCTCCCCCACAGGATCCTCATCCCCTGCCCCACAGGATCCTCATCCCCTGCCCCACAGGATCCTCATCCCCTGCCCCACAGGATCCTCATCCCCTGCCCCACAGGATCCTCATCCCCTGCCCCACAGGATCCTCATCCCCTGCCCCACAGGATCCTCATCCCCTGCCCCACAGGATCCTCATCCCCTGCCCCACAGAATCCTCATCCCCTGCCCCACAGGATCCTCATCCCCTGCCCCACAGGATCCTCATCCCCTGCCCCACAGGATCCTCATCCCCTGCCCCACAGAATCTTCATCCCCTGCCCCACAGAATCCTCATCCCCTGCCCCACAGGATCCTCATCCCCTGCCCCACAGAATCCTCATCCCCTGCCCCACAGAATCCTCGTCCCCTCCCCCACAGGATCCTCATCCCCTGCCCCACAGAATCCTCATCCCCTGCCCCACAGAATCCTCATCCCCTGCCCCACAGGATCCTCATCCCCTGCCCCACAGAATCCTCATCCCCTCCCCCACAGGATCCTCATCCCCTGCCCCACAGAATCCTCATCCCCTGCCCCACAGAATCCTCATCCCCTGCCCCACAGGATCCTCATCCCCTGCCCCACAGGATCCTCATCCCCTGCCCCACAGAATCCTCATCCCCTCCCCCACAGGATCCTCATCCCCTGCCCCACAGGATCCTCATCCCCTGCCCCACAGGATCCTCATCCCCTGCCCCACAGGATCCTCATCCCCTGCCCCACAGGATCCTCATCCCCTGCCCCACAGAATCCTCATCCCCTCCCCCACAGGATCCTCATCCCCTGCCCCACAGGATCCTCATCCCCTGCCCCACAGGATCCTCATCCCCTGCCCCACAGGATCCTCATCCCCTGCCCCACAGGATCCTCATCCCCTGCCCCACAGAATCCTCATCCCCTCCCCCACAGGATCCTCATCCCCTGCCCCACAGGATCCTCATCCCCTGCCCCACAGGATCCTCATCCCCTGCCCCACAGGATCCTCATCCCCTGCCCCACAGAATCCTCATCCCCTCCCCCACAGGATCCTCATCCCCTCCCCCACAGGATCCTCATCCCCTGCCCCACAGGATCCTCATCCCCTGCCCCACAGAATCCTCATCCCCTGCCCCACAGGAGGCCTTTTGCCTCTTGCTAGGCCGTCATTGTAAATAAGAATTTGGTCTTAATTGACCTGCCTGGTGAAATAAAGATAGAATAAGTAACACACATAGGCATTCGCCAAAGCTATGCCCCTCTGTTCAGCTTCAGTCAAGGCACTGAGCTGTTCAGCTTCAGTCAAGGCACTGAGCTGTTCAGCTTCAGTCAAGGCACTGAGCTGTTCAGCTTCAGTCAAGGCACTGAGCTGTTCAGCTTCAGTCAAGGCACTGAGCTGTCACTGGTCATAAGGCACTGGCTGTCACTGGTCATAAGGCACTGAGCTGTCACTGGTCATAAGGCACTGAGCTGTCACTGGTCATAAGGCACTGAGCTGTCACTGGTCATAAGGCACTGAGCTGTCACTGGTCATAAGGCACTGAGCTGTGACTGGTCATAAGGCACTGAGCTGTCACTGGTCATAAGGCACTGAGCTGTCACTGGTCATAAGGCACTGAGCTGTCACTGGTCATAAGGCACTGAGCTGTCACTGGTCATAAGGCACTGAGCTGTCACTGGTCATAAGGCACTGAGCTGTCACTGGTCATAAGGCACTGAGCTGTCACTGGTCATAAGGCACTGAGCTGTTCAGCTTCAGTCAAGGCACTGAGCTGTCACTGGTCATAAGGCACTGAGCTGTCACTGGTCATAAGGCACTGAGCTGTCACTGGTCATAAGGCACTGAGCTGTCACTGGTCATAAGGTACTGAGCTGTCACTGGTCATAAGGGTCAATGTAGATAGTCCAGGTAGCGAATTGGTTAACTATTTAACTAATTAGCAATCTTTTGACTTGGGGGTAGAAGCTGTTCAGGGTCCTGCTGGTTACAGACTTGGTGCATCAGTACAGCTTGTCGTGCGGTAGCAGAGAGAATGATTTATGACCTAGGTGGCTGGAGTCTTTGACTGTTTTTAGGGCCTTCCTCTGACACCGCCTGGTATAGAGATCCTGGAATGCAGGGAGTTCGGCCCAAGTGATGTACTGGGCCAAATGCACTACCCTCTGTAGCGCCTTGCGTTTGGATGCTAAGCAGTTGCCATACGAAGCAGTGATGCAGCCAGTCAAGATGCTCTGAATGGTGGAGCTGTAGAACTTTTTGAGGATCAAATGTTTTCAGTCTCCTGGGGGGGAAAGAGGTGTTGTCGTGCCCTCTTCACAACTGCCTTGGTGTGTTTGGACCATGATAGATCCTTAGTGATGTGGATAATGAGGAACTAAAAGTTCTCGACCCTCTCCAATACAGCTTTATTGATGTGAATGGGGGTGTGCTCGGCCCTCCTTTTCCTGTAGTCCATGATCAGCTAATTTGTTTTGATCACGTTGAGGGAGAGGTTGTTGTCCTGGCACCACACTGCCAGGTCTCTGACCTCCTCCCTACAGGCTGTCTCGTCGTTGTCAGTGATCAGGCCTACCACAGTTGTGTCGTCAGCAAACTTAGTGATGATGTTGTAGTCGTGCTCGGCCACGCAGTCATGGGTGAACAGGGAGTACAGGAGGGGACTAAGCATGCACCCCTGAGGGGCCCCCGTATTTCCGGGTCAACGTGGTGGATGTGTTGTTTTTCCTACCTTCATCACCTGAGGGCGGCCCGTCAGGAAGTCCAGGATCCAGTTGCAGAGGGAGGTGTTTAGTCCCAGGGTCCTTAGCTTAGTGATGAGCTTTGTGGGCACTATGGTGTTGAACGCTGAGCTGTAGTCAATGAACAGCATTCTCACATAGGTGTTCCTTTTGTCCAGGTGGGAAAGGGCAGTGTGGAATGCAATAGATATTGCGTCATCTGTGGATCTGTTGGGGCGGTATGCAAATTGGAGTGGGTTCAGGGTGTTTGGGATTGTGGTGTTGATGTGAGCCATGACCAGCTTTTCAAAGTATTTCATGGCTACAGATGTAAGTGCTACGGGGTGATAGTAATTTAGTCATTCTTGGGCACAGGGACTATGGTGGTCTGCTTGAAACATGTAGCACCAATGGGTCACTGACTGAGGTAGTATGTTTAGGACATGGACTCCTACAACATCTTTGTGTGTGTGTGTGTGTGTGTGTGTGTGTGTGTGTGTGTGTGTGTGTATGTGTGTGTTTGTGGATCTTTGAGTGTGCTGAAGGGGACAGGAGGCTAGGCATGTTTTCTCCTAATGAATCCTTAGCTCCTGAGTGGCGCAGAGGTCTAAGGCACTGCATCTTAGTGCTAGAGGCGTCAGTACAGACCCCGGTTCGATCCTGGGCTGTATCACAACCGGCCGTGATCTGGAGTCTCATAGGGTGGCGCACAATTGGCCCAGCGTCGTCCGGGTTTGGCTGGGGTAGGCCGTCATTGTAAATAAGAATTTGACTTGCCTAGTTAAATAAAGGTAAAATAAAAAATATACGCTCAACTTCACCCATCTCGACAACCCCCATGCCTCGATCACACTGACAGCATCCTGGTGTTTTCGTACACCAGAAGCACATTCATTTCCAACTGAACACTGCGTTTGCCTTGCAGAGGTAGTTGCAGTGCGTTCTGTGTGGTGCATATGTTGGATTTATCGAACGTATGCATCAAACTGTCTGCATAGACGGCTTGACAGAAATGGTAGCAGATGGTGAATGTTGAACTGTTGTTGCACACATATCTATATGATGCCGCTGTAGGTGTGATCGAGGAGTCAACCATCTCAACAACCCTCATGCCTGCTCTCTGGTTGCCGTCTGGTTGCCCTCTGTTTGCCGTCTGGTTGCCCTATGGCCTCAACCGGGTTTAGAGGTTTCAGAAGACCTTGAGGAGTCCCTCATTCAGCCACTTATCTAATGGAAAAAACACATTTGCTGCAGCTACAGTCAAAGGCAAACGCATGTACTCATGTCTTACACATAACATCCACACATCAGAGGTACCAGTGTCTTTGCAGTATTCCTTAGTGCCAGTGTCTGCAGTATTCCTTAGTGCCAGTGTCTGCAGTATTCCTTAGTGCCAGTGTCTGCAGTATTCCTTAGTGCTAGTGTCTGCAGTATTCCTTAGTGCCAGTGTCTGCAGTATTCCTTAGTGCCAGTGTCTGCAGTATTCCTTAGTGCCAGTGTCTGCAGTATTCCTTAGTGCCAGTGTCTGCAGTATTCCTTCGTGCCAGTGTCTGCAGTATTCCTTCGTGCCAGTGTCTGCAGTATTCCTTCGTGCCAGTGTCTGCAGTATTCCTTAGTGCCAGTGTCTGCAGTATTCCTTAGTGCCAGGATTGTATTGTATTTTATATGTTTAGTAAAGAAACATGACAGTGTACAGTAAGGAAATACTTTACACTAGGCTGTGTGTGTCCATTGCACTTGTGCCAATCGACTCAATAACTTTATCATCATGGTATATATTTCATGGAGCACCCCCTGCTGGCCTGGTGGTCTTTACACTGATGGTGGACTGGCTTATCTGGGAATAGTTTACCAGAAAGCTACTTTTAAGTAGAAAATCCTCCATTATACAACCCTTCACTCTCAATTAGTTCAAGTGCTCCTATGATACTGATCCTAGACCAGATTTACTTTGAGGCCAGCTTACAGGGGGATAAGGAAATGTGGACTTACGCTGCGTTCTGAACTGATGCTGACACTGAGGAAAAGTAAGGAGGCTGTAAACCAACAATAAAACTGAACCTGCCAATCTCCCACGATTTCTAAGAAATTGGGCTACTTCTTTAGTTCACAGATAGATATTTGTTTTTCTTTCAGAAATTAATCTTAACTCGAGATACTGATGTGTGGGCCTACCTGTCAGACATTCATAGAAATTGTTCCTAGATGTCAAACAATTTAAGCTATTTGGTTCATTCTGGTGTAGTGTTTCTGCACTGCTTGTTCTAACAGGAAGAAACAGAGACAATGTAAAAGTAATTTAATTTGTCATACGCTGTCTCGCTCACCGCTGCCTCATCTCTGACAGACAGACTGAGCTGAGCAAAGGTCCCTGGAAGAATTTTCCAGAGACTGACGTGACGTTTTAGAGACTGACAGGACTCTGGGGAGTGCTAGAGACTGACGGGACTCTGGGGAGTGTTAGAGACTGACAGGACTCTGGGGAGTGTTAGAGACTGACAGGACTCTGGGAAGTGTTAGAGACTGACAGGACTCTGGGGAGTGTTAGAGACTGACAGGACTCTGGGGAGTGTTAGAGACTGACAGGACTCTGGGGAGTGTTAGAGACTGACGGGACTCTGGGGAGTGTTAGAGACTGATGGGACTCCGGGGAGTGTTAGAGACTGACAGGACTCTGGGGAGTGTTAGAGACTGACAGGACTCTGGGAAGTGTTAGAGACTGACGGGACTCTGGGGAGTGTTAGAGACTGACGGGATTCCGGGAAGTGTTAGAGACTGACGGGATTCCGGGGAGTGTTAGAGACTGACAGGATTCCGGGAAGTGTTAGAGACTGACGGGATTCCGGGGAGTGTTAGAGACTGACAGGATTCCGGGAGTGCTAGAGACTGACAGGATTCCGGGAGTGTTAGAGACTGACGGGACTCTGGGGAGTGCTAGAGACTGACGGGATTCCGGGAGTGCTAGAGACTGACAGGACTCCGGGGAGTGCTAGAGACTGACGGGATTCCGGGAGTGTTAGAGACTGATGGGACTCCAGGGAGTGCTAGAGACTGACAGGACTCCAGGGAGTGCTAGAGACTGACGGGACTCCAGGGAAAGTTAGACACTGACGGGATTCTGGGGAGTGCTAGAGACTGACGTGATTCTGGGGAGTGTTAGAGACTGACGGGATTCCGGGACTGCTAGAGACTGACAGGACTCCAGGGAGTGTTAGAGACTGACGGGACTCCAGGGAAAGTTAGACACTGACAGAACTCCAGGGAAAGTTAGAGACTGACAGGACTCCAGGGAAGTGCTAGAAGCGGATTCGAGACTTCCATCTGCTCAGCCAGCAGATTTGCCATCTCCGAGCCTCTCACTGTCTCTATCCATTGGCCCTGGAACAGCCAGATACCACTATATTGGTCAACACAAACACAAACCCGGATGTCAGTTCAGTTATTGTCTCAATAGATACAGTTAACCCACAGACAAGGTTGTACTTCCATATGTGGACCCTGGCTCTACAGCACATTACACCCAAGGGCCACATTGGCTACAGCACGCATTTTATTTTCCTACGCTTCACTGTTTGCTTGGGCAGCGGTTTTGGAGCATATTTGGCCCCAATGGTATTCAGCCCTGGGTCTGGATTGTGAATAGTGGTCAGTGTCTAGTATTTTGGTCAAGTCTTATATAGAGTGGAAAAAGTAGGTTGAACACGAACAGATCCATCCAGGCATCTATCCTCCACCCCTGGATGGTTAGATGCCCTCAGCTTGCTCTGCTCTCCACCGAATGCTCTCCCTGGGGAGAAGCTCATAAAGACTGTCCACTGAGCCCCAGCAGCCATCAGACAGGAATGTCCCAGTCAGACTCCCTCCCAGTGCACAACACTGAGAGAAGGGAGGGAGGGGTGCCCTGTCCCTATCACCGCTCACACACAGCCCCAGCCTCTTACACTTTGTCATACACACATATTCTCACGCAAGCATGCACGTACACACACACACTTTAACAGTCAGTTGGATCCAGATGGGGAATAGCATGTTGATCATTAGACTAGCTACCCCGTCCTACCAGGGGTTCCTACCAGGGGTTCCTACCAGGGGTTCCTACCAGGGGTTCCTACCAGGGGTTCCTACCAGGGGTTCCTACCAGGGGTTCCACCAGGGGATCCTACCAGGGGTTCCTACCAGGGGTTCCTACCAGGGGTTCCTACCAAGGGGTCCTACCAGGAATTCATATCAGAGGTTCCCACCAGGAGTTCCTACCGGGGGTTCCTCTGGGACTGATCTAAGGTGTACCAGGGGTTCCTACCAAGGGGTCCTACCAGGAGTCCCTACCAGGGGTTCCTACCAGGAATTCATATCAGAGGTTCCCACCAGGCGTTCCTACCAGGGGTTCCGACAGAAAAGCCAAGGTGGATGCAAATACCAAATCACACACAACCTTCCAGATTCTTCATAGTCGCCTCAACCCACCAGCTAGTTGCCCAATCCAAAATCGACCCCTAGATTTAACTGTGGATTTATCTCCTGACAAGCAGATATACAGTGCATTCAGAAAGTACAGAAAGTACAGAACCCTTGACTTTTTCCACATTTTGTTACGTTACAGCCTTATGCTAAAATGCTGAAATGAATAAAATATTTATTTTGTCATGAATCTACCCACAATACCCCATAATGACAAAGCAAAAACAGGTTTTTGGAAATTTTTGCAAATGTATTTAAAGTAAAATTCCTTATTTACGTAAGTATTCAGACCCTTCGCTATGAGACTCGAAATTGAGCTCAGGTTCATCCTGTTTCCATTGATTATCCTTGAGATGTTTCTACAACTTGATTGGAGTCTACCTGTGGTAAATTCAATTGATTGGACATGATTTGGATAAGCATACACCTGTCTATATAAGGTCCCACAGTTGACAGTGCATGTCAGAGCAAACACCAAGCCATGAGGTCGAAGGAAATGTCTGTAGATGTCAGGGAATTTCTTCGTCGTCAGACGATATGGCGAAATCATCGTCGGAAAATGAGGACCAATATGCAGCAGAGTTGAGATAGTTCATTTTGAACGTTTAATAAACTCAAAGATGAACATACAAAATAACAAAACGAACTCACGATATACTCACACATGCTAAACACGAAACAATCTCCCACAATTACACAGACAAACACACCCAACTAATATAGGACTTCCAATCAAAGGCAACACCACACAGCTGCCTTCAATTGGAAGTCCACCCCAATTAACCAAACATAGAAATACAACCAACTAGATCAACATAGAAATACGTAAACAAGGAACAGTGCCCAAAAACCCCGGAATACTTAAATCAAATGCCCTTTTAGGAAAAAACACCACCCCGAACCACATAAACCAAATACCCTCTGCCACGTCCTGACCAAACTACAATAACAATTAACCCTTATACTGGCCAGGACGTGACAGTAGAGCTCCGAGACAGGATTGTGTCGAGGCACAGATCTGGGGAAGGGTACCAAAAAATGGTTGCAGCAATGAAAGTCCAAGAACACAGTGGCCTCCCTTCATTCTCAAATGGAAGAAGTTTGGAACCACCAACACTCTTTCTAGAGCTGGCCTCCCGTCCAAACTGAGCAATCGGGGAAAAGGGCCTTGGTCAGGGAGGTGACCAAGAACCCGATGGTCACTCTGATAGAGCTCCAGAGGTCCTCTGTGGAGATGGGAGAACCTTTCAGAAGGACAACCATCTCTGCAGCACTCCACCAATCAGGCCTTTATGGTAGAGTGGCCAGATGGAAGCCACTCCTCAGTAAAAGGCACATGACAGCCTGCTTGGAGTTTGTCAAAAGGCACCTAAAGACTCTCAGGTCATGAGAAACAAGATTCTTTGGTCTGATGAAACCAATATGTAACTCTTTGGCCTGAAGGCCTAGAGTCACGTCTGGAGAAAACCTGGCGCCATCCCTACTGTGAAGTATGGTGGTGGCAGCATCATGCTGTGGGGATGTCTGTTAGCGGCAAGGACTGGGAGACTACTCAGGATTAAGGGAAAGATGAACAGAGCAAAGTACAGAGAGATCCTTGATGAAAACTTGCTCCAGAGCACTCAGGACCTCAAACTGGGGCGAAGGTTCACCTTCCAACAGGACAACAACCCTAAGCACACAGCCAAGACAACACAGGAGTGGCTTTGGGATGTCAGGATTGAGGGAAAGCCAGAGCCCGGACTTGAACCCGATTGAACCTCTCTGGAGAGGCCTGAAAATAGCTGTGCAGAGACGCTCACCATCCAATCTGACAGAGCTTGACAGGATCTGCAGAGAAGAATGGGAGAATCTCCCCAAATACAGGTGTGCCAAGCTTGTAGCGTCATACCCAAGAAGACTCAAGGCTGCAATCGCTGCCAAAGGTGCTTCAACAAAGTACTGAGTAAAGGGTCTGAATACTTATGTAAACGTGATATTTACATTTAGTATTTTTTTATAAATTGTCATTATGGGGTATCGTGTGTAGATTTATGAGGGGAAAAAACTATTTAATCAATTTTAGAATAAGGTTGTAATGTAACATTTGGAAAAAGTCAAGGGGTCTGAATACTTTCCAAATGTATGGTACGTTCATAGAAGCATCTCCAGTTTGTCTCTCCAGCGAGCTGTGGACGTGACATTATCATCCGTTATAATATACCCATGGACCTCAGCTTCACGTATGCATATTTGAAAACTTTTCTCACTGCAAGTGGGAGAGAATGCCGCCAGGCCTCTGTGTGTGGGTGTGTGTGTGTGTGTGTGTGTGTGTGTGTGTGTGTGTGTGTGTGTGTGTGTGTGTGTGTGTGTGTATAAACGCACATCCAGTAATCCCAGGTCTTTGACATTAAACAACACAATTTATCAGCGTCGACAGCAACAGAGCGCCCTGGTCTTTCTCCGATGGTCTGTCAGCGACGCACCGTGCTCCATAATCGCTCTTTATACGAAGTGTATCAGGTTAATGGGCTGTGCAATCAGAGGTATCCTCTCTCTCACCAAGGAGAAAAATGACCTGTTGAATAGTTGTGTGTCATGCAGATAATAGTAGGGAGTGTTCTTTTGAAATATCATCAGATCTGAAAAAGCACAGAGAACATAACAAAACGTTTTTGTAAAATGGAAAGATACATGGTGTTTCCCAAGTGTTCCGAAAGACAGATACAGAAAGTATTCACACACCTTGACTTTTTCAAAATGGTTGTTGTGTTACAATGAGTCCATGCAACTTTTTATGAGACATGTTAAGCACATTTTTATTCCTGAATTTATTTAGACTTGTCATAAAAAAATCGTTGAATACCTATTGACTCGACATTTCAGCTTTTCATTTTATATTCATTTGGAAAAACATAATTCCACTTTGACATTATGGGGTATTGTGGGTAGGCCAGTGACACAAAAAAAAACACCCTCAATTTAATCAATTTTAAATTCAGGCTGTAACACAACACAATTTGGAAAAAGTCAAGGGTTGTGAATACTTAAGGCATTGTAAGTAGATCTGCTACTGGGAAAATGCTTTGAGGAGAGGGATGGCTCGATTCAATCCATATCACTGAAGTTTAGCACTACAGTACGATTGAAATTTAAAGATCATTTCCATGGGTTATAGACTATTCCATGACTCTGGTGCACAAGACGAGAATGGCAGTCTTGCCTAATACTGCAAATGTCCTGGGGATTTTAAGTAGTAACCACCTACTGTAGCAGACCGTGTCTGGTAAATGCTAGTGGTGAAGGAGAACAGGCTACAGAGGTTGATAGAGGGGGTTTACCCAGAAGGGCAAAGGAGAACAGGCTACAGAGGTTGAGAGAGGGGGTTTACCCAGAAGAGCTAAGGAGAACAGGCTACAGAGGTTGAGAGAGGGGGTTTACCCAGAAGAGCAAAGGAGAACAGGCTACAGAGGTTGAGAGAGGGGGTTTACCCAGAAGGGCTAAGGAGAACAGGCTACAGAGGTTGAGAGAGGGGGTTTACCCAGAAGAGCTAAGGAGAGCAAGCTACAGAGGTTGAGAGAGGGGGTTCACCAATTAGGGCTAAGGAGAACAGAATACAGAGGTTGAAAGAGGGGGTTTACCCAGAAGAGCTAAGGAGAATAGGATACAGAGGTTGAGAGAGGGGGTTTACCCAGAAGAGCTAAGGAGAATAGGATACAGAGGTTGAGAGAGGGGGTTTACCCAGAAGAGCAAAGGAGAACAGGATACAGAGGTTGAAAGAGGGGGTTTACCCAGAAGAGCAAAGGAGAACAGGATACAGATGTTGAGAGAGGGGGTTTACCCAGAAGGGCTAAGGAGAACAGGCTACAGAGGTTGAGAGAGGGGGTTCACCCAGAAGAGCTAAGGAGAACATGCTACAGAGGTTGAGAGAGGGGGTTCACCCAGAAGGGCTGAGGAGAACATGCTACAGATTTTGAGAGAGGGGGTTCACCCAGAAGGGCTAAGGAGAACATGCTACAGATGTTGAGAGAGGGGGTTCACCCAGAAGGGCTAAGGAGAACATGCTACAGATGTTGAGAGAGGGGGTTCACCCAGAAGGGCTTTGTAGATGATATGCCTTCTGTGCATATAAAATGAGGTCCAACCCACCGTTTGGTACAAGGTGGCTGGTGAATTACTTGGCATTTGTAATAAAGCGCAAGGATGCATGATAAACAGAGTCCAGTCTCTGTAAGACGGAGGAAGCTGCATGCATATACAACAAGTCACCATAATCAATTACAGAGAGAAAAGTGGCCTGAACAAGCTTCTTTCTAGCCATAAGCCTTATTACAAAAATAAAAACCCCATTTAAATGTAAGCTTCCTCACAAGATTATCCATATGAACTTTAAAGGACAACTTGTCATCCAACCATATACCTACTGTAGATATTTGTAGGATGACACTTTTCAATGGATAAGCTATCAGATGTGACAATGCTAACCTTCTCTGGCTGAGTGTGAGCTCTGATGAAGGTCATAACCTGTTCCATTCTACAGGTCAATTTGCTGGGCTCAAGTCTCGGCCTAGGCCAGGGATCATCAACTAGATTCAGCCACGGGATGGTGGTTTTCTTGGTCAGGAGCCGGAACATAATCACAAATAATTTGTAGACTGCAAATTGACCGCAAGAAGCCCAAACTGATATAATATCTGACTAAAACATAATCATTTCCAACCTTCCTTACATTTGTATATGATCACGTGTCTCTCTATTATACATGGGAATACTTGGGAACAGATTAAAATCACTTGGAGCTGATTTCTTGGTGTTTTTAAAGTCTATGTTATGTCCAACAATGAAAATTCCCCAAAATCCAACTTTTTTATTTTAGCACACAAACCTTGGGGGGCCATATAAAACCACCCTCTGGCCGCCAGCTGGGGAATCCTGGTCTAGGCCCTAGGGGCTATGTAGCTTCTTATCTGTCATGTATGGATTTGTGTTACGCTGTTCTGTGGACACTTGAATGTTTCTTTCCAGTTGAGTTGCCCTGGTCGTATAAGTTTACAGTAAGTTTAAAGAGCAAACAGCATATGTGGCATCGATATGAGTCAGAAATATTTATTAAATATTACTGAAATATCACTGTCAAAATTGACTACAAAGTGTAAATAGGATAATTTTGGTCATAAAGTCAGTCTCGTCCAAAACTACGTTTTGTGACTTGTGGTTGTGACTGCATCGCAAAGTAGATTATGGTTGGGTTTGTTTCAATCCTGCCCACATGCCCACAGCTGGCAGCAAACAAGTAATCATCAATTCAGAGTACAGCTGTACGCAACCTGATCATAATGCCTGTGGTAAATTTGGGTTGACTTTGGATATCCCTATGGGGCTAGTTACCATCGGTAAATTACACAATGTACATGTGAGAATATATACAATATGTGACAATATGTTAAGATTCCAATACTCCAAATTTCAATGACTTATAATCATCAATCCAACTATAAATTATAGAAATTCATATACAAATATTGAAAGCATGTAATGAGAAAACTACAAGGTGTACAACATGAAGATATCTAGTTTACATTGTGTCATTTATTAACGGTCCCTAATTAGCCCCGGAGATAGGCTATCCAAAGTCAAAGTCAAGTCGCACACCAGCCAGCTGAAGCTAATTGGCAAAATAATTTGGCAAAATCTTCCCACCTGCGAACACACGCGAGACACCCACGTCAAAGCACACCCCTAAACCCTGTTGAATTCAGTCATGGTGGCTAGCATTTCTTAATCAACCAAATCTAAAACGAGGCCAAACCAGGAAGTACAGTCGCCCTTTAAAACTAAGTAATGACATGTTGCACCTCTACCTTGCTACCTTTCAGATGAGCCAAGGAGGAGGACAGATGACAACAGCAGGCCAGTGGAACACTTGGAACAGCAGCAACCAGGGGCAGTATTTTTCTGAGCAATACAAAACAGATGTGTTGCAAACTACGATATGAACTCTGTTTAAGTAGTAGTCATGTTTTGTAAGTACTTATTAGGACACACGTGTGCATAAATAAATAAATGAATGAATAAATGTAACCCTCCTAAAAATAAAATGGTGAGTGGACAATTCATTATTGTGTTTATTATAGCCTCTTCCAATTGAACTAACATACTGCATCCCTTGTGTTCACAGTAAACAGTCTGCAGGGCAGTAAGGAGGTGACATAGTGATGGTGATCCTCCATGATTGCTTCCAAGTTTTTCCATTTCCAGTATGGAGATCCGTTCATATGAGGTGGAAGGTCACAATAGGCACGGGCAGAGAAGAGGCAGGGGGCAAGGGAGGCTGTTTATTAGTCACTGCTGTCCCAAAGTCATGCCCTACACTGCTGTGACTCCAGCCCTACACTGCTGTGACTCCAACCCTACACTGCTGTGACTCCAGCCCTGCACTGCTGTGACTCCAGCCCTACTGCCCTACACTGCTGTGACTCCAGCCCTACTGCCCTACACTGCTGTGACTCCAGCCCTGCACTGCTGTGACTCCAGCCCTACTGCCCTACACTGCTGTGACTCCAGCCCTACTGCCCTACACTGCTGTGACTCCAGCCCTGCACTGCTGTGACTCCAGCCCCACCGCCCTACACTGCTGTGACTCCAGCCCTGCACTGCTGTGACTCCAGCCCTACTGCCCTACACTGCTGTGACTCCAGCCCTGCACTGCTGTGACTCCAGCCCTGCACTGCTGTGACTCCAGCCCTACTGCCCTACACTGCTGTGACTCCAGCCCTGCACTGCTGTGACTCCAGCCCTACACTGCTGTGACTCCAGCCCTGCCCTGCTGTGACTCCAGCCCTACTGCCCTACACTGCTGTGACTCCAGCCCTGCACTGCTGTGACTCCAGCCTTACTACCCTACACTGCTGTGACTCCAGCCCTGCACTGCTGTGACTCCAGCCTTACTACCCTACACTGCTGTGACTCCAGCCCTACACTGCTGTGACTCCAGCCCTACTGCCCTACACTGCTGTGACTCCAGCCCTACTGCCCTACACTGCTGTGACTCCAGGCCTGCACTGCTGTGACTCCAGCCCTACTGCCCTACACTGCTGTGACTCCAGCCCTACTGCCCTACACTGCTGTGACTCCAGGCCTGCACTGCTGTGACTCCAGCCCTACTGCCCTACACTGCTGTGACTCCAGCCCTACTGCCCTACACTGCTGTGACTCCAGCCCTACTGCCCTACACTGCTGTGACTCCAGCCCTGCTGCAAGACAGAGCCGTATTCATTAGGGCACACAAATGGAAAACGTTCTAAAACGTGTTGTACAGAAAACGGAATTAGCACTTCTAATTGGACAAATACAAGTAGTTCCCCCTCCATTTCAATCAGTTTTCCCTCCCTATTATGTGCCTAATGAACTCGACCCAGGTCAGAAATACTCCAGTGAACACACCCATATCTACTTACTAAAAACAACATGCCTTTGTGACTCAGTACAAAATTGCACACAAATAAATACAGAGAAAAAAGAAAAAGAAAAAAAAGTACATTCTAGTCTACACATTTCTGTCTGCCCAGACTCAGATATGCTAGTACTCGAAGTAGAGGCAGAGTTTTTTACACACCATGGATTACATGAATACCTTGTCTTCTATGTAGTTATCTTATCTTTTACCTTATAACCTCTGAAATGCATGATTAGGTTTCAAGTAATTTACAATATTTATAGTACACACACCTCCTCCTCATGGAACATTATAATATTTATAGTACACACCTCCTCCTCATGGAACATTATAATATTTATAGTACACACCTCCTCCTCCTCCTGGAATATTATAATATTTATAGTACACACCTCCTCCTCCTCATGGAATATTATAATATTTATAGTACACACCTCCTCCTCCTCATGGAATATTATAATATTTATAGTACACACCTCCTCCTCCTGGAATATTATAATATTTATAGTACACACCTCCTCCTCCTCATGGAACATTATAATATTTATAGTACACACCTCCTCCTCATGGAACATTATAATATTTATAGTACACACCTCCTCCTCCTCATGGAATATTATAATATTTATAGTACACACCTCCTCCTCCTGGAATATTATAATATTTATAGTACACACCTCCTCCTCATGGAATATTATAATATTTATAGTACACACCTCCTCCTCCTGGAATATTATAATATTTATAGTACACACCTCCTCCTCATGGAATATTATAATATTTATAGTACACACCACCTCCTCCTCATGGAACATTATAATATTTATAGTACACACCTCCTCCTCCTCCTGGAACATTATAATATTTATAGTACACACCTCCTCCACATGTTATATTATAATATTTATAGTACACACCTCCTCCTCCTCATGGAACATTATAATATTTATAGTACACACCTCCTCCTCCTCCTGGAACATTATAATATTTATAGTACACACCTCCTCCACATGTTATATTATAATATTTATAGTACACACCTCCTCCTCCTCCTGGAACATTATAATATTTATAGTACACACCTCCTCCTCATGGAACATTATAATATTTATAGTACACACCTCCTCCTCCTCATGGAATATTATAATATTTATAGTACACACCTCCTCCTCATGGAACATTATAATATTTATATTACACACCTCCTCCTCATGTTATATTATAATATTTATAGTACACACCTCCTCCTCATGGAATATTATAATATTTATATTACACACCTCCTCCTCATGTTATATTATAATATTTATAGTACACACCTCCTCCTCATGGAATATTATAATATTTATATTACACACCTCCTCCTCATGTTATATTATAATATTTATAGTACACACCTCCTCCACATGGAACATTATAATATTTATAGTACACACCTCCTCCACATGGAACATTACAATATTTATATTACACACCTCCTCCTCCTCATGGAACATTATAATATTTATAGTACACACCTCCTCCTCATGTTATATTATAATATTTATAGTACACACCTCCTCCTCATGGAACATTATAATATTTATAGTACACACCTCCTCCTCATGGAATATTATAATATTTATAGTACACACCTCCCCCTCATGGAACATTATAATATTTATAGTACACACCTCCCCCTCATGGAACATTATAATATTTATAGTACACACCTCCTCCTCCTGGAACATTATAATATTTATAGTACACACCTCCTCCTCATGGAACATTATAATATTTATAGTACACACCTCCCCCTCATGGAACATTATAATATTTATAGTACACACCTCCTCCTCATGTTATATTATAATATTTATAGTACACACCTCCTCCTCATGGAACATTATAATATTTATAGTACACACCTCCTCCTCATGTTATATTATAATATTTATAGTACACACCTCCTCCTCCTGGAACATTATAATATTTATAGTACACACCTCCTCCTCATGGAACATTATAATATTTATAGTACACACACCTCCTCCTCATGGAACATTATAATATTTATAGTACACACCTCCTCCTCATGGAACATTATAATATTTATAGTACACACCTCCTCCTCATGGAACATTATAATATTTATAGTACACACCTCCCCCTCATGGAACATTATAATATTTATAGTACACACCTCCTCCTCATGGAATATTATAATATTTATAGTACACACCTCCTCCTCATGGAACATTATAATATTTATAGTACACACCTCCTCCTCATGGAACATTATAATATTTATAGTACACACCTCCTCCTCATGGAATATTATAATATTTATAGTACACACCTCCTCCTCCTGATGGAACATTATAATATTTATAGTACACACCTCCTCCTCCTCATGGAATATTATAATATTTATAGTACACACCTCCTCCACATGGAACATTATAAAATTTATATTACACACCTCCTCCTCATGGAACATTATAATATTTATAGTACACACCTCCTCCACATGGAACATTATAACATTTATATTACACACCTCCTCCTCATGGAACATTATAATATTTATAGTACACACCTCCTCCTCATGGAACATTATAATATTTATAGTACACACCTCCTCCTCATGGAATATTATAATATTTATAGTACACACCTCCTCCTCATGGAACATTATAATATTTATAGTACACACCTCCTCCTCCTCATGGAATATTATAATATTTATAGTACACACCTCCTCCTCATGGAACATTATAATATTTATAGTAAACACCTCCTCCTCATGGAACATTATAATATTTATAGTACACACCTCCTCCACATGGAATATTATAATATGTATAGTACACACCTCCTCCTCATGGAATATTATAATATTTATAGTACACACCTCCTCCTCATGGAACATTATAATATTTATAGTACACACCTCCTCCTCATGGAATATTATAATATTTATAGTACACACCTCCTCCTCCACATGGAATATTATAATATTTATAGTACACACCTCCTCCTCATGGAACATTATTATATTTATAGTACACACCTCCTCCTCCTCATGGAACATTATAATATTTATAGTGCACACCTCCTCCTCCTCATGGAATATTATAATATTTATAGTACACACCTCCTCCTCATGGAACATTATAATATTTATAGTACACACCTCCTCCTCATGGAACATTATAATATTTATAGTACACACCTCCTCCACATGGAACATTACAATATTTATAGTACACACCTCCTCCTCATGGAATATTATAATATTTATAGTACACACCTCCTCCTCATGGAATATTATAATATGTATACTACACACCTCCTCCTCATGGAATATTATAATATTTATAGTACACACCTCCTCATGTTATATTATAATATTTATAGTACACACCTCCTCCTCATGGAACATTATATTTATAGTACACACCTCCTCCTCATGGAACATTATAATATTTATAGTACACACCTCCTCCTCATGGAACATTATAATATTTATAGTACACACCTCCTCCTCATGGAATATTATAATATTTATAGTACACACCTCCTCCTCATGGAATATTATAATATTTATAGTACACACCTCCTCCACATGGAACATTATAATATTTATAGTACACACCTCCTCCTCCTCATGGAATATTATAATATTTATAGTACACACCTCCTCCACATGGAACATTACAATATTTATAGTACACACCTCCTCCTCATGGAATATTATAATATTTATAGTACACACCTCCTCCTCATGGAATATTATAATATGTATAGTACACACCTCCTCCACATGGAATATTATAATATTTATAGTACACACCTCCTCCTCATGTTATATTATAATATTTATAGTACACACCTCCTCCTCATGGAACATTATATTTATAGTACACACCTCCTCCTCATGGAAAATTATAATATTTATATTACACACCTCCTCCTCATGGAACATTATAATATTTATAGTACACACCTCCTCCACATGGAACATTATAATATTTATAGTACACACCTCCTCCTCATGGAACATTATAATATTTATAGTACACACCTCCTCCACATGGAACATTATAATATTTATAGTACACACCTCCTCCTCATGGAACATTATAATATTTATAGTACACACCTCCTCCTCATGGAACATTATAATATTTATAGTACACACCTCCTCCTCATGGAACATTATAATATTTATAGTACACACCTCCTCCTCATGGAACATTATAATATTTATATTACACACCTCCCCCTCCTCATGGAACATTATAATATTTATATTACACACCTCCTCCTCATGTTATATTATAATATTTATAGTACACACCTCCTCCTCATGGAATATTATAATATTTATAGTACACACCTCCTCCTCCTCATGGAACATTATAATATTTATATTACACACCTCCTCCACATGGAACATTACAATATTTATAGTACACACCTCCTCCTCATGGAATATTATAATATTTATAGTACACACCTCCTCCTCATGGAATATTATAATATTTATAGTACACACCTCCTCCTCATGGAATATTGTAATATTTACAGTACACACCTCCTCCTCATGGAACATTATAATATTTATAGTACACACCTCCTCCTCCTCATGGAACATTATAATATTTATAGTACACACCTCCTCCCCCTCATGGAATATTATAATATTTATAGTACACACCTCCTCCTCATGGAATATTATAATATTTATAGTACACACCTCCTCCTCCTCATGGAACATTATAATATTTATAGTACACACCTCCTCCACATGGAACATTATAATATTTATAGTACACACCTCCTCCTCATGGAATATTATAATATTTATAGTACACACCTCCTCCTCCTCATGGAACATTATAATATTTATAGTACACACCTCCTCCTCATGGAACATTATAATATTTATAGTACACACCTCCTCCTCATGGAACATTATAATATTTATAGTACACACCTCCTCCACATGGAATATTATAATATTTATAGTACACACCTCCTCCTCATGGAACATTATAATATTTATAGTACACACCTCCTCCACATGGAACATTATAATATGTATAGTACACACCTCCTCCTCATGGAATATTATAATATTTATAGTACACACCTCCTCCTCATGGAACATTATATTTATAGTACACACCTCCTCCTCATGGAACATTATAATATTTATAGTACACACCTCCTCCTCATGGAACATTATAATATTTATAGTACACACCTCCTCCTCATGGAACATTATAAAATTTATAGTACACACCTCCTCCTCATGGAACATTATAATATTTATAGTACACACCTCCTCCTCCACATGGAATATTATAATATTTATAGTACACACCTCCTCCTCCACATGGAATATTATAATATTTATAGTACACACCTCCTCCTCCACATGGAATATTATAATATTTATAGTACACACCTCCTCCTCCTCATGGAACATTATAATATTTATAGTACACACCTCCTCCTCATGTAACATTATAATATTTATAGTACACACCTCCTCCTCCTCATGGAACATTATAATATTTATAGTACACACCTCCTCCTCATGGAACATTATAATATTTATAGTACACACCTCCTCCTCATGGAACATTATATTTATAGTACACACCTCCTCCTCATGGAATATTATAATATTTATAGTACACACCTCCCCCTCCTCATGGAACATTATAATATTTATAGTACACACCTCCTCCTCATGGAACATTATAATATTTATAGTACACACCTCCTCCTCCTCATGGAACATTATAATATTTATAGTACACACCTCCTCCTCATGGAATATTATAATATTTATAGTACACACCTCCCGCTCATGGAACATTATAATATTTATAGTACACACCTCCTCCTCCTCATGGAACATTATAATATTTATAGTACACACCTCCTCCACATGGAACATTATTATATTTATAGTACACACCTCCTCCTCATGGAATATTATAATATTTATAGTACACACCTCCTCCTGATGGAACATTATAATATTTATAGTACACACCTCCTCCTCATGGAACATTATAATATTTATAGTACACACCTCCTCCTCCTCATGGAATATTATAATATTTATAGTACACACCTCCTCCTCCTCATGGAATATTATAATATTTATAGTACACACCTCCTCCTCATGTTATATTATAATATTTATAGTACACACCTCCTCCTCATGGAACATTATAATATTTATAGTACACACCTCCCCCTCATGGAACATTATAATATTTATATTACACACCTCCTCCTCCTCATGGAACATTATAATATTTATAGTACACACCTCCTCCTCATGGAACATTATAATATTTATAGTACACACCTCCTCCTCCTCATGGAATATTATAATATTTATAGTACACACCTCCTCCTCATGGAACATTATAATATTTATAGTACACACCTCCTCCTCATGGAACATTATAATATTTATAGTACACACCTCCTCCTCCTCCTGGAATATTATAATATTTATAGTACACACCTCCTCCTCATGGAATATTATAATATTTATAGTACACACCTCCTCCTCCACATGGAATATTATAATATTTACAGTACACACCTCCTCCACATGGAACATTATAATATTTATATTACACACCTCCTCCTCATGGAATATTATAATATTTATAGTACACACCTCCTCCTCATGGAAAATTATAATATTTATAGTACACACCTCCTCCTCCTCATGGAATATTATAATATTTATAGTACACACCTCCTCCTCATGGAACATTATAATATTTATAGTACACACCTCCTCCACATGGAACATTATAATATTTATATTACACACCTCCTCCTCATGGAATATTATAATATTTATAGTACACACCTCCTCCTCATGGAACATTATAATATTTATAGTACACACCTCCTCCACATGGAACATTATAATATTTATAGTACACACCTCCTCCTCATGGAATATTATAATATTTATAGTACACACCTCCTCCTCCTCATGGAACATTATAATATTTATATTACACACCTCCTCCTCATGGAATATTACAATATTTATAGTACACACCTCCTCCACATGGAACATTATAATATTTATAGTACACACCTCCTCCTCCTCATGGAATATTACAATATTTATAGTACACACCTCCTCCTCCTCATGGAACATTATAATATTTATAGTACACACCTCCTCCTCATGGAACATTATAATATTTATAGTACACACCTCCTCCTCATGGAATATTATAATATTTATAGTACACACCTCCTCCTCATGGAACATTATAATATTTATAGTACACACCTCCTCCTCATGGAACATTATAATATTTATAGTACACACCTCCTCCTCCTCATGGAATATTACAATATTTATAGTAAACACCTCCTCCTCATGGAATATTATAATATTTATAGTACACACCTCCTCCTCATGGAACATTATAATATTTATAGTACACACCTCCTCCTCCTCATGGAATATTATAATATTTATATTACACACCTCCTCCTCATGGAACATTATAATATTTATAGTACACACCTCCTCCTCATGGAACATTATAATATTTATAGTACACACCTCCTCCTCCTGGAATATTATAATATTTATAGTACACACCTCCTCCTCCTCATGGAACATTATAATATTTATAGTACACACCTCCTCCTCATGGAATATTATAATATTTATAGTACACACCTCCTCCTCATGGAATATTATAATATTTATAGTACACACCTCCTCCTCCTCATGGAACATTATAATATTTATATTACACACCTCCTCCACATGGAACATTACAATATTTATAGTACACACCTCCTCCTCATGGAATATTATAATATTTATAGTACACACCTCCTCCTCATGGAATATTATAATATTTATAGTACACACCTCCTCCTCATGGAATATTGTAATATTTATAGTACACACCTCCTCCTCATGGAACATTATAATATTTATAGTACACACCTCCTCCTCCTCATGGAACATTATAATATTTATAGTACACACCTCCTCCCCCTCATGGAATATTATAATATTTATAGTACACACCTCCTCCTCATGGAATATTATAATATTTATAGTACACACCTCCTCCTCCTCATGGAACATTATAATATTTATAGTACACACCTCCTCCACATGGAACATTATAATATTTATAGTACACACCTCCTCCTCATGGAATATTATAATATTTATAGTACACACCTCCTCCTCCTCATGGAACATTATAATATTTATAGTACACACCTCCTCCTCATGGAACATTATAATATTTATAGTACACACCTCCTCCTCATGGAACATTATAATATTTATAGTACACACCTCCTCCACATGGAATATTATAATATTTATAGTACACACCTCCTCCTCATGGAACATTATAATATTTATAGTACACACCTCCTCCACATGGAACATTATAATATGTATAGTACACACCTCCTCCTCATGGAATATTATAATATTTATAGTACACACCTCCTCCTCATGGAACATTATATTTATAGTACACACCTCCTCCTCATGGAACATTATAATATTTATAGTACACACCTCCTCCTCATGGAACATTATAATATTTATAGTACACACCTCCTCCTCATGGAACATTATAAAATTTATAGTACACACCTCCTCCTCATGGAACATTATAATATTTATAGTACACACCTCCTCCTCCACATGGAATATTATAATATTTATAGTACACACCTCCTCCTCCACATGGAATATTATAATATTTATAGTACACACCTCCTCCTCCACATGGAATATTATAATATTTATAGTACACACCTCCTCCTCCTCATGGAACATTATAATATTTATAGTACACACCTCCTCCTCATGTAACATTATAATATTTATAGTACACACCTCCTCCTCCTCATGGAACATTATAATATTTATAGTACACACCTCCTCCTCATGGAACATTATAATATTTATAGTACACACCTCCTCCTCATGGAACATTATATTTATAGTACACACCTCCTCCTCATGGAATATTATAATATTTATAGTACACACCTCCCCCTCCTCATGGAACATTATAATATTTATAGTACACACCTCCTCCTCATGGAACATTATAATATTTATAGTACACACCTCCTCCTCCTCATGGAACATTATAATATTTATAGTACACACCTCCTCCTCATGGAATATTATAATATTTATAGTACACACCTCCCTCTCATGGAACATTATAATATTTATAGTACACACCTCCTCCTCCTCATGGAACATTATAATATTTATAGTACACACCTCCTCCACATGGAACATTATTATATTTATAGTACACACCTCCTCCTCATGGAATATTATAATATTTATAGTACACACCTCCTCCTGATGGAACATTATAATATTTATAGTACACACCTCCTCCTCATGGAACATTATAATATTTATAGTACACACCTCCTCCTCCTCATGGAATATTATAATATTTATAGTACACACCTCCTCCTCCTCATGGAATATTATAATATTTATAGTACACACCTCCTCCTCATGTTATATTATAATATTTATAGTACACACCTCCTCCTCATGGAACATTATAATATTTATAGTACACACCTCCCCCTCATGGAACATTATAATATTTATATTACACACCTCCTCCTCCTCATGGAACATTATAATATTTATAGTACACACCTCCTCCTCATGGAACATTATAATATTTATAGTACACACCTCCTCCTCCTCATGGAATATTATAATATTTATAGTACACACCTCCTCCTCATGGAACATTATAATATTTATAGTACACACCTCCTCCTCATGGAACATTATAATATTTATAGTACACACCTCCTCCTCCTCCTGGAATATTATAATATTTATAGTACAGACCTCCTCCTCATGGAATATTATAATATTTATAGTACACACCTCCTCCTCCACATGGAATATTATAATATTTACAGTACACACCTCCTCCACATGGAACATTATAATATTTATATTACACACCTCCTCCTCATGGAATATTATAATATTTATAGTACACACCTCCTCCTCATGGAATATTATAATATTTATAGTACACACCTCCTCCTCCTCATGGAATATTATAATATTTATAGTACACACCTCCTCCTCATGGAACATTATAATATTTATAGTACACACCTCCTCCACATGGAACATTATAATATTTATATTACACACCTCCTCCTCATGGAATATTATAATATTTATAGTACACACCTCCTCCTCATGGAACATTATAATATTTATAGTACACACCTCCTCCACATGGAACATTATAATATTTATAGTACACACCTCCTCCTCATGGAATATTATAATATTTATAGTACACACCTCCTCCTCCTCATGGAACATTATAATATTTATATTACACACCTCCTCCTCATGGAATATTACAATATTTATAGTACACACCTCCTCCACATGGAACATTATAATATTTATAGTACACACCTCCTCCTCCTCATGGAATATTACAATATTTATAGTACACACCTCCTCCTCCTCATGGAACATTATAATATTTATAGTACACACCTCCTCCTCATGGAACATTATAATATTTATAGTACACACCTCCTCCTCATGGAATATTATAATATTTATAGTACACACCTCCTCCTCATGGAACATTATAATATTTATAGTACACACCTCCTCCTCATGGAACATTATAATATTTATAGTACACACCTCCTCCTCCTCATGGAATATTACAATATTTATAGTAAACACCTCCTCCTCATGGAATATTATAATATTTATAGTACACACCTCCTCCACATGGAACATTATAATATTTATAGTACACACCTCCTCCTCCTCATGGAACATTATAATATTTATAGTACACACCTCCTCCTCATGGAATATTATAATATTTATAGTACACACCTCCTCCTCATGGAATATTATAATATTTATAGTACACACCTCCTCCACATGGAACATTATAATATTTATATTACACACCTCCTCCTCATGGAATATTATAATATTTATAGTACACACCTCCTCCTCCACATGGAATATTATAATATTTACAGTACACACCTCCTCCACATGGAACATTATAATATTTATATTACACACCTCCTCCTCATGGAATATTATAATATTTATAGTACACACCTCCTCCTCATGGAATATTATAATATTTATAGTACACACCTCCTCCTCCTCATGGAATATTATAATATTTATAGTACACACCTCCTCCTCATGGAACATTATAATATTTATAGTACACACCTCCTCCACATGGAACATTATAATATTTATATTACACACCTCCTCCTCATGGAACATTATAATATTTATAGTACACACCTCCTCCTCCTGGAAAATTATAATATTTATAGTACACACCTCCTCCTCATGGAATATTATAATATTTATAGTACACACCTCCTCCTCCTCATGGAACATTATAATATTTATAGTACACACCTCCTCCTCATGGAATATTATAATATTTATAGTACACACCTCCTCCTCATGGAACATTATAATATTTATAGTACACACCTCCTCCTCCTCATGGAATATTATAATATTTATAGTACACACCTCCTCCTCATGGAATATTATAATATTTATAGTACACACCTCCTCCTCCTGGAATATTATAATATTTATAGTACACACCTCCTCCTCATGGAATATTATAATATTTATAGTACACACCTCCTCCTCATGGAACATTATAATATTTATAGTACACACCTCCTCCTCATGGAACATTATAATATTTATAGTACACACCTCCTCCACATGGAACATTATAATATTTATAGTACACACCTCCTCCACATGGAACATTATAATATTTATAGTACACACCTCCTCCTCCTCATGGAATATTATAATATTTATAGTACACACCTCCTCCTCCTCCTGGAATATTATAATATTTATAGTACACACCTCCTCCTCATGGAACATTATAATATTTATAGTACACACCTCCTCCTCCTCCTGGAATATTATAATATTTATAGTACACACCTCCTCCTCATGGAATATTATAATATTTATAGTACACACCTCCTCCTCATGGAATATTACAATATTTATAGTACACACACCTCCTCCTCATGGAACATTATAATATTTATAGTACACACACCTCCTCATGGAACATTATAATATTTATAGTACACACCTCCTCCTCATGGAACATTATAATATTTATAGTACACACCTCCTCCTCATGGAACATTATAATATTTATAGTACACACCTCCTCCTCATGGAATATTATAATATTTATAGTACACACCTCCTCCACATGGAACATTACAATATTTATAGTAAACACCTCCTCCTCATGGAATATTATAATATTTATAGTACACACCTCCTCCTCATGGAATATTACAATATTTATAGTACACACACCTCCTCCTCATGGAACATTATAATATTTATAGTACACACCTCCTCCTCATGGAACATTATAATATTTATAGTACACACCTCCTCCACATGGAACATTATAATATTTATAGTACACACCTCCTCCACATGGAATATTATAATATTTATAGTACACACCTCCTCCTCATGGAACATTATAATATTTATAGTACACACCTCCTCCTCCTCATGGAATATTATAATATTTATAGTACACACCTCCTCCACATGGAACATTATAATATTTATAGTACACACCTCCTCCTCATGGAACATTATAATATTTATAGTACACACCTCCTCCACATGGAACATTATAATATTTATATTACACACCTCCTCCTCATGGAATATTATAATATTTATAGTACACACCTCCTCCTCATGGAACATTATAATATTTATAGTACACACCTCCTCCTCATGGAACATTATAATATTTATAGTACACACCTCCTCCACATGGAACATTATAATATTTATAGTACACACCTCCTCCTCATGGAATATTATAATATTTATAGTACACACCTCCTCCTCATGGAATATTATAATATTTATAGTACACACCTCCTCCTCATGGAATATTATAATATTTATAGTACACACCTCCTCCTCATGGAATATTACAATATTTATAGTACACACCTCCTCCTCATGGAACATTATAATATTTATAGTACACACCTCCTCCTCATGGAACATTATAATATTTATAGTACACACCTCCTCCACATGGAATATTATAATATTTATAGTACACACCTCCTCCTCATGGAATATTATAATATGTATAGTACACACCTCCTCCTCATGGAACATTATAATATTTATAGTACACACCTCCTCCTGATGGAACATTATAATATTTATAGTACACACCTCCTCCTCATGGAATATTATAATATTTATAGTACACACCTCCTCCTCATGGAATATTATAATATTTATAGTACACACCTCCTCCTCCTCATGGAACATTATAATATTTATAGTACACACCTCCTCCACATGGAACATTACAATATTTATAGTACACACCTCCTCCACATGGAACATTATAATATTTATAGTACACACCTCCTCCTCATGGAACATTATAATATTTATAGTACACACCTCCTCCTGATGGAACATTATAATATTTATAGTACACACCTCCTCCTCATGGAATATTATAATATTTATAGTACACACCTCCTCCTCATGGAACATTATAATATTTATAGTACACACCTCCTCCTCCTCATGGAACATTATAATATTTATGTCAACAGGCTCTGTGTGTCTGACAACAGGCTCTGTGTGTCTGATAACAGGCTCTGTGTGTCTGATAACAGGCTCTGTGTGTCTGATAACAGGCTCTGTCTCTGACAACAGGCTCTGTCTCTGACAACAGACTCTGTCTCTGACAACAGACTCTGATAACAGGCTCTGTGTGTCTGACAACAGGCTCTGTGTGTCTGACTACAGGCTCTGTGTGTCTGATAACAGGCTCTGTGTGTCTGATAACAGGCTCTGTGTGTCTGATAACAGGCTCTGTGTGTCTGATATCAGGCTCTGTGTGTCTGACTACAGGCTCTGTGTGTCTGACAACAGGCTCTGTGTGTCTGACAACAGGCTCTGTGTGTCTGATAACAGGCTCTGTGTGTCTGATAACAGGCTCTGTGTGTCTGATAACAGGCTCTGTGTGTCTGATAACAGGCTCTGTGTGTCTGATAACAGGCTCTGTGTGTCTGATAACAGGCTCTGTCTCTGACAACAGACTCTGCCTCTGACAACAGACTCTGCCTCTGACAACAGACTCTGCCTCTGACAACAGACTCTGCCTCTGACAACAGACTCTGTGTCTGACAAAAGGCTCTGTCTCTAAAATCCTGGACGCGGAAGTGTCTGATCAGTTGACTGGTATTGTAAAGTTCCTTGGCAGCATCCGAGTAGAACAAGGACGTTGAGGTCAAAGGTCAGGTGAACTCCGTTGGCACTGTCCCATTGACACCTACTCTGTAGTCGTCTACTTCCAATTCTCCTCTATCCTCCTCTTTCCATTTGTCTTTTGTCTGCAGTCCATAGTCTTTCTAGGGAACGACAAGAGGATTCTTGTCTCTCTGGCACCCCCTATTGGACTGTCTATTTAACAGCAGTTTTGGCTTCAGGTCTTGGCTTTTCGCAAGTCATTGTCTTTTCATTGAACCAGCAGGGCACTTCTCCACACCTACAGGGTGGGACAGAGTGAACAGGTAAACAAACAGAGTCTCTGTTTGCCCAATCGCCAGGAGAACCTCCGTGACTGACAGACCATCTGTCCAATGTTGACGCAGCATGCAGCAAGTGTTACCTGGGAAGAGACAAACATGCACGTTGGCATAGCAACAGCAATACCTCCTCTCGAAGTGGGGAAGCAATGTTTTATCTAATAAAATATGACTATACAGCAAACATTCAGCCCTGTGTTGAGATGGAAATTAGCTCTAAGCATTCAGCCCTGTGTTGAGATGGGAAATTAGCTCTAAGCATTCAGCCCTGTGTTGAGATGGAAATAAGCTCAAAGCATTCAGCCCTGTGTTGAGATGGGAAATCAGCTCAAAGCATTCAGCCCTGTGTTGAGATGGGAAATTAGCTCAAAGCATTCAGCCCTGTGTTGCTATGGGAAATTAGCTCTAAGCATTCAGCCCTGTGTTGAGATGGGAAATTAGCTCTAAGCATTCAGCCCTGTGTTGAGATGGGAAATTAGCTCAAAGCATTCAGCCCTGTGTTGAGATGGGAAATTAGCTCAAAGCATTCAGCCCTGTGTTGCTATGGGAAATTAGCTCTAAGCATTCAGCCCTGTGTTGAGATGGGAAATTAGCTCAAAGCATTCAGCCCTGTGTTGAGATGGGAAATTAGCGCAAAGCATTCAGCCCTGTGTTGAGATGGGAAATTAGCACAAAGCATTCAGCCCTGTGTTGATGGGAAATTAGCTCAAAGCATTCAGCCCTGTGTTGAGATTGGAAATTAGCTCAAAGTATTCAGCCCTGTGTTGATGGGAAATTAGCTCAAAGCATTCAGCCCTGTGTTGAGATGGGAAATTAGCTCAAAGCATTCAGCCCTGTGTTGAGATGGGAAATTAGCTCTAAGCATTCAGCTCTGTGTTGAGATGGGAAATTAGCTCTAAGCATTCAGCCCTGTGTTGAGATGGGAAATTAGCTCAAAGCATTCAGCCCTGTGTTGAGATGGGAAATTAGCTCTAAGCATTCAGCTCTGTGTTGAGATGGGAAATAAGCTCTAAGCATTCAGCCCTGTGTTGATGGGAAATTAGCTCAAAGCATTCAGCCCTGTGTTGAGATGGTAAATTAGCTCAAAGGAACTGGGGGACAAAGGTGACGTTCATGGGTCAAAAATGAGAAGTGTGTATATGTGTGAGAGAGTGAAGATGCACACTTACCTCTCTTATGTGTGTGTGTGTGTCCCTCACCTCTCTCTCATGGGCATTGTGGGATGTGTGTTGAGGAAGGACAGCTTCTGCTCTAGACAACACACACGGAAGGCCAGGTAACAGGAGGACAAGACGAGCAGGACGATACTGAAGGAGACAGACACACACCGCACAATGACCACATTGTTTACCACAGGGTTTCTCAAAGTGGGGTCAGTGGAGGTACTTCAAAATATAAAAATATATATACTATTAACAGCATCAGATGAAACTCAATTTGGCCTTCCTTGTAGCTCAGTTGGTAGAGCATGGTGTTTGCAACACCAGGGTTGTGGGTTCGATTCCCATGGGGGGCCAGCACAGAAAAAAAAATTTATGAAATGAAATGTTTGAAATGTATGCATTCACTACTGTAAGTCGCTCTGGATAAGAGCATCTGCTAAATGACTAAATTGTAAATGTGGGAATAAGTTTAGAGGGTATAATACAATGTAATATGAATCTACCATGTCTGTTCTTAACCGTGCCTGGGAGGCTCACAGGGGTATTGGTATCCACAGTACTCTGTTCTTAACCGTGGCCAACATGGGCCTGGGAGGCTCACAGGGGTATTGGTATCCACAGTATTCTGTTCTTAACCGTGGCCAACATGGGCCTGGGAGGCTCACAGGGGTATTGGTATCCACAGTAGGCCTATACTCCACCAATGATCCATTTTTCAACTCATAGGTTGATAGGTAATATGTCAGTGTAATAGGTAGGTGTAATATGAACGTGCAATAATAACTACAACCAGCAGGTGGCAGTATGACAGTAAGTGTATAACACAATGAGAGATGCCTTAGCTGAGTGTTTTCCAAACTGTCCCGGGGACCCCAAGCGGTGCATGTTTAGTTTTTGTTGCCCTAACACTACACAGCTGATTCAAATAACCAACTAATCATTCAACTTTGATTATTTGAATCAGCTGTGTATTTCTAGGGGGAAAAACAAAATGTGCACCGCTTAGGGTCACTAGGACCGAGTTTGGGGAAATGCTGCGGCATTCCACGAGAGTACAAACAGATCTGGGACCAGATTAGTCCGTCCCGTACTCACAGCAGGATGAAGAACTTGAGCAGCTGGTACTCCATGTGGCCCAGTTCGTGTACTGGCTCTGTCAGGAGGATCTTCCCTGTCTCCAGACTCCGCTCTGCACACAGCACAACACAGCACAGCAGATGGTATAGGGTGAAGCAAAATGCTTGTGTTACTGTCTCCTAACAGTAACAAGTAAACAAACAATTAAAAAAATAAAAATAATCAACTAATCTAAAAATGCCAGAACGAATCCAATGAACAACACAAATAACACTGTATCAATAACTCAAACCAATCCCAAATAACACTGTATCAATAACCCAAACCAATCCCAAAAAACACTGTATCAATAACTCAAACCAATCCCAAATAACACTGTATCAATAACCCAAACCAATCCCAAATAACACTGTATCAATAACCCAAACCAATCCCAAATAACACTGTATCAATAACCCAAACCAATCCCAAAAAACACTGTATCAATAACCCAAACCAATCCCAAATAACACTGTATCAATAACCCAAAGCAATCCCAAAAAACACTGTATCAATAACCCAAACCAATCCCAAATAGCACTGTATCAATAACCCAAATCCAATCTATGCTGCGCATCTATACCATAATGGTATACTGAGAATGATATGTACAGCAGTAGATATATTAGTGAGCTACGTCGAGAATCCAGTATACAAACACGCGGTGTACAAACACCTTTCGGTTACTAGTCCAACACTCTAACCTCTAGGCTACTTGCCACCCCAGCATTAAGGAGATAGATTGGTGGTAAGGCCCTGTGACAGACTAGTGTCCTGTCCAGGGTGGTGTACTTGTACATCAGGTATATAAATACACGGTGTGTATAAACAGTGTAACATGGTGTGTAAAATAATTGTTAATTTTTGGAGTCCAGGTAGTCCCTCTCTTTCAGTCTATTTTCTTCCATATCCATTTAGTGCCTAATGAACAGGACCCTGCTGAAAACTCCACGTAGCTGGGCTTGTAATGATCTGAGAAGAAGAACAGTTTGTGTTTTTCCTGCCGTTCCTGAGGGCAGCTCTCATACTTCTACAGTCTGTACAACTGATTTCCTCTAGTCAGGAGAAGGACAACAAAGAAATAGGGGGAAAAAACTAAATTAACATTTAAAAAAAGTCGAACTCTAAACAAATATCAACTGAGTTCAGGTAGTTTAAGAAGGTGCAGTATGTGGCTCTATGCACACTGGTGAGGAATAAACTGCTGGGTAATCAACAGCAATAGATCCCCACTTCCTGTATCAGTGTGGGACTTTTGGCCCAGAAGGTGACTCCAACGGCTACATTAGCAAACAGCTAGCATGTGGCAGAAGGAAGAGACATCAACCAATCAACCAATAAGCTATTCGTCCTCTTCTGTGTCAAGCATTATCTCAGTACCCCGTATGTCAAAAGATCCTAACATGTCCACCATTTAAAACTCAGTCCTGACAGAGATCCTAACATGTCCACCATTTAAAACTCAGCCCTGACAGAGATCCTAACATGTCCACCATTTAAAACTCAGCCCTGACAGAGATCCTAACATGTCCACCATTTAAAACTCAGCCCTGACAGAGGTCCTAACATGTCCACCATTTAAAACTCAGCCCTGACAGAGATCCTAACATGTCCACCATTTAAAACTCAGTCCTGAGAGAGATCCTAACATGTCCACCATTTAAAACTCAGTCCTGAGAGAGATCCTAACATGTCCACCATTTAAAACTCAGTCCTGAGAGAGATCCTAACATGTCCACCATTTAAAACTCAGTCCTGAGAGAGATCCTAACATGTCCACCATTTAAAACTCAGTCCTGAGAGAGATCCTAACATGTCCACCATTTAAAACTCAGCCCTGACAGAGGTCCTAACATGTCCACCATTTAAAACTCAGCCCTGACAGAGATCCTAACATGTCCACCATTTAAAACTCAGCCCTGACAGAGGTCCTAACATGTCCACCATTTAAAACTCAGTCCTGAGAGAGATCCTAACATGTCCACCATTTAAAACTCAGTCCTGAGAGAGATCCTAACATGTCCACCATTTAAAACTCAGCCCTGACAGAGATCCTAACATGTCCACCATTTAAAACTCAGCCCTGACAGAGATCCTAACATGTCCACCATTTAAAACTCAGTCCTGACAGAGATCCTAACATGTCCACCATTTAAAACTCAGTCCTGACAGAGATCCTAACATGTCCACCATTTAAAACTCAGTCCTGAGAGAGATCCTAACATGTCCACCATTTAAAACTCAGTCCTGAGAGAGATCCTAACATGTCCACCATTTAAAACTCAGCCCTGACAGAGATCCTAACATGTCCACCATTTAAAACTCAGCCCTGACAGAGATCCTAACATGTCCACCATTTAAAACTCAGCCCTGACAGAGATCCTAACATGTCCACCATTTAAAACTCAGCCCTGACAGAGATCCTAACATGTCCACCCTTTAAAACTCAGCACTGACAGAGATCCTAACATGTCCACCATTTAAAACTCAGCCCTGACAGAGATCCTAACATGTCCACCATTTAAAACTCAGCCCTGACAGAGATCCTAACATGTCCACCATTTAAAACTCAGTACTGAGAGAGATCCTAACATGTCCACCCTTTAAAACTCAGTCCTGAGAGAGATCCTAACATGTCCACCATTTAAAACTCAGCCCTGACAGAGATCCTAACATGTCCACCATTTAAAACTCAGTCCTGACAGAGATCCTAACATGTCCAGCTTTTAGACATTCAAGTGTAGCCTGGAGGTGTTTAAAAAAAAATCCTAAATAATAATTTGCCATCAAGGAAATCATTAGCAGTCGCCCTTTGATGATTAATGATAGACTGACCTTTGATCTTACCCTTTAATGTCAGTGGAACCTCCGTAGGTAGGTAGGGGATGTCCACTGCACTCCGACTGCTGGCGGAGTTACCAAGGAGATCCGGGAGAGAGGAGGACACGGACGGAATGGACAGCTTCCTCCTCCACTTCAACACCGGAGGGAAGTCATTGACCACGGGGAACTCATCCTGAATGAGGGGAGGAGAGGAGGAGAAAGGGGAAGAGAGGAGAGCTTAAGGAGGAGAGGAAATTATGTTGGCTGAAGAGAAAAGGTAAGGTAACTTTAATAAAGTTTAGGCACTGTTGGGGAAGCTACACTGAAATCATAGTTTACCAAACTACCATTTATTTCTTCACTAGAAGAATTTAAGCTACACTAAATCTACCCTTAAGAAAAATATAGTTTACTGAACTAAATCTACTCTTAAGAAAAATATAGTTTACTGAACTAAAGCCACTTTGAAAAAGTAGTTCACTACATCCAAACTAAAAAATGAAATGGCATAAGACTACAAATTGCAAGAAAATATCACTCTGTGGTCAGGTGTTAACAGAATGTGAAATGTAGCCTATTAAACTCAAAAACTATGTTTCAAGTCAAAATTAGGAAGGTCTGATGCCGAAAAATAAATATTTCTATATTTTGGTAAAACCAAACAGTAGTTAGCTACACTGCTACATGGTAAACCAGTAGTGTGTAGTTTCAGTAGTTAGCTACACCGCTACATGGTAAACAGTAGTGTGTAGTTCCAGTAGTTAGCTACACTGCTACATGGTAAACCAGTAGTGTGTAGGTTCAGTAGTTAGCTACACCGCTACATGGTAAAACAGTAGTGTGTAGTTTCAGTAGTTAGCTACACCGCTACATGGTAAAACAGTAGTGTGTAGTTCCAGTAGTTAGCTACACCGCTACATGGTAAAACAGTAGTGTGTAGTTCCAGTAGTTAGCTACACTGCTACATGGTAAACCAGTAGTGTGTAGTTTCAGTAGTTAGCTACACCGCTACATGGTAAAACAGTAGTGTGTAGTTCCAGTAGTTAGCTACACCGCTACATGGTAAAACAGTAGTGTGTAGTTCCAGTAGTTAGCTACACCGCTATATGGTAAAACAGTAGTGTGTAGTTCCAGTAGTTAGCTACACCGCTACATGGTAAAACAGTAGTGTGTAGTTCCAGTAGTCAGCTACACCGCTACATGGTAAAAAGGTAGTGTGTAGTTCCAGTAGTTAGCTACACCACTACATGGTAAACAGTAGTGTGTAGTTCCAGTAGTTAGCTACACCGCTACATGGCAAATAAATCGAATCAAATCAAATTGTATTTGTCACATGCTTCGTATGCTTACTTATGGGTCCTTTTCCAACAATGCAGAGTTAAAGAAAAGGTAAAAAATGTAATAACAACTAGAACGGTGACACGAGGAATAAATACACACTGAATAACGAAACAAAATAAGGAGTAAAAATAACATGGCTATATACAGGAAATAGAAAATAACATGGCTATATACAGGAAGTAGAAAAAACATGGCATACACAGGGAGTACCAGTACCGAGCTGATGTGAAGCGGTACGAGGTATTAATATGGCTATATAGAGGGAGTACCAGTACTGAGCCGATGTGCAGCATTACGAGGTAATTGTGGTAGATATGTACATATAAGTAGGGGTAAAGTGACGAGACAACATGATAGATAATATACAGTAACAGTAGACTATAGTAGTGTAGTGTAGTGTAGAGTAGTGTAGAGTAGTGTAGAGTATGTTCGTGTAGTGTTGAGTAGTGTAGAGTATGGCAGTGTAGACTATAGTAGTGTAGTGTAGTGTAGTGTAGTGTAGAGTAGAGTAGAGTAGAGTAGAGTAGAGTAGAGTAGAGTAGAGTAGAGTAGAGTAGAGTAGAGTAGAGTAGAGTAGTGGCTGGGCTTACCATAGATAGTGAGCTAGGCTCCTCCAAGTATTGCTTCAGGCTAAGACTTTTCTTCCCATTCACCTATGGAGGAAAATAAGGGTACACTGTAACTACATTTAATGTAAATGTACGCATGATAAAGACAAGGACAACAAAACTTATTTCATTTAACTGTTGAAAGCGAGGAAGGAAAGAATAGGTAGGCTAATAACATTAGAGGAGATATTATGAAATTATAATTATACAAATTGGCCCTGTTATATTCTGTTCTGTTCTATATACCCTGTTCTGTTATAATCTCCACCCGGCACTGCCAGAAGAGGACTGGCCACCCCTCATAGCCTGGTTCCTCTCTAGGTTTCTTCCTAGGTTTTGGCCTTTCTAGGGAGTTTTTCCTAGCCACCGTGCTTCTACACCTGCATTGCTTGCTGTTTGGGGTTTTAGGCTGGGTTTCTGTACAGCACTTTGAGATATCGGCTGATGTAAGAAGGGCTATATAAATACATTTGTTTGATTATATTTGAAAATGTGAATCAAATTCGCTAGCCTACTTGTGACTTTGTAGGCCGCACGTATCGCACCGAAATCAAATGTTCTCTCCCTGCTTTATCACGGTTTGAACAATGTGCGTAATTCCAGTCCGTATAATACAGTACAGTAATACAGTTCACTCAAAAAGATTAGCCTACTGGAGCTAGTTTCATTGATTTTACCCAAGAGAGCATATAGCTAGCTACATCTATGGGCTTTTACTGTATATTTTTCTGTCGTTGTGTAATGTGTAGTATCATTGCCTATTTTTGGGCCTTGGGCTCATTAAAAGTCTTTAATGTAGGGCTCATAACATGTATTTAATATATCAGGCTCAGGTACCAATCAGAATGAAATTTTCAGGGTGATCAAAAAGCTAATCAAATCCTGACATTTAAATGCTGTTTTGAATGACACTTCCGGTTTTGGCGGGAAATACCGAGTTACCCATGAGAAAAGTGATTTATTCTCGGGATACAACATTTGTAGAATACCGGGAAAATGTTAAACCCTAGTCTGGTGGGATAAGTGTGTGTGTCAGTGCTGTGTGTAAGTTGACTATGCAAACAATTTGGAATTTCCAACACATGAATGTTTCTTATAAAAACAAGAAGTGATGCAGTCAGTCTCTCCTCAACTCATAGCCAAGAGAGACTGGCCTGCATAGTATTAATATCAGCCCTCTGATTACAATGAAGAGCAAGACGTGCTGCTCTGTTCTAGGTCTTTCTTTGCAGCACTTGACCATATGACTGGACAATAATCAAGATAAGATAAAACTAGAGCCTGCGGGACCTGCTTTGTGGAGTGTGGTGTCAAAAAAGTAGAGCATCTCTTTATTACAGACAGAACTCTCCCCATCTTTATAACCATTGAATCTATATGTTTTGACCATGACGGTTTACAATCTAAGGTAACACCAAGTCATTTAGTCTCCTCAACTTGTTCAACAGCCACACCATTCATTACCAGATTCAGCTGAGGTCTAGAACATAGGGAATGATTTGTACCAAATACAATGCTCTTAGTTTTAGAGATGTTCAGGACCAGTTAATTACTGGCCACCCATTCCAAAACATAACTACATTGTAACTACACTACATGACCTTAACAATGGTATCTCGTCATAGAGCTGTATTGCAAAACATTTCTAATGTAGCAGACACTTTCCTACAAAGTGGCCCACATGGGAATTGACCCCACAACCTTGAGCCTTGTGGACCGTGAGGAGGTTATTTCTCACCTGAAGGTGTGTGCAGATCCTCCTGAGGACGTCGTAGACATTGTCTCGAGACAGCAAGGACACAAACACATACTGCAAGACAGAACAAGACACTAAAAAAACAACACAAACTCAAGCTCTATAGTAGTCTAGAACTCAAACTCTATAGTAGTCTAGAACTCAAACTCTATAGTAGTCTAGAACTTAAGCTCTATAGTAGTCTAGAACTTAAACTCTATAGTAGTCTAGAACTTAAGCTCTATAGTAGTCTAGAACTTAAGTTCTATTGTAGTCTAAAACTTAAGTTCTACTGTAGTCTAGAACTTAAACTCTATAGTAGTCTAGAACTTAAGCTCTATAGTAGTCTAGAACTTAAACTCTACTATCTTTGAATAGTCTATTAAAGAAGATATGAAGATGCACAGGTTACCAACAAAGTTTGATTTCTCACTTTCCAAATGACACCTTTATGACATGGAATGACAAAGTAGCTTCAGCCAATCCAGCTTTGATAGATAAAAGACTGTGTATATAGTAAGTGTTACCCATTCATTGACCCAAGTCTCCCAATCAGCTCCTCCAATTCCTCCAAGACAAAACAAAGCCAGGTGGCAGCCAGGAGCTTTAGCTGTTGTCACTAAGGTCCATAAAACCCCATAAAGGTGTTTGACCCAGAACAACATTTACATTTTAGTCATTTAGCAGACACTCTTATCCAGAGCGACTTACAGTAGTGAATGCAAACATTTCATACATTTTTTCTCCGTACTGGTCCCCTGTGGGAATCGAACCCACAACCCTGGCATTGCAAACACCATGCTCTACCAACTGAGCCACACGGGACCAAGTGATGCAGACCAGACTATTGAGTTAACCCTATCAGTCCGGAACGCCAGTAAAGAACGGCTTTTCATTTATCTGCATGCCCAGCCCTTATATTTTAGCCTCACAATTAAGTGGTTTACCATTTTATTTTCTGGACAACCAGGGCTACAAGTAACAATTTGACATAAACAGTTGAATTCATGAGTTGTATTGACAATGGTCAATACAAAAATAAGGTTTGACAAAGCAATAACCTGATCAAAATGAATTTATATGGATGCTGTAAGTACAGAAATGGTTTGCTCAGTGGAAAATGAATATCCAACTACTCAGTGACAACTCTGTGGAGTTTGTGACAGCAACTATGTGAGCTTATTACAGTATTATAGACATTATGTCCTGGGATTTCATATGATCTTCTATGTAGAAGAACCCCTTACAGTATTATAGACACTATTTCCTGGGGTTTCCTATGATCTCTATATAGAAGAAACCCTTACAGTATTATAGACACTATTTCCTGGGGTTTCCTATGATCTCTATATAGAAGAAACCCTTACAGTATTATAGACACTATGTCCTGGGGTTTCCTATGGTCTTCTATGTAGAAGAACCCTTTACAGTATTATAGACACCATGTCCTGGGATTTCATATGATCGTCTATGTAGAAGAACCCTTACAGTATTATAGACATTATGTCCTGGGATTTCATATGATCGTCTATGTAGAAGAACCCCTTGTGTAGCTTGTGAGTGTCATAGAGCAAAACACGTGTGTGGTCGTGGGGGTCTCAGCTTTTCATAGATAGTTTTCATTAGTTTGTAGTTCAAACCATATAGACACTACAGATGTTTTTGTAACAAGACCTGGCCCCGGGCCCCTTCAGGATCCGCCCTTGGCTCACACGCACCGCTCTAGCTTAGCCCTGTACAAGCCGATTTATGCGGAGGCTCCGACCAGTTGCGGTCGGTTCCGTTTAAGATGAGGGAGGACAATCATTTATTTTATGAGCATGGCCTTATTTCTATAAAGGCACATTGGATGACTGTCATTCATATTACATTCACCCAGTTCAATGTAACATTGATTTATTTAGGCTACTACATGATACTCAAAGTTCCCTATACCCATCATGAGGTTGAATTAAAGTTTACAACGTAGGTGCACAAGTTGAAATATTTTTTTGTAATCAAGGTGAAAGACAGTGACACATTCAATACCGCCTTGCACACTCTTGCCTTCATCTTGTAAGGACCGACGCTGGGAGACGAGAAACAAGTACAGGGAGTGAACATTTAATGGATAACAGACAAGAAACAAACAAGGACAGCGTCTGGACAGGGGAAAACATAACGACATCAATGCTGACACGGGGAACAAACTGAGGAGCAGACAGATATTGCGGGGCAATCAACAAAGTAATTGAGTCCTGGTGAGTCCAACATTGCAAAGATGCGCGTAATGATGGTGATATGTTTACGTAATGATGGTCTGCCTGGTTCCCTTGAGCACCAGAGAGGGGGAGCGGGAGCAGGCGTGACACATCTAGCTGATCTACGGTGTAATCATTAGTCCAACAGTTGTAAACGATAGTTTCTATTGGACAAATTCAGGTATGTTTATCCCGGTTTCGTTCGTTTTCCAACAGAATCGGTGGGATGAATACACCCCTGATCACACACAAACACAGTTCACTTTCATAGCAGCCACATACAAACAGCACGATCACTTTGCTCATTGTAATTCCTTCTCGCATCTACACGCTCTCCTCCTCTCTCATCTTTTTCCTTTTTTAGCAGTTATACCGGCGGGCCCTGGTGGCAATAAATTCATAAATCCAAAATCGTACCTTGACTTGGAAGAGTTCCAGTGTTGGATAGCCATAGCCAGCTAGCTAACATAGCATCCCTTTCTGTTTGAGCCGGTATTTGAGTAGGCTAGCTAGCTAAGTAAGTGAAAAAAATATAACTAAATATAATGTAGCTAGCTCTATCTTGTTCTCTCCCTCTCTCTTATACCGTTCATTAATTTTGAAGAAATGTATTTGTTCAAAAATGTTCAACTATTGTCTTTCTCTCTATTTGAGTCAACTACTCACCACATTTTATGCACTGCAGTGCTAGCTAGCTGTAGCTTACGCTTTCAGTACTAGATTCATTCTCTGATCCTTTAAATAGTTGGACAAGAGCTCTGATAGGTTGGAGGACGTCCTCCAGAAGTTGTCATAATTACTATGGAAGTCCATGGAAGGGACTGAGAACATGAGCTTCCTAGGTTTTGTATTGAAGTCAATGTACACAGAGGAGGATGGAAACTAGTTGTCCTCCAGCTACACCATGGTGCTACCCTACAGAGTGCTGTTGAGGCTACTGTTGACCTTCATTGCAAAACAGTGTGTTTTAGTCAATTATTTGGTGACGTGAATATATTTAGTATAGTTTTATTAAAGAATTATAGCTTTTTTAATGTTTCACTATTTACATTTTTATGAAATTCACTGAGGAGGATGGTCCTCCCCTTCCTCCTCTGAGGAGCCTCCACTGCTCCGTACAGAGGGTGTGATGCAATTGCGGCTCCTCAGGAGGCTGTCGGAAACCAAATCGAGCTCCGAACGGCAAAGCTATGTGCCTCCCAAATTTTGGTTGACGGTAAATAGGGCGGTACATCCTGTATAAACACAAACTCACTTCCTTGACAACAAACATGGAGAACTTTGACGACAGGCTATCAGAACAAGTTCACTAATAAAATACATCTTTATGATACCTCGTCTAGGGATTTCTAAGACACAAACATTTGTTTGAACTCCTGGAAAGAGATCAGGGAGGTAATGGGGATTGATGCAGTAAAGAGGTCAATGGAATGAAGACTGTGGGGGATAGAATGACGCTGGATTGGCACACATTCAACAAATCTGATGTAACAAAGTGGATATTTGTCAAATCCGTTATGATTGATGTATTGTAACAGGCCCACAATATGGTCACTAAAATCCGATTTGGAAATATTTGGCTGTTTTCGCTGCATAACATTTAGAAGTTTTTTCTTTTCAGGTTTAGAAGTGACTGTTAAATGCTAACTCCCGTTTGTATAAGCTGGTAGCATAGCTAGCATACAGAAATCAGAGGTGGTTGTCAAAGTAGTTTTTACCTGTAATGCAGTTGATTGATGACGATGATATGAACATGTATTGGGGTTGACATCCATACAAGCATTTTTACTTCAACATAGTGTGAAATACACAAATAAACAATAGCCTAAATGTAGACTAATTTTGCTGGGGGGGCAATGGGGAGATTCGGGATGGAGAGGTAGCCTTTTAACTTCATGCTGTTTTGGCTGAGTTCCTATGTTAAGCACCGGGAAATGGACTCCAACATCTCAGAAGAGGTAAGGTCCTGTCTTTTCATTTAGCCAGTTGCTTGTAATTAGCTGGATGCCTATAGAGATTAGCCCTGAATCACTACGAGTGGTGTGGTTCAGACCAATTTATTGGATGCGTATGACAGCTCCACAAAGCGCAAGAAGTACGAAAGCTCTGACTTCTGCAGAGGCCGCATCGCCGTAAATGGTGTACGGCTATTGCAGACGCGGATTGGCCATAAAAAACTGTCTGAAGCTCAAACACACAATGTTTAAAGGGCGTTAGAAGTCCAAATCTCACCAGCGTCGTGGTGGGACTCAATGGGTTAACATTCCAAACTAAACACTTACAGCCTGATCCCTGTTCATTCCTTTACAAGGAGACTACTCAAACACCTTTGAAGAACTGGAAGGTCAACGTGGCTCTGACATTTGACCTTTAACCTGTCGTATGTTCTCAACTCAAAGCAGTGTCTGTTGAGAACCAACTATACAGTACGTCCGCTGTGTGGCGCTAGCAGACTTTCCTCTGACTGAACCAGTCAAACAGACAGCGTGGATCCTCTACCTTTGGACCACCGGGAGGATTGCTTAATTTGAAGTTGTGACTGACATTAACCCTCCTCCTGTGCTACTACGTGTGCTGACTAGGTTACATTCTGTTTGGTTCAGGTGTTCTCAAACACGCTATTTCATGTTGTTGAGTGTGGCTGTTAGCTTCATTAGGCTGACTACCTGACTATCTGGTTGTTAGCCTTGCTACCTGGTTGTTAGCCTGGCTTTCTGGTTGTTAGCCTAGCTTCCTTGTTAGCCTGCCTACCTGGTTGTTAGCCTACGCTTCCTGGTTGCTAGCCTGGCTACCTGGTTGTAAGCCTGGCTTCCTGGTTGTTAGCTGTCTGCTATCTGTATGCTAGCTGTCTGCTATCTGTATGCTAGCTGTCTGCTATCTGTATGCTAGCTGTATATAGTACTAACTGTCTGTGAGTGGTATAGCCCTATTGCATTGTACTGCTTTGTACTACACTGTTGTGTACTGTAGTGTACCTTCTGGCTGGTGTCCACGGTGATGGCCAACCCGTTGGGTACCAGGCCTGCCGTCCTGTGCTTCTTCACCAGCCGTACTGACACCACCGGAATGGCAACCTGTAAAGGAAAAGCAGCAACATGGTCACCAGCTGCAGCTCATAGCGTCCCTTTATTCCCTTAGTGAGACAGTTAACATTAGGAGTAAGACACATTCAGACACAGTAACAGTAACATGACTAGTTACACATTCAGACACAGTAATGTTGTTAGTTACACATTCAGACACAGTAACGTTGTTAGTTACACATTGAGACACAGTAACGTTGTTAGTTACACATTCAGACACAGTAACAGTAATGTTGTTAGTTACACATTGAGACACAGTAACATTAACGTTAGCCTGGCGTAGACACAGGACACGTTAGCCATGTGACATTTCCGCTAAACCCCAGAACCCTGAGACTTTGTTCCCATCTAAAGAAAGAGGGAGCAGAACGGCTCAAAACAAACAAGTGAAAAAAGGAACAAATAAAGGTTTAGTCAAGCTGGAGTGTACACACACGGTGAGTGATAACTAGCTGGGGTTTCAGGGTGAGTTGACACTGCATGTGCTTTCTCTTCAGACACTTCAATTGACTGGCTGGTTATTGGTCAGGAAGACCATTGGTCAGGAAGACCATGAGAATAGAGTAACCATACTCATGTTATGTAGTTATCAATTCAATAGAATGATGTTATTCATAGGAATACAATACAAATATTACGTAATTGAAAAGCATAGGCCTAGACTTTGATCTGGATACACATTTGAAATAAGTAAATTACTTCCAAATATCCTTTCCTCTTGAAAACCTTTTAACACTTGACTGTGTATGTGACCAACAATTGTATTATTCAGACCTTAATTTCACTTTGCTCCTACCTTTTATGTTGTATTCCCAGATGTCATGAAAGTAATGATTTGTAAATAAGGAAATTGGGTCTCAACTGAATTTCCCTAACTGTAAATGAAGTCAAAATCTCGTAAAACAGTTTGCTGTTCAATGAATAACCTGGCTACCACGTCACTTTATTGTACTGTATTTGAATACCTGCATCAAACACACGAAGTACACACGGCATATCTCATGTTGAACATTTCCCCTTGTAAAAAAACAATTCCCAGCTCAACTTGACATTAAAAGGGTTATACGGCTGTCCCCATAGGAGTACCGTTTTTGGTTCCATGTAGAACCCTTTTTGGTTCCAGGTAGAACCCTCTATGGAAAGGGTTCTACATGGAACCCAAAAGAGTCCTACCTGGAACCAAAAAGGGCCCTTTAAAGGGTTCTCCTATGGGGACAGCCAAAGAACTCTATTAGGTTCTAGATAGTACCTTTATTTCTAAGAGTGTACTATACAATAAAGAGAAAACCTGCATGTAGTGAGATTCATTTAAATGTCTTTTGTGTTCAGGCATCTTTATTCTCTATTCAAAAGAGAGAAACCTTCAGCAATTGAACAGAGAGACATCCATTTATCTTGAATGAGTCAATGGAAAACATGGAGGTCAAGTCCAGAAAGAAAACCTGTTATCAACTGAAATGATCATACCGACAAGTGTTGTACTCCATGATAAGTCTACTCCCTCTTTTCATTGTTAGAAGAAAAGAAGCCATTTTGTGTCAAGGCTGAGGGCAGTTGCAATTCCCACTGGAACATCACCACTCACCTTGATGTCCTTCCCAAAGAGGTTGGCATAGAAACACAGCCAGTTGCGGGAGATGTAGAGGCGACCCTGAAGTAGGATGTCTCGGAGGAGAGCGCAGGAATACACTGGGAATGGGAAAAAGACACCATAAGATTTGGAATAACATAGAGATGCATTATAATACTGATCTATTTCATTCAACACACCAGAGGGAGGATGCACAGAGCTGGAGACTAGCCTCGGGAATACAAAACATGGCTGAGTGTCTTCACATGACAGACTGACCAGGTGAATCCAGGTGAAAGCTATGATCCCTTATTGAAGTCACCTGTTAAATACACTTCAAATCAGGGAAGGAGACGGGTTAAAGATGGATTTTAAAACCTTGAGACAATTGAGACAGGGATTGTGTATGTGTGCCATTCAGAGGGTGAATGGGCAATACAACATATTTAAGGGCCTTTGAACAGGATATGGTAGTAGATGCCAGGCGCACCGGTTTGTGTCAAGAACTGCAATGCTGATGGGTTTTTCACACTCAACAGTTTCCTGTGTGTATTAAGAATGGTCCACCAGCCAAAGGACATCCAGCCAACTTGAAACAACTGTGGGAAGCATTGGAGTCAACATGGACCAGCATCCCTGTGGAACACTTTCAACACCTTGTAGAGTCCATGACCTGATGAATTGAGGCTGTTCTGAGGGGAAAGGGGTTGCAAAAATATTAGGAAGGTGTTCCTAATGTTTTGTACACTCACTGTATACGAGTTGGCTTCAAACCTACACACTGAAGGAAAGGGATATGAACACTGTTGATCGGTGATGATTTTCATTAATATAGAAATATAACTCAATTTACAATATCAGTATGTCATTTTCATAATCCCTAAAATATTTTCTTCAGGGCATACACATATTAACAAATTGATCTTTAGACACCCAAAAAACAAATTATAAAATGACCAAAAACAAATAAACTCAATTCTATTTTACCACAGATTATGAACCAATGGCACAAAACACAAGTTAAAACAAAACAAAAACAGCCTAAAATGGCAAAAAGATAATCTGTCTCATAACGACTAATTTCCAGCTAAATGCAGCAGGCTGGTACACGGTTGCCCAGACAGGTGGAGAGTGAGGGGGGGGGGGGGTGGTAACAAATTAGAAAGAGAGATAGAATTAAAGAGGGATTAAGGAAGATGGAGGGAGACTGCCAGATGGTGAAGCGTGATTCATCACTTCAGAGAACTCGTTTTCAAAGCTCCAGAGTCCAATGGTGGTGAGTTTTACACCACTCCAGACGACGCTTGGCATTGCGCATGGTGATCTTAGGCTTGTGTGCAGCTGCTCGGCCATGGAAACCCATTTCATGAAGCTACCGACTAACAGTTCTTATGCTGACGTTGCTTCCAGAGGCAGTTTGGAACTCGGTAGTGAGTGTTGCAACCGAGGACAGATGATTTGTACGCGCTACGCTCTTCAGCACTCGGCGGTGCCGTTCTGTGAGATTGTGTGGCCTACCACTTCGCGGCTGAGCCGTAGTTGCTCCTAGATGTTTCTACTTCACAACAACACCACTTACAGTTGACCGGGGCAGCTCTAGCAGAGCAGAAATTTGACGACCTGACTTGTTGGAAAGGTGGCATCCTATGACTGTGCCACGTTGAAAGTCACTGAGCTCTTCAGTACGGGTCCTTCTACTGCCAAGGTTTGTCTATGGAGATTGCATGGCTGTGTGCTCGATTTTAGACACCTGTCAACAACGGGTGTGGCTAAAATAACCTAATATATACAGTATATAGTGCCTTTCGAAATACCCTGGTATGCGGTATAAACGGTATTTCGCCCAAGCTCAAGCCTACGCTGAAGCCTGAACGTTGTGAAGCCTGAACACAGTGAAGCCTGAAAGCTGTGAAGCCTGAACACTGAAGCCTGAACACTGAGGAGCCTGAACACTGAGGAGCCTGAATACTGAGGAGCCTGAACACTGAGGAGCCTGAACACTGAGGAGCCTGAACACTGAGGAGCCTGAACACTGAGGAGCCTGAATACTGAGGAGCCTGAACGCTGTGAAGCCAAGAACACTGTGATGCCTCCTGCTCCCAACAGACTCCTGAAAGTGATTTGAAATGAAAAAGGGAATTGATTGAGTCAGGTTCAAGTCACATAAGTCCAAATTGATTTGTAGCCTACCTTTTTAATGTCCATATCACATAAATGTAGGTGTTGCAATTAAAGATGAATACATCTCAGTCATTGTATTGTAGCTATACAGGACCTAGCTTAGTGTACTGTACAATCAACTTCTGCACATTGGAGTGGATATTGGATCATAGACAGTACACTGTTAAAATGGAGTGCTTTGTAACACCCAAAACGAATGGCAACTGAGCTGCCACCAACTTGAAGGAGACGAAAACCTTAACTTATTATTGAAACACATCCTCCTGAGATGTTTGGAAATATGTAAGACCACTTAATCAAGTGGACTGGGAACATTAGCAGAAAAGTTTGAAAACACTATTTTGTTTTTTTGAGTCCTGTTTAGTGCAGAATTATATACCTTCTCTTTTGGTGTTGTTTCCTCTCTCTAAAGCTTCTAAACATCATTATGATGATTTTGAATCCTGTCTAATGCAGAATTACATCCCTTTGTCTGGTGTCTTAATGTTTAACATTGTTATGTATTTGATAATTTGCCATTCTATACCGTTTTGGCAGGCATTGTCAAGCAGTGTTCAAAGTGCCAGCAGTAACTGGATGTTGACCTGCGAGAAATGAGGACTTTGCACTCTCCACTGACAATCATAAATGTGGGAATTGGTGCTGCGCTCATTGAACGTCAATTTGCCTGACGGTTTTGATAGCTGTTTATCCCGATCCATTACACCTCATGGAACGACACGCTGCCTAATACTAATATAGAAATATACTTTTCCTTCTTCAAACATGTATACAATATTCTGTGAAAGTATCATGAAGTCAAATTTTTTTTGAATTACCCACAATCCTCTAAAAACAGAGTCACGTGGCAAGATAGGAAATGCAAGGAGATTAAAACCAAAGAACTCCAATGAGTTCAATCCCTCTATTGTCTCTCTTTTGTTAACCTTAATGAAAGATACAGGTACTTACATTTTGAGCAACATATTAAGATGGATTTACATTATTTTGGTAAAATTAAATGAACAAATCACTGAAAATGCCATGCATAACTTATTTGTAATACATTTTGAAATAGGTATGACATGACAGAGGTGATACAGATCGGTGGGAGAAACAGTTTGAAGGGTTGGAGCTGGGAATTGAACCCCCGGTCGTCAGAGGGGTGACCTTTCTAAACCGGGTGTGTTACCACTAGACCACGGGCAGCCCCCGGTCGTCAGAGGGGTGACCTTTCTAAACCGGGTGTGTTACCACTAGACCACGGGCAGCCCCCGGTCGTCAGAGGGGTGACCTTTCTAAACCGGGTGTGTTACCACTAGACCACGGGCAGCCCCCAGTCGTCAGAGGGGTGACCTTTCTAAACCGGGTGTGTTACCACTAGACCACGGGCAGCCCCCAGTCGTCAGAGGGGTGACCTTTCTAAACCGGGTGTGTTACCACTAGACCACGGGCAGCCCCCGGTCGTCAGAGGGGTGACCTTTCTAAACCGGGTGTGTTACCACTAGACCACGGGCAGCCCCCGGTCGTCAGAGGGGTGACCTTTCTAAACCGGGTGTGTTACCACTAGACCACGGGCAGCCCCCGGTCGTCAGAGGGGTGACCTTTCTAAACCGGGTGTGTTACCACTAGACCACGGGCAGCCCCCGGTCGTCAGAGGGGTGACCTTTCTAAACCGGGTGTGTTACCACTAGACCACGGGCAGCCCCCGGTCGTCAGAGGGGTGACCTTTCTAAACCGGGTGTGTTACCACTAGACCACGGGCAGCCCCCGGTCGTCAGAGGGGTGACCTTTCTAAACCGGGTGTGTTACCACTAGACCACGGGCAGCCCCCGGTCGTCAGAGGGGTGACCTTTCTAAACCGGGTGTGTTACCACTAGACCACGGGCAGCCCCCGGTCGTCAGAGGGGTGACCTTTCTAAACCGGGTGTGTTACCACTAGACCACGGGCAGCCCCCGGTCGTCAGAGGGGTGACCTTTCTAAACCGGGTGTGTTACCACTAGACCACGGGCAGCCCCCGGTCGTCAGAGGGGTGACCTTTCTAAACCGGGTGTGTTACCACTAGACCACGGGCAGCCCCCGGTCGTCAGAGGGGTGACCTTTCTAAACCGGGTGTGTTACCACTAGACCACGGGCAGCCCCCGGTCGTCAGAGGGGTGACCTTTCTAAACCGGGTGTGTTACCACTAGACCACGGGCAGCCCCCGGTCGTCAGAGGGGTGACCTTTCTAAACCGGGTGTGTTACCACTAGACCACGGGCAGCCCCCGGTCGTCAGAGGGGTGACCTTTCTAAACCGGGTGTGTTACCACTAGACCACGGGCAGCCAAGTCACCTGTGATACAAGTCAGTATTCAACGTCCATCTATGTCTGAGGACGTCGGGAGATGATGTGGAAACCGGCCACTAGGGGAAACAGTGAGCGCTGTTACCTTTAAGTAGGCTTTGGTTTTGCTAGGGTTTTGTGGCCTATCCCAAACCTTAACCCTTACCTTAACTATTCTGAGTTAATGCCTAACCTTAAGAATTCAGAATGAATGCCTAAACTTAACCTTGAACGATACAGACATGTACAGTAACAAGACATTTCAAAATTTGACGTTTGAGAAACACGGATGAACGTCTAATTCTGACATGAGACTGTGAGAGGTAGTTGCATCATAGACATACAGTAGTATTGGATATTAGATCAGTGTAGGAGGAATAGATAGTCTCCCTGACCTACCTTTCATAAGGATCTCCTCCTTGGGGACGCTCTGGAACAGCTTGTGGTACTGGGAGTTGTACTTGCTGACGGTCTGTTAGGGGGAGACAGGGGTAAGACGGGGGGACAGGGGTACGATGGAGGAGATAGGGGGAGACAGGGTAAGATGGGGGAGGGGGAGACAGGGGTGAGATAGGGTGAGACAGGAGAGGTGGGTGAGGTTCCTTTCAGAAAATGTCCACTCACTGTTTTACTTCTCCCAAAAAGAATCCTGTCACACTGTGTTGTGTTCTAACTCAGACACACTTCCTGTGTCACACTGTGTTGTGTTCCAACTCAGACACACTTCCTGTGTCACACTGTGTTATGTTCTAACTCAGACATATTTCCTGTGTCACACTGTGTTGTGACCTGATCTCTTCCTGTGTTACATCTAACAGTGCTCCCTTCCCTTCTCTGTAGTGGTGTGACAGACAATCCCTTCCCCTCTGTGTCTCAGCCTGGGTTATAATTGAGGCTAGACCAAAGACAGTACAGTATGAAATGAAGATAGGTTAAAACGGCTTCTCCAATAGAAATTCCAGATCACACTTGTCGGCGATGTCATGGCGGCGTTGGCTAGCTGAGCTCATGGGTAGAAACACGTCATCGGGGCTAACGGTCATCTCGTGCAGAACTGTGCATGTGAAGGCCGTCAAATCAAAGGCACTCTTTCCATATAAAGTTGTTTTTTTTTACAAAAAAATTAACTTTCAGGTTGTCACTTTCACGAGGTTGTAGTAATAACATGTTCTACTTCAGACATTTTGGTTCGGATCTAGGTTGGGCCTTTAGATTTCAAACAAATGAACAACTAAAGAATAATTTTTCACTTCTCTCATTGATTTCTCAAACACCAAACTCTGGCCTGGTCTGCTTGGTCTATTTCGCAAGCGTTTCAGGAAGTCTTGCGATGGTGCGCCTCTGGGTTAAGAAACTCTGTGGCTAGGCACTCAGCCTTGGTTATAATGGAGGCTAGACAGAAATAGTAACTCCTTTGCTGGAAACGTCTGTGGGTGATTTCCACGTGATAAATAGCCCTATGTGTGTGTGTGTGTGCATGTGTGTACGTGCGTGTATGTGTGTGGTTGTGTGGTATAAGACTGTGAGAAGGCTATTTAAATCATAAGTCATATATGGTGTGTGTGTGTGTGTGTGTGTGTGTGTGTGTGTGTGTGTGTGTGTGTGTGTGTGTGTGTGTGTGTGTGTGTGTGTGTGTGTGTGTGTACGTACAGTACAAGTCAAAAGTTTGACTGGTACTGTACTCATTCAAGGGTTTTTCTTTATTTTTACTATTTACTACATTGTAGAATAATAGTGAAGACATCAAAACTATGAAATAACACATATGGAATTATGTAGTAACCAAAAAAGTGTTACACAAAACAAAGTATATATTTGAGATTATTCAAAGTAGCCACACTTTGCCTTGAGGACAGCTTTGCACACTTGGCTTTCTCTCCACCAGCTTCATGAGGTAGTCACCTGGAATGCATTTCAATTAACAGGTGTGCCTTGTTAAAAGTTAATTTGTGGAATTTCTTTCCTTAATGCATTTGAGCCAATCAGTTGTGTTGTGACAAGGTAGGGGTGGTATACAGAAGATAGCCCTATTTGATAAAAGACCAAGTCCATATTATGGCAAGAACAGCTCACATAAGCAAAGAGAAATGACAGTCCATCATTACTTTAAGACATGAAGGTCAGTCAATACGGTCGCAAGTGCAGTCGCAAAAACCATCAAGCGCTATGATGAAACTGTCTCTCATGAGGACCACCACAGGAAAGGAAGACCCAGAATTACCTCTGCTGCAGAGGACATGTTCATTAGACTTACCAGCCTCAGAAATCAGTAATTAACTGCACCTCAGATTGCAACTCACAGAATTCAAGTAACAGACATCTCAACATCAGCTGTTCAGAGGAGACTGTGTGAATCAGGCCTTCATGGCCGAGTTGCTACAAAGTAACCACTACTAAAGGACACCAATAAGAAGAAGAGACTTGCTTGGGCCAACAAACAAGAGCAAGACTCGTGGAAATATGTCCTTTGGTCTGATGAGTACAAATTTGAGTTTTTTGGTTCCAACCGCCTTGTCATTGTGAGACACAGAGTAGGTGAACGGATGATCTCTGCATGTGTGGTTCCCACCATGAAACATGGAGGAGGTGTGATGGTGTGGGGGTGCTTTGCTGGTGACACTGTCTGTGATTTATTTAGAATTCAAGGCACACTTAACCAGCATGGCTACCACAGAATTCTGCAGCGATACGCCATCCCATCTGGTTTGCACTTAGTGGGACTATAATTTGCTTTTCAACAGGTCAATGACCCAAAACACACCTCCAGGCTGTGTAAGGGCTATTTGACCAAGAAGGAGAGTGCTGCATCAGATGACCTGGCCTCCACAATCACACAACCTCAACCCAATTGAGATGGTTTGGGATGAATTGGACCACAGAGTGAAAGAAAAGCAGCCAATAAGTGCTCAGAAAATGTGGGAACTCCTTCAATACTGTTGGAAAAGCATTCCAGGTGAAGCTGGTTGAGAGAATGTCATTAAGACAAAGGCTGGCTACTTTGAAGAATCTCAAATATAAAATATATTTAGATTTGTTTAACACTTTTTTGGTTACTACATGATTCCATATGTGTTATTTCATAGTTTTGATGTCTTCACTAATATTCTACAATATAGAACAATTTTAAAAATAAAGAAAAACCTGTTGAATGAGTAAGTGTGTCCAAACTTTTGACTTGTACTGTATGTGTGTGTGTGTGTGTGTGTGTATGTGTGTGTGTGTGTGTGTGTGTGTGTGTGTGTGTGCGTGTGCGCGTGTGCGTGTGCGTGTGTGCGTGGGTATTTGTCTGGTAGAAGGCTATTTAAGTCATAAGTCATATGATGTGATCCATTCAGAGCTCAAGTTGTCACTTACTGTTGACTCTGTGTCGGTAGGTGAAGCTTTGACTAGAGAACCTCACATAATAATAAACATCCTAAAACGCATACCTATATGACCTGCGTACAATATTCTGTGGACTGCTGAATTTACTGTAACCATGTTAAATAACTTGGACTCAGTCCATTGATATGACAAAATACCATGTCGTGTCTACAACCGTGTAAAGACAGTATTTCAGTGTGACATTTCAAGTACCACTTCATGCCTCATTACTTCATGTTTCCCAGGGAACCAACGTAACATTCATTCATCATTACTTCATGTTTCCCAGGGAACCGATGTAACATTCATTCATCATTACTTCATGTTTCCCAGGGAACCGACGTAACATTCATTCATCATTACTTCATTTTTCCCAGGGAACCGACGTAACATTCATTCATCATTAATTCATGTTTCCCAGGGAACCGACGTAACATTCATACATCATTACTTCATGTTTCCCAGGGAACCGACGTAACATTCATTCATCATTACTTCATGTTTCCCAGGGAACCGACGTAACATTCATTCATCATTACTTCATGTTTCCCAGGGAACCGACGTAACATTCATTCATCATTAATTCATGTTTCCCAGGGAACCGACGTAACATTCATTCATCATTAATTCATGTTTCCCAGGGAACCAACGTAACATTCATGCCTCATTACTTCATGTTTCCCAGGGAACCGATGCAACATTCATTCATCATTAATTCATGTTTCCCAGGGAACCGACGTAACATTCATTCATCATTAATTCATGTTTCCCAGGGAACCGACGTAACATTCATACATCATTACTTCATGTTTCCCAGGGAACCGACGTAACATTCATTCATCATTACTTCATGTTTCCCAGGGAACCGATGCAACATTCATACATCATTACTTCATGTTTCCCAGGGAACCGACGTAACATTCATTCATCATTACTTCATGTTTCCCAGGGAACCGATGCAACATTCATTCATCATTACTTTTCCCAGGGAACCGACGTAACATTCATTCATCATTAATTCATGTTTCCCAGGGAACCGACGTAACATTCATACATCATTACTTCATGTTTCCCAGGGAACCGACGTAACATTCATTCATCATTACTTCATGTTTCCCAGGGAACCGACGTAACATTCATACATCATTACTTCATGTTTCCCAGGGAACCGACGTAACATTCATTCATCATTACTTCATGTTTCCCAGGGAACCGACGTAACATTCATTCATCATTACTTCATGTTTCCCAGGGAACCGACGTAACATTCATTCATCATTACTTCATGTTTCCCAGGGAACCGACGTAACATTCATTCATCATTACTTCATGTTTCCCAGGGAACCGACGTAACATTCATACATCATTAATTCATGTTTCCTAGGGAACCGACATAACATTCATTCATCATTACTTCATGTTTCCCAGGGAACCGACGTAACATTCATTCATCATTACTTCATGTTTCCCAGGGAACCGACGTAACATTCATTCATCATTAATTCATGTTTCCCAGGGAACCGATGTAACATTCATTCATCATTACTTCATGTTTCCCAGGGAACCGACGTAACATTCATTCATCATTACTTCATGTTTCCCAGGGAACCGACGTAACATTCATTCATCATTACTTCATTTTTCCCAGGGAACCGACGTAACATTCATTCATCATTAATTCATGTTTCCCAGGGAACCGACGTAACATTCATACATCATTACTTCATGTTTCCCAGGGAACCGACGTAACATTCATTCATCATTACTTCATGTTTCCCAGGGAACCGACGTAACATTCATTCATCATTACTTCATGTTTCCCAGGGAACCGACGTAACATTCATTCATCATTAATTCATGTTTCCCAGGGAACCGACGTAACATTCATTCATCATTAATTCATGTTTCCCAGGGAACCAACGTAACATTCATGCCTCATTACTTCATGTTTCCCAGGGAACCGATGCAACATTCATTCATCATTAATTCATGTTTCCCAGGGAACCGACGTAACATTCATTCATCATTAATTCATGTTTCCCAGGGAACCGACGTAACATTCATACATCATTACTTCATGTTTCCCAGGGAACCGACGTAACATTCATTCATCATTACTTCATGTTTCCCAGGGAACCGATGCAACATTCATACATCATTACTTCATGTTTCCCAGGGAACCGACGTAACATTCATTCATCATTACTTCATGTTTCCCAGGGAACCGATGCAACATTCATTCATCATTACTTTTCCCAGGGAACCGACGTAACATTCATTCATCATTAATTCATGTTTCCCAGGGAACCGACGTAACATTCATTCATCATTACTTCATGTTTCCCAGGGAACCGATGCAACATTCCACTGGTTAGAAACACTATAACAAAACAGTGGAATCTGGACACAGTAAAAACGACTCACCGAGCCCCTGTAGCATTTCTTGACATCTTCATACGTCAGGTCATCAATCAGTTGCAGCCTGTAGAGGAGGGACAGAGGAGAGACAGAGGAGAGAAACAGAAAAGGTGAGGAGTGGTGACACTGTTTCGATGGTTTGTCACCATCAGAGAAATGATGTACAAAAAAATGTAATCTGACTGTAGTGCCATGTTCAGCTTAGTCCGGATAGTTCACGCAGATACAATCTGTTAGCATTTTGTTCATTAGTCCACTGTTAGTACAATCCTGTGCATGTCAGCAGTCAAGTTAGCGAGATAGAGCACATCCAATACAGAGGAAAAGCTGTGCTGATGATTCGTTTGTAGCGTCAATTTATACTTCATATAAGATTACAATACCATGTACTGTTAAACTGCTGTAATGATGAACATATGACTCTTAGATTAGAGTGGCACACACAAGCCCAGTCTTATTCTCTCTCCCTGCCTCTCTCTCTGTCTCTGTCTCTCTCTCTCTCTGTCTTTGTCTCTCTCTCTCTGTCTCTCTCTCTCTGTCTCTCTCTCTCTCTCTCTCTCTGTCTCTCTCTCTGTCTCTCTCTCTCTCTCTCTGGCACTCGCACAACTAAAGTGATTGATGCTGAACTAAGACCACTAGAGCCCAAAGTAGGCCCACTCTAATATCCCCAAGGAACTCTTATAGTTTAGCAGTCCCATACGCCTGTCTGTTAAAGAGACTACTTTCTATTCCCGGCCCAAGCCTGGCATTCTGTATTATACTGTACATACAAACCATCATAGAACCAGAAGTGGTGAAATTCTAGAACCTGACTGTACCTGTTCATATAATGACACGTCTGTTAAAAGAATAGATCACCCAATTTACAAACAATGACATATTGGTTCAGACGCCTTGACTTTTTCCACATTTTGTTACGTCACAGCCTTTTCTAAAATGTATTAAATTGTTTTTTTTTCCCTCATCAATCTACACACAATACACACAATACCCCATAATGACAAAGCAAAAACAGGTTTTTCGAAATGTTTGCAAATGTATTAAAAATCAAAAACTTAAATACCTTATTTACATAAGTATTCAGACCCTTTACTCAGTACTATTTTGAAGCATCTTTGGCAGCGATTACAGCCTCGTGTCTTCTTGGGTATGACGCTACAAGCTTGGCACACCTGTATTTGGGGAGTTTCTCCCATTCTTCTCTGCAGATCCTCTCAAGATCTGTCATGTTGGATGGGGAGCGTTGATGCACAGCTATTTTCACGTCTCTCCAGAGATGTTCCATCGGGTTCAAGTCCGGGCTCTGGCTGGGCCCCTCAAGGACATTCAGAGAGTTGTCCCGAAGCCACTCCTGTGTTGTCTTGGCTGTGTGCTCAGGATTGTTGTCCTGTTGGAAGGTGAACGTTCACCCCAGTCTGAGGTCCTGAGCGCTCTGGAGCAGGTTTTCATCAAGGATCTCTCTGTACTTTGCACTGTTCATTTTTCCCTCGATCCTGACTAGTCTCCCAGTCCCTGCTGCTGAAAAACATCCCCACAGCATGATGCTGCCACCACCATGCTTCACCGTATGGATGGTGCCAGGTTTCCTCCAGACATGACGCTTGGCATTCAGGCCAAACCGTTCAATCTTGGTTTCATCAGACCAGAGAATCTTGTTTCTCATGGTCTGAGAGTCTTTAGGTGCCTTTTGGCAAACTTCAAGCGGGCTGTCATGTGCCTTTTACTGAGGAGTGGTTTCCATCTGGCCACTCTACAATTAAGGCCTGATTGGTGGAGTGCTGTAGAGATGGTTGTCCTTCTGGAAGGTTCTCCCATCTCCACAGAGCAACTCTGGAGCTCTGTCAGATTGACCATTGCTCAGTTTGGCTGGGCGGCCAGCTCTAGGAAGAGTCTTGGTGGTTCCAAACCTCTTCCATTTAAGAATGATGGAGACCACTGTGTTCTTGGGGACATTCAATGCTGCAGACATTTTTGGTACCCTTCAGATCTGTGCCTCGACACAATCCTATCTCGGAGCTCTACGGAAAATTATTTTGACCTCATGGATTGGTTTTTCCTCTGACATGCACTGCCAAATGTGGGACCTTATATAGACAGGTGTGTGCCTTTCCAAATCATGTCCAATCAATTGAATTTACCACAGGTGGACTCCAATCAAGTTGTAGAAACATCAAAGATGATCAATGGAAACAGGATGCACCTGAGCTCAATTTCGGTCTCATACCAAAGGGCCTGAATACTTATGCAAATAAGGTATTTCTGTTAGGTTTTTTATATATCAATTTGCAAAAATTTATAAAATCCTGTTTCTGCTTTGTCATTATGGGGTATTGTGTAGATTGATGAGGATTTTTATTTATTTAATCCATTTTAACGTTAAAAAAATGTAGAAAAAGGGGAGGGGTCTGAATACTTTCCGAATGCACTGTAGGTAAGACAGCAATCCATTCGGTGGCCAATGAGGGACATTCAAGTCTTCAGACCGGTTGTGACCGGTTTTCACTGATAGGTCACTATCAGTCTCTCCGGGTATTCAATTCCCCTGTGGTTCTGGGGTTAGTTAGAACATCACTTCTCCTGTGGTTCTGGGGTTAGTTAGAACATCACTTCTCCTGTGGTTCTGGGGTTAGTTAGAACATCAATTCTCCTGTGGTTCTGGGGTTAGTTAGAACATCAATTCTCCTGTGGTTCTGGGTTAGTTAGAACATCAATTATCCTGTGGTTCTGGGTTAGTTAGAACATCAATTATCCTGTGGTTCTGGGGTTAGTTAGAACATAAATTATCTTATGGTTCAGGTTGTTGGATTCTAGCTTGAAATACACTTATTCATGTTACCATATTAGAACGTATTGATTACTTTACATGTATAATAAATGTTGATTAAATGTTGATTAACGTGCACTGTCCCTGTAAAAAAAAAAAAATTACTCAAACTCAAACTATATGTTGGGGTCAATGGAGCTTGGATAAGAACTAGGAGCATGGAAAGTTACTGAGTGAGAAAATGGGGGATGCAGGGAGTTTACATTCTGTCGAACATGTTATTGTTAAATCACATGGATCATATGGAAGTTAGGCAAAGGGCAAAAAGTCTGGTTTCAGTCACTGATAAGGTAGGACAACCGTGGGTTAGGGAGGAGTGAGGAATTCAGCTTGAGGTCAGATGAAGTGAGAAGGAACATTCCTATTAGACACATGTACTTTCATGCCCACAAAGATTCCAGCAGGAAGCGGGGCCATGACTACACCAGTGAGAGGAACCAATGAAGTTCCTGACTAGCAACAGAGATGTGTTGGCTATGTAGATATGAAAGGAGGTGACTCCTCCTAGTAGGAGGGTATAAATATATGTGCTTCTCCTGTGGTTCTGGGGTTAGTAAGAACATCAATTCTCCTGTGGTTCTGGGTTAGTTAGAACATCAATTCTCCTGTGGTTCTGGGGTTAGTTAGAACATCAATTCTTCTGTGGTTCTGGGTTAGTTAGAACATCAATTCTCCTGTGGTTCTGGGGTTAGTTAGAACATCAATTCTCCTGTGGTTCTGGGTTAGTTAGAACTTAAATTCTCCTGTGGTTCTGGGTTAGTTAGAACTTCAATTCTCCGGTGGTTCTGGGTTAGTTAGAACTTCAATTCTCCGGTGGTTCTGGGTTAGTTAGAACTTCAATTCTCCTGTGGTTCTGGGTTAGTTAGAACATCAATACTCCTGTGGTTCTGGGGTTAGTTAGAACATCAATTCTCCTGTGGTTCTGGGTTAGTTAGAACTTCAATTCTCCTGTGGTTCTGGGGTTAGTTAGAACTTCAATTCTCCTGTGGTTCTGGGTTAGTTAGAACGTCAATTCTCCTGTGGTTCTGGGTTAGTTAGAACTTCAATTCCCCTGTGGTTCTGGGTTAGTTAGAACATCAATTCTCCTGTGGTTCTGGGTTAGTTAGAACATCAATTCTCCTGTGGTTCTGGGGTTAGTTAGAACATCAATTCTCCTGTGGTTCTGGGTTAGTTAGAACTTCAATTCTCCTGTGGTTCTGGGGTTAGTTAGAACATCAATTCTCCTGTGGTTCTGGGTTAGTTAGAACTTCAATTCTCCTGTGGTTCTGGGTTAGTTAGAACTTCAATTCCCCTGTGGTTCTGGGTTAGGTAGAACATCAATTCTCCTGTGGCTCTGGGGTTAGTTAGAACTTCAGAGTGACAAGCTAAGGTGGCAGGTAGACTAGTCATACTGCGTAATGAGCTGCGCGTCCTTACTCAACATTGACAGGACAGTTTAAAACAAAAGACGATTAATAAATTGACAAAACGGAAGGCAATGAACAAAAACTTGTTTCTCACAAGTGTAGCATACTGTAAGTTGTGAGTTCTGCAAAACACATGTCCACTCCGACAACGAAAACGATAAATGATAGAAAACTTACTGAAATGACCATAACCAAATAAACAGTGCAGATTAGAAATGAAAACTGTTAAGAGTACATGTAGGCTACAACTGGTGATATTTGTAATGGGGAATTGATAGACATAGAAAACAATGAAGTTATGAAACAATGAATACCCACAAAATGGCAGGAGAGAGCGCATTCTGGAGAGAGATGTGCCTTATGTATCTGAGCCATGATCCCCATATTCTTGGACCGTGGCATCCTCAATGGATTAATCCACGGAGACAGGCACAAATCAGACGGCTTGACAACAACAGAAATCAAATGTTCCCAATACAGTTCGGTTTTGTCATACAGTATTCCATATAAGGCACCCAGACATTATGAAAGTTTCACAGTATACCCTTAATCTTATAATAAATCAAACCTAGTGATACATCCATTGTGACATTGTGGGTGGATAACCAACCTTCCAATCAAATGCAATGCATTTCTTAGCCGCTATAAATGCTAGGTTACACAGTTTCTTCAGATAACAGAATCCAGTATCAACATTTCCATCACAGACTGGTCTTCCCTGTCCGCATGACCCTACTGAGACCCCTGTCACCATCTGATCCTCCTCAGATGACGCATGACAAAGAATGATCTTGAGCTCTGTAGGCTGGTCTTCCCTGTCTGCATGACCCTACTGAGACCCCTGTCACCATCTGATCCTCCTCCAGATGACAAAGAATGATCTTGAGCTCTGTAGGCTGGTCTTCCCTGTCCGCATGACCCTACTGATGATGATGCATGACAAAGAATGATCTTGGTGTACATTTATACATGATATTATCCAAGAATTGAATCAATGGTTCAATAATTGAAATGACCATTATTCCCAGATATCAGACTGAAGCTTTAAACTGCTGTCCTGTAGCTACTGTAGGTCTACCCATCAATTCAAGATGGAACTTTATATCCATTCACTGATTGTTATAATATATTGCAAAATTCACGTGAGCTCTGTAGGCTGGTCTTCCCTGGCTGTCTGACCCTGAAGGGACACCTGTCACCATCTGATCCTGCTAAGACATGATGAGCATAGTGTTGGGTACTGACTGTGCACCATGACAGTGAAGTCTGTAGAGCTGTTTATACCGTGTCAGTGTGAAAAGTATGGAATTACCTAGGGAAACTGATAGATCAATAACGTTACATTGCTATACTGACTCTAATAAAACATTGCGCTTTCAAAAAATGTCAGAATGTCGGTCTTTTTTTAACCTTTATTTAACTAGGCAAGTCAGTTAAGAACAAATTCTTATTTTCAATGACGGCCTAGGAACAGTGGGTTAATGACAGATTTATACCTTGTCAGCTCGGGGACTCGATCTCACAACCTTTTGGTTACAAGTCCAACACTCTAACCACCAGGCTACCTGTCACCTAGCCTTCAATCGTTTGGCCGCTGGATTCATCATTTGATTAAGGTCTAGTATGATTGAGAGGCAAAAATAATAGTTAACTTCAGCCAACTTTTTGACTAGCTCTAATGGTACCCTTAAAGAAAATCACTGCCGTTTTCAAACTGCAGTAAAAGTGCAGTAACTGCAATTGACTGTGGTATTTTGGACGCAGTAATTGCAGTATAACTGCAGTGAACTGCAGTTATACTGCACTCTAACTGCAATCTTTTTTTCGTAGATAATAGTGCTAACTGAGAAGCTGACCTTCCTCTGCCAACCTAGGATCACAAGGCTGGGTAGGTATGATGACACCACTGTGGGCCGTGCCAAGACTGCCAGACCTCCCTCCACTCCCAGCCTTCAGGGAAAGAGAAGGCTGACCTGAACTGAACCAAGGACATGTTACATCAAGAGTATTAAACAGCTCCCATTCGCCACAGTCATCTGTAATGTATTCCATCTGTGAGCCACACTATATACGCATATACACTGAGTGTACAAAACATTAGGAATAGTTTCCTGATTTGGAGTCGCACCCCCTGGAGGATCATGGCACCTGGGCACATGCCCTGTGAACCGGGTCGGTTTTCGGCCACGATTACTACAGGTTTAGTTAACTGGCTAGACCAGTGGTTCCCAACCACCTTGATGGGATAAAAAAAAATCTGTGTCAGAACTAAACTTTTTCTAATATTTTATTTAGTGGTGATGACCTCCAGGTCAGCTGATCCATACAGCCGGCCCTGGTTGGTAGCATCAGGAGGTGACCTCGATTTCTAGGCCTTCTCACCATCGTTCTGAAAAATAACCGAGCGACAACGAGACGTGGAAGTCGGGGTAATGTAGGGGTAATGTAGGGGTAATGTAGGGGTAATGTAGGGGTAATGCAGGGGTAATGTAGGGGTAATGTAGGGGTAATGTAGGGGTAATGTCGGGGTAATGTCGGGGTAATGTAGGGGTAATGTAGGGGTAATGTCGGGGTAATGTCGGGGTAATGTAGGGGTAATGTAGGGGTAATGTAGGGGTAATGTCGGGGTAATGTAGGGGTAATGTAGGGGTAATGTCGGGGTAATGTCGGGGTAATGTAGAGGTAATGTAGGGGTAATGTAGGGGTAATGTAGGGGTAATGTAGGGGTAATGTCGGGGTAATGTAGAGGTAATGTAGGGGTAATGTCGGGGTAATGTCGGGGTAATGTAGAGGTAATGTAGGGGTAATGTAGGGGTAATGTGGGGGTAATGTAGGGGTAATGTCGGGGTAATGTAGGGGTAATGTAGGGGTAATGTAGGGGTAATGTAGGGGTAATGTAGGGGTAATGTCGGGGTAATGTAGGGGTAATGTCGGGGTAATGTAGGGGTAATGTAGGGGTAATGTAGGGGTAATGTAGGGGTAATGTAGGGGGGAAACATAGCTAGGGAAGTTAATGTTATTTCTTCCACTCAACATTTAGTATTTTCATACGTTTAATAGACGGGTATATCCTGAATTTGGAAGGAGATATAGTGAGAATTAAAACTTTTTTAAATTCTTATTTCACCTTTATTTAACCAGGTAAGTTAGTTGAGAACAAGTTCTCATTTACAACTGCGACCTGGCCAAGATAAAGCAAAGCAGTGCGACACAAACAACTGTTGGAATCCTAGAAATTAATAGTATAATAACTCTACCTACATGTATATTTTACCTCAATTACCTCGACTAACCAGTGCCCCCGCACATTGACTCTGTACCGGTACCCCCTGTATATAGCCCCCGCACATTGACTCTGTACCGGTACCCCCTGTATATAGCCCCCGCACATTGACTCTGTACCGGTACCCCCTGTATATAGCCTCCACATTGACTCTGTACCGGTACCCCCTGTATATAGCCTCCACATTGACTCTGTACCGGTACCCCCTGTATATAGCCTCCACACTGACTCTGTACTGGTACCCTCCTGTATATAGCCTCCACACTGACTCTGTACCGGTACCCCTGTATATAGCCTCCACATTGACTCTGTACCGTACCCCCCTGTATATAGCCCCCGCACATTGACTCTGTACCGGTACCCCCTGTATATAGCCTCCACATTGACTCTGTACCGGTACCCCCTGTATATAGCCTCCACACTGACTCTGTACTGGTACCCTCCTGTATATAGCCTCCACACTGACTCTGTACCGGTACCCCTGTATATAGCCTCCACATTGACTCTGTACCGGTACCCCCTGTATATAGCCTCCACATTGACTCTGTCCCGGTACCCCCTGTATATAGCCTCCACATTGACTCTGTACAGGTACCCCCTGTATATAGCCTCCACATTGACTCTGTACCGGTACCCCCCTGTATATAGCCTCCACATTGACTCTGTACAGGTACCCCCTGTATATAGCCTCCACATTGACTCTATACCGGTACCCCCTGTATATAGCCTCCACACTGACTCTGTACCGGTACCCCCTGTATATAGCCTCCACATTGACTCTGTACCGGTACCCCCTGTATATAGCCTCCACATTGACTCTGTACAGGTACCCCCTGTATATAGCCTCCACATTGACTCTGTACCGGTACCCCCTGTATATAGCCTCCACATTGACTCTGTACCGGTACCCCCTGTATATAGCCTCCACATTGACTCTGTACAGGTACCCCTTGTATATAGCCTCCACATTGACTCTGTACAGGTACCCCCTGTATATAGCCTCCACACTGACTCTGTACCGGTACCCCCTGTATATAGCCTCCACATTGACTCTGTACCAGTACCCCCTGTATATAGCCTCCACATTGACTCTGTACCGGTACCCCCTGTATATAGCCTCCACACTGACTCTGTACAGGTACCCCCTGTATATAGCCTCCACATTGACTCTGTACCGGTACCCCCTGTATATAGCCTCCACATTGACTCTGTACAGGTACCCCCTGTATATAGCCTCCACATTGACTCTGTACAGGTACCCCCCTGTATATAGCCTCCACATTGACTCTGTACCGGTACCCCCTGTATATAGCCTCCACATTGACTCTGTACAGGTACCCCCCTGTATATAGCCTCCACATTGACTCTGTACCGTACCCCCCTGTATGTAGCCTCCACATTGACTCTGTACAGGTACCCCCCTGTATATAGCCTCCACACTGACTCTGTACCGGTACCCTTGTATATAGCCTCCACATTGACTCTGTACTGGTACCCCTGTATATAGCCCCCGCACATTGACTCTGTACCGGTACCCCCTGTATATAGCCTCCACATTGACTCTGTACTGGTACCCCCTGTATATAGCCCCCGCACATTGACTCTGTACCGGTACCCCCTGTATATAGTCTCCACATTGACTCTGTCCCGGTACCCCCTGTATATAGCCTCCACATTGACTCTGTACAGGTACCCCCTGTATATAGCCCCCACACATTGACTCTGTACCGTTACCCCCCTGTATATAGCCTCCACACTGACTCTGTACCGGTACCCCCTGTATATAGCCTCCACATTGACTCTGTACTGGTACCCCCTGTATATAGCCCCCGCACATTGACTCTGTACCGGTACCCCCTGTATATAGCCTCCACATTGACTCTGTACCGGTACCCCCTGTATATAGCCTCCACATTGACTCTGTACAGGTACCCCCCTGTATATAGCCTCCACATTGACTCTGTACCGGTACCCCCTGTATATAGCCTCCACATTGACTCTGTACAGGTACCCCCCTGTATATAGCCTCCACATTGACTCTGTACCGTACCCCCCTGTATATAGCCTCCACATTGACTCTGTACAGGTACCCCCCTGTATATAGCCTCCACACTGACTCTGTACCGGTACCCTTGTATATAGCCTCCACATTGACTCTGTACTGGTACCCCCTGTATATAGCCCCCGCACATTGACTCTGTACCGGTACCCCCTGTATATAGCCTCCACATTGACTCTGTACCGGTACCCCCTGTATATAGCCTCCACATTGACTCTGTACTGGTACCCCCTGTATATAGCCCCCGCACATTGACTCTGTACCGGTACCCCCTGTATATAGTCTCCACATTGACTCTGTCCCGGTACCCCCTGTATTTAGCCTCCACATTGACTCTGTACAGGTACCCCCTGTATATAGCCCCCACACATTGACTCTGTACCGTTACCCCCCTGTATATAGCCTCCACACTGACTCTGTACCGGTACCCCCTGTATATAGCCTCCACATTGACTCTGTACTGGTACCCCCTGTATATAGCCCCCGCACATTGACTCTGTACCGGTACCCCCTGTATATAGCCTCCACATTGACTCTGTACCGGTACCCCCTGTATATAGCCTCCACATTGACTCTGTACTGGTACCCCCTGTATATAGCCTCCACATTGACTCTGTACCGGTACCCCTGTATATAGCCTCCACATTGACTCTGTCCCGGTACCCCCTGTATATAGCCTCCACATTGACTCTGTACAGGTACCCCCTGTATATAGCCCCCGCACATTGACTCTGTACAGGTACCCCCTGTATATAGCCCCCGCACATTGACTCTGTACCGTTACCCCCCTGTATATAGCCTCCACACTGACTCTGTACCGGTACCCCCTGTATATAGCCTCCACATTGACTCTGTACTGGTACCCCCTGTATATAGCCTCCACATTGACTCTGTACCGGTACCCCCCTGTATATAGCCCCCGCACATTGACTCTGTACAGGTACCCCCTGTATATAGCCCCCGCACATTGACTCTGTACCGTTACCCCCTGTATATAGCCTCCACACTGACTCTGTACTGGTACCCTCCTGTATATAGCCTCCACACTGACTCTGTACCGGTACCCCCTGTATATAGCCTCCACATTGACTCTGTACTGGTACCCCCTGTATATAGCCTCCACATTGACTCTGTACCGGTATCCCCTGTATATAGCCTCCACATTGACTCTGTACCGTACCCCCTGTATATAGCCTCCACATTGACTCTGTACCGGTACCCCCTGTATATAGCCCCGCTATTGTTATTTTACTGCAGCTCTTCACTTATTTGTTATTCTTATTTTTTTTAAGGTATTTTCGTTAAACTGCATTGTTGGTTAAGGGCTTGTAAGAATTTCACTGTAAGGTTGTATTCGGCACATGTGACAAATACAATTTGATTTGATGATTTATAATGAGAGTACAAAACATTAAGAACACCTGCTCTTTCCATGACACAGACTGACCAGGTGAATCCAGGTGAATGCTATGATCCCTTATGGATGTCACTTGTTAAATCCACTTCAATCAGTTTATATGAAAGGTTAAATAAAGATTTTCAAGACTTGAGACATTTTTTATTATACGAGGCAAGTCAGTTAAGAACAAATTCTTATTTACAATGACAGCCTACCCCGGCCAAACCCGGCCGACGCTGTGCCAACTGTGCACAGCCCCATCGGGCTCCCAATCCCGGCCAGTTGTGATACAGCCTGGAATCAAACCAGGGTCTGTAGTGACACCTCTAGCACTGAGATGCAGTGCCTTAGACCGCTGCGCCACTCGCCACATGGATCGTGTATGTGTGCCATTCAGAGGATAAATGGGCAAGACAAAATATTTATGCACCTTTGAACAGGCTACGGTAGTAGGTGCCAGCCACACCGGTTTGTGTCAAGAACTGCAACGCTGCTGGGTTTTTCCACACTCAACAGTTTCCAGTGTGATTCAAGAATGGTCCACCACCCAAAGGACATCCAACCAACTTGACACAACTGTGGGAAGCATTGGAGTCAACATGGGCCAGCATCCCTGTGGAACACTTTCAACACCTTGTAGAGTCCATGACCTGATGAATTGAGGCTGTTCTGAGGACAACAGGGGAGGAGGGGCAACTCAATATTATGAAGGTGTTCTTAATGTTTGGTATACTCAGAGTATATTAAAGAAGCAAAGTGGAAACAAGCATCGTTCTTGTTTGGAACAATCTATTGACTACATTTGACCTAACAGAAAAGACAATTAAATGTATAGTGACTAACAGAGGAGGAGAAACTGTACTGTTTGAGTGATAGGGGGCGGGGCTTGGTGTGTTGGAAGAGGAAGTAGAGAGAAGACTATATACTATTTAAACAGACTTTACACGCAGCTGTGTGGCGATATAGATATCTCTTACGATATGGATATCTTTTCGATATGGATGTCTTTTCGATATGGATATCTCTTACGATATGGATATCTCTTACGATGTGGATATCTCTTACGATGTGGATATCTCTTACGATGTGGATATCTCTTACGATGTGGATATCTCTTATGATATGGATATTGTACATATCAATATTGCGATTTTGACGTGAATTTGATTAATTGTGCAGCCATAATGTGTGTGTGTGTGTGTAACGCAGCCTCTCTAAGGCACACTCTCATCACACACACACACGCACACAACCAATTATACCAACAGACACCCAGCCACAGAGAAAGGTAGAAAGAAAGACAGGGAGAGAAAGAGAGAGGAGAGGGAGGAGAAAGGGAGGAGAGAGGGAGCGAGAGAGAGGAGAGGGAAGAGAGAAGGAGAGAGGGAGGAGAGAAGGAGCGAGAGACAGTGGAGAGAGGGAAGAGAGCAGGAGAGAGGGAGGCGAGACAGAGGAGAGAGGGAAGAGAGGAGAGAGGGAGGGAGGAGAGACAGAGGAGAGAGGGAAGAGAGAAGGAGGGAGGATAGGGCGAGAGAGGGAAGAGAAAAGGGAGGAGAGAGGGAGGAGAGAAGGTGAAAGAGGGAGGAGCTAGAGATGAAGGGGGAAAAAAGTCATGATGTATTTTTTGATCAATTTCATCAGAGAATAGGTTCATTATCTAAAGTGGTTTGATCAGAGAACAGGTTCATTATCGTTACAACACTGTACAGTCGTGGCCAAAAGTTTTGAGAATGACACAAATATTCATTTTCACAAAGTCTGATGCCTCAGTTTGTATGTTGGCAATTTGCATATACTCCAGAATGTTATGTGTGATCAGAAGAATTGCAATTAATTGCAAAGTCCCTCTTTGCCATGCAAATGAACTGAATCCCCAAAATACATTACCACTGCATTTCAGCCCTGCCACAAAAGGACCAGCTGACATCATGTCAGTGATTCGCGCATTAACACAGGTATGAGTGTTGACGAGGACAAAGCTGGAGATCACTCTGTCATGCTGATTGAGTTCGAATAACAGACTGGAAGCTTCAAGAGGAGAGTGGTGCTTGGAATCATTGTTCTACCTCTGTCAACCATGGTTACCTGCAAGGAAACACGTGCCGTCATCATTGCTTTGCACAAAAAGGGCTTCACAGGCAAGGATATTGCTGCCAGTAAGATTGCACCTAAATCAACCATATATCGGATCATCAAGAACTTCAAGGAGAGTGGTTCAATTGTTGTGAAGAAGGCTTCAGGGCACGCAAGAAAGTCCAGCAAGCGCCAGGACCGTCTCCTAAAGTTGATTCAGCTGTGGGATCGGAGCACCACCACACAGAGCTTGCTCAGGAATGGCAGCAGGCAGGTGTGAGTGCATCTGCACGCATAGTGAGGCGAAGACTTTTGGAGGATGGCCTGGTGTCAAGAAGGGCAGCAAAGAAGCCACTTCTCTCCAGGAAAAACATCAGGGACAGACTGATATTCTGCAAAAGGTACAGGGATTGGACTGCTGAGGACTGGGGTAAAGTCATTTTCTCTGATGAATCCCCTTTCCGATTGTTTGGGGCATCCAGAAAAAAGCTTGTCCGGAGAAGACAAGGTGAGCGCTACCATCAGTCCTGTGTCATGCCAACAGTAAAGCACCCTGAGACCATTCATGTGTGGGGTTGCTTCTCAGCCAAGGGAGTGGGCTCACTCACAATTTTACCGAAGAACACAGCCATGAATAAAGAATGGTACCAACACATCCTCCGAGAGCAACTTCTCCCAACCATCCAGGAACAGTTTGGTGATGAACAATGCCTTTTCCAGCATGATGGAGCACCTTGCCATAAGGAAAAAGTGATAACTAAGTGGCACGGGGAACAAAACATCAATATTTTGGGTCCATGGCCAGGAAACTCCCCAGACCTTAATCCCATTGAGAACTTGTGGTCAATCCTCAAGAGGCGGGTGGACAAACAAAAACCCACAAATTCTGACATACTCCAAGCATTGATTATGCAAGAATGGGCTGCCATCAGTCAGGATGTGACCCAGAAGTTAATTAACAGCATGCCAGGGCGGATTGCAGAGGTCTTGAAAAAGAAGGGTCAACACTGCAGATATTGAGTCTTTGCATCAACTTCATGTAATTGTCAATAAATGCCTTTTGACACTTATGAAACGCTTGTAATTATACTTCTGTATTCCATAGTAACATCTGACAAAAATATCTAAAGACACTGAAGCAGCAAATGTTGTGGAAACATTCTCAAAACTTTTGGCCACGACTTTATATACATATGACATTTGAAATGTCTTTTTTCTTTTGTGTAGTGTAATGGTTACTGTTAATTTTTGTATTGTTTATTTCACTTTTGTTTATTATCTATTTCACTTGCTTTGGCAAATTTAGACATATGTTTCCCATGCCAATAAAGCCCCTTAAATTGAATTGAATTTAATTGAGAGAGAGAGGGAGAGAGACAGAAAGAGGGAGACAGAAAGAGAGAGAGAGAGACACACAAAGAGTTATCATTCCAAAATGTATGGGTAAACTACTTCTCCAATCTTTTTGGCTCTATAACAAAGAACAAACAGCAAAAACATATACATGATCAAATACAAATCTTAGAATCAACTATTAAAGACTACCAGAACCCACTGTATTCTCCAATTACAATGAATGAACTACAGCACAAAATACAAACCCTCCAACCCAAAAAGGCCTGTGGTGTTGATGGTATCCTCAATGAAATGATCAAATATACAGACCACAAATTCCAATTGGCTATACTAACACTCTAACATCATCCTTAGCTCTGGCATCTTCCCCAATATTTGGAACCAAGGACTGATCACCCCAATCCACAAAAGTGGAGACAAATTTGACCCCAATAACTACCGTGGGATATGTGTCAACAGCAACCTTGGGAAAATCCTCTGCATGATCATTAATAGCAGACTAGTTCATTTCCTCAGTGAAAACAATGTACTGAGCAAATGTCAAATTGGCTTTTTACCAAATTACCGTATGACAGACCACGTATTCACCCTGCACACCCTAATTGACAAACAAAGAAACCAAAACAAAGTCTTCTCATGCTTTGTTGATTTCAAAAAAGCTTTTGACTCAATTTGGCATGAGGGTCTGCTATACAAATTGATGGAAAGTGGTGTTGGGGGAAAAACATACGACACTATAAAATCCATGTACACAAAGTGTGCGGTTAAAATTGGCAAAAAACACACACATTTCTTTCCACAGGGCCGTGGAGTGAGACAGGGACGCATCATAAGCCCCACCCTCTTCAACATATATATCAACGAATTGGCGAGGACACTAGAACAGTCTGCAGCACCCGGCCTAACCCTACTAGAATCAAATGTCTACTGTTTGCTGATGATCTGGTGTTTCTGTCACCAACCAAGGAGGGCCTACAGCAGCACCTAGATGTTCTGCACAGATTCTGTCAGACCTGGGAACTGACAGTAAATCTCAGTACGAAAAAAATAATGGTGTTCCAAAAAAGGTCCAGTCGCCAGGACCACAAATAAAAATTCCATCTAGACACTGTTGCCCTAGGGCACACAAAAAAACAATACATTCCTCGGCCTAAACATCAGCGCCACTGGTAACTTCCACAAAGCTGTGAACGATCTGAGAGACAAGGCAAGAAGGGCCATCAATGCCATCAAAAGGAACATAAATTCAACATACCAATTAGGATCTGGCTAAAAATACTTCAATCAATTACAGAACCCATTGCCCTTTATGGTTGTGAGGTTTGGGGTCTGCTCACCAACCAAGAATTCATTAAATGGGACAAACACCAAATTGAGGCAAAAATATCCTCTGTGTACAATGTAAAACACCAAATAATGCATGCAGAGCAGAATTAGGCTAATACCCGCTAATTATCAAAATCCAGAAAAGAGCCGATTAATTCTACAACCAACTAAAAGGAAGTGATTCCCAAACCTCCATAACAAAGCCAGTACCTACAGAGAAATGAACCTGGAGGAGAGCCCCCTAAGCAAGCTGGTCCTGGGGCTCTGTTCACAAACACAAACACACCCCAAAGAGCCCCAGGACAGCAACACAATTAGACCCAACCAAATCATGAGAAAACAAAAAGAGAATTAGTTGACACATTGGAAAGAATTAACAAAAAAACAGAGCAAACTAGAATGCTATTTGGCCCTAAACAGAGAGTACACAGTGGCAGAATACTTGACCACTGTGACTGACCCAAACTTAAGGAAAGCTTTGACTTTGTACAGACTCAGTGACCATAGCCTTGCTATTGAGAAAGGCAGACATGGCTCTCAAGAGAAGATACGCTTCTACACCATCCCTGGTATAAAGGCTGAGCCATGCTTCTCCAGTAACAGGCTGGTAGTTCACTAGGTACCCTGGCAGTGGATGGTGTCTAATCTCAGTGTGTGTGTGTGTGTGTGTGTGTGTGTGTGTGTATGTTTGTGTGTGTGTGACTCATTCTCTCTCTCTCTTCCCCAATCCATTTCTCTCTCCTCTCCCTCTATTTTGGCCCTCAATCCTCTACTATCATTCTCACTCTTCCTCTCCCCCCTCCTCCTTTCCTCCCCCTCCTCCTTTCCTCTCTCCTCCTTTCCTCCCCTCCCTCCTCCTTTCCCCTCTCTCCTCCTTTCCTCCCCTCTCTCCTCCTTTACTCCCCTCCCACCTCCTTTATTCCCCTCTCTCCCCCCCTCCTCCTTTCCTCCCCTCTCCTCCCTCCTCCTTCCCCCCCTCTCCTCCTTTCCTCCCCTCTCTTCTTCTTTCCTCCCCTCCCTCCTCCTTCCCCCCTCTCCTCCTCCCCTCTCTCCTCTTTTCCTCCCCTCCCACCTCCTTTCCTCCCCTCTATCGTCCCCCTCCTCCTTTCCTCCCCTCCCTCCTCCTTCCCCCCTCTCCTCCTCCCCTCTCTCCTCTTTTCCTCCCCTCCCACCTCCTTTCCTCCCCTCTATCGTCCCCCTCCTCCTTTCCTCCCCGCTCCTCCTTTCCTCCCCTCTCCTCCCTCCTCCTTCCCCCCCTCTCCTCCTTTCCTCCCCTCTCTTCTTCTTTCCTCCCCTCCCTCCTCCTTCCCCCCTCTCCTCTTTTCCTCCCCTCCCACCTCCTTTCCTCCCCTCTATCGTCCCCCTCCTCCTTTCCTCCCCTCCCTCCTCCTTCCCCCCTCTCCTCCTCCCCTCTCTCCTCTTTTCCTCCCCTCCCACCTCCTTTCCTCCCCTCTATCGTCCCCCTCCTCCTTTCCTCCCCGCTCCTCCTTTCCTCCCCTCTCCTCCCTCCTCCTTCCCCCCCTCTCCTCCTTTCCTCCCCTCTCCTCCTTTCCTCCCCTCTCTTCTTCTTTCCTCCCCCCTCTTCTTCTTTCCTCCCCTCCCACCTCATTTCCTCCCATCCCTCCTCCTTCCCCCCTCTCCTCCTCCCCCCACTCCTCCTTTCCTCCCCTCTCCCCTCCTTTCCTCCCCTCCCTCCTCCTTTCCTCCCCTCGCTCCTCCTTTCCTCCCCTCCCTTCCAGTAGATATGTGTTACATAACAGGGTCTCTGCTCTTCTCTAGTCAACGTGTGCAGGCACGTGCACTGGGCTGCAGCACTGTGTGTGTGTGTGTGTGTGTGTGTGTGTGTGTGTGTGGGGGGGGTGGGTTCAACCTCAGGGAGGTGTTATTGAGCATTCTGCTGGTGCTCAGCTCACAACCACAGTACTGTTTCAAGCAGCTTGAAGATGACATGGCTCCTGTTTGATCATTTCATGTAGGCAGTGATTTAATGAATGAGATGACATTGACGGACAGGATCAGAGTTGGAGTGCTGATCTAGGATCAGGCCCCCCCCCCAGTCCATGTAATCGTATTCATTATGATCTAAAAAGCCAAATTGATCCTAGACCAGCACTCCAAAAAGATCCAAGATGGCGTAGCAGTGCAGACGTTGTTTGTCGTTCTGCAGCGTAAATTTGGTATTTTTCGTTTTTTTTTTATATATTTCAATATATATCTCTTTTTCCATTTTTAAATTAAATATACCTTCCTGCAACCCGCCTCACCCAATGTGATACGGATCTGCTATTTTTAGACCTTATAGCCAGAACCTCCATCAGAGGCTAGCCATCAGAAGCTAACCAGCTAATTAGCTACTAGCTATTTAGTCATTGTTAACCACTGCTAGCGGCCTTTACCTTTAGTACAGACACACAGACTTTTAGCCTGGATAATACCTGCCAGCCTGCCAGTCTGCACAGCGCGTTATCAACTCTGTGCATATCGGACTGTTTTTCTCCACTACAACACCGGATTCCTGCCGTAAGCCCTGGACCACAACTCCTGATCATAGCACCTAGCTAGCTGCCACCGAGTGGCCCAGCCCCGAAGCTAGCCTTGAGCCACGCCGATCTACTGGCTTGCTCAGTGGACCCTATGATCACTCGGCTGCACAGCCGATGCCTCCCGGACTCTTTACTAACACGACTAGAATCCACTACACCACCGGAATATTGCCGTAAGCTCTGGACCTTTGCATCGGATCATCTCTGCTAGCTAGCTGCTACCGAGTGGCTATAGTGGCTAACGCCCTTGTCCCGAAGCTAGCACCAGTTAGCCGCGAACCAGGCGCATCTCCCGACTAGCAAACGAAATTACTCCAGCTCCAATACCTCTTTTGCCAACTGGCCTGGACCCTTTGTCGACACGGAGCCCCGCCGTTCCATCACGACTGGTCTGCCGAAGTAATTCCATCCGCTGTGCCCTCAACTGACCTTTGCCGGACGTCGGCGCAGACGTTCCTACTAGCCCCGGCCTGCTAACTTTTTTTTTTGAGCGCTGTGTCTCCCGCTTGCTAGCGTAGTAACGACTACCTAGCGGCATCCCTGTTTCATCCATTGCTGTTCACTGGACCCTATGATCACTTGGCTACATAGCTGATGCCTGCTGGACTGTTCATTAATCACGGTACTCCATTTTGTTTATTTTGTTTATCTGTCGGCCCCAGCCTAGAACTCAGGCCCTGTGTGTAGTTAACTGACCCTCTCTGCCCATTCATCGCCATTTTACCTGTTGTTGTTGTCTTAGCTGATTAGCTGTTGTTGTCTTACCCATTGTTGTCTTAGCTAGCTCTCCCAATCAACACTTGCGATTGCTTTATGCCTCGCTTTATGTCTCTCTCTAATGTCAATATGCCTTGTATACTGTTGTTTAGGATAGTTATTGTTGTTTTAGTTTACTGCGGAGCCCCTAGTCCCACTCAGCATGCCTCAGATACCTCTTTTATCCCACCTCTCACACATGCGGTGACCTCACCCAGCATAACTAGTGCATCCAGAGATGCAACCTCTCTTATCGTCACTCAATGCCTAGGTTTACCTCCACTGTACCCGCACCCTACCATACCCCTGTCTGTACATTATGCCCTGAATCTATACTACCACACCCAGAAATCTGCTCCTTTTATTCTCAGTCCCCAACGCACTAGACCAGTTTTGATAGCCTTTAGCCGTACCTTCATTCTACTCCTCCTCTGTTCCTCGGGTGATGTGGAGATTAACCCAGGCTCTGCGTGTCCCCAGGTGCTCTCATTTGTTGACTTCTGTAACTGTAAAAGCCTTGGTTTCATGCATGTTAACATCAGAAGCCTCCTCTATAAGTTTGTTTTACTCACTGCTTTAGCACACTCCGCCAACCCTGATGTCCTTGCCATGTATGAATCCTGGCTTAGGAAGGCCACCAAAAATTCTGAGATTTCCATTCCCAACTTCAACAGTTTCCGTCAAGATAGAACTGCCAAAGGGCGAGGAGTTGCAATCTACTGCAGAGATAGTCTGCAAAGTTCTGTCATACTTTCGCGGTCTATGCCCAAACAGTTTGAGCTTCTAATTTTAAAAATGAATCTCTCCAGAAATAAGTCTCTCACTGTTGACGCCTGTTATAGACCCCCCTCAGCTCCCAGCTGTGCCCTGGACACCATAGGTGAATTGATCGCCCCCCATCTATCTTCAGAGTTTGTTCTGTTAGGTGACCTAAACTGGGATATGATTAACACCCCGGCAGTCCTACAATCTAAACTAGATGCCCTCAATCTCACACAAATTATCAAGGAACCCACCAGGTACAACCCTAAATCCATAAACATGGGCACCCTCATAGATATTATCCTGACCAACTTACCCTCCAAATACACCTCTGCTGTTTTCAATCAGGATCTCACTGCCTCATTGCCTGCTTCCGCTATGGGTCCGCGGTAAAATGACCACCCCTCATCATTGTCAAACGCTCCCTAAAACACTTCTGCGAGCAGGCCTTTCTAATCGACCTGGCTCGGGTATCCTGGAAGGATATTGACCTCATCCCGTCAGTAGAGGATGCCTGGTTATTCTTTAAAAGTAATTTCCTCACTATCTTCAATAAGCATGTCCCTTTCAAAAAATGTAGAACTGTCACCACCGATAAATCCACGATAATCAAGAATTTCAATAAGCATTTCTCTACGGCTGGCAATACTTTCCTCCTGGCTACTCCAACCCCGGCCAAAAGCTCCGCACCCCCCGCAGCTACTTGCCCAAGCCTCCCCAGCTTCTCCTTCACCCAAAACCAGATAGCAGATGTTCTGAAAGAGCTGCAAAACCTGGATCTGTACAAATCAGCTGGGCTAGACAATCTGGACCCTCTCTTTCTAAAATTATCCGCCGCCATTGTTGCAACCCCTATTACCAGTCTGTTCAACCTCTCTTTCGTATCGTCCGAGATCCCCAAAGATTGGAAAGCTGCCGCGGTCATCCCCCTCTTCAAAGGGGGTGACACTCTAGACACAAACTGTTACAGACCTATATCCATCCTGCCCTGCCTTTCTAAAGTCTTCGAAAGCCAAGATCACTGACCATTTCAAATTCCACCGAACCTTCTCCGCTGTGCAATCCGGTTTCCGAGCTGGTCACAGGTGCACCTCAGCCACGCTCAAGGTACTAAACGATATCATAACCGCCATCGATAAAAGACAGTACTGTGCAGCCGTCTTCATCGACCTGGCCAAGGCTTTCAACTCTGTCAATCATCGTATTCTTATCGGCAGACTCAACAGTCTTGGTTTCTCAAATGACTCTCTCGCCTAGTTCACCAACAACTTCTCAGATAGAGTTCAGTGTGTCAAATCGGAGGGCCTGTTGTCCGGACCTCTGGCAGACTCTATGGGGGTACCACAGGGTTCAATTCTCTGGTCGACGCTTTTCTCTGTATATATCAATGATGTCGCTCTTGCTGCTGGTGATTCCTTGATCCACCTCTACGCAGACGACAACATTCTGTATACATCTGGCCCTTCTTTGGACACTGCGTTAACAAACCTCCAAACGAGCTTCAATGCCATACAACACTCCTTCCGTGGCCTCCAACTGCTCTTAAACGCTAGTAAAACTAAATGCATGTTTTCAACCGATCGCTGCCTGCACCTGCCCGCCCGTCCAGCATCACTACTCTGGACGGTTCTGACTTAGAATATGTGGACAACTACAAATACCTAGGTGTCTGGTTAGACTGTAAACTCTCCTTCCAGACTCATATTAAACATCTCCAATCAAAAATTAAATCTAGAATCGGCTTCCTATTTCGCAAAACAAAGCCTCCTTCACTCATGCTGCCAAACATACCCTTGTAAAACTGACTATCCTACCGATCCTCGACTTCGGCGATGTCATTTACAAAATTGCCTCCAACACTCTACTCAGCAAACTGGATGCAGTCTATCACAGTGCCATCCGTTTTGTCACCAAAGCCCAATATACTACCCACCACTGCGACCTGTATGCTCTAGTCGGCTGGCCCTCGCTACATATTCGTCGCCAGACCCACTGGCTCCAGGTCATCTATAAGTCTTTGCTAGGTAAAGCTCCGCCTTATCTCAGCTCACTGGTCACCATAACAACACCCACCCATAGCATGTGCTCCAGCAGGTATATCTCACTGGTCATCCCCAAAGCCAACACCTCCTTTGGCTGCCTTTCCTTCCAGTTCTCTGCTGCCAACTGTATTGTATTGTACTGTATTGCATTGTATTATACTGTACTGTATTGTACTGTTTTGTATTATACTGTACAGTATTTTATTGTATTGTACTGTACTGCACTTTACTGTACTGTATTATACTGTACTGTATTATACTGTATTGTACTGTATTGTAATGTACTTTATTGTATTATACTATATTGTATTAGACTGTACTGTATTGTATTGTACTGTGTTGAACTGTATTGTACTGTATTATACTGTATTGTACTGTACTGTATTGTATTGTATTGTACTGTACTGTATTGTATTGTATTATACTGTATTGTACTATACTGTATTGTACTTACAGTAAGTAAAACATTTAAGTGTGTTAACCCTCGGCATCCTCAGAGCATGCGCAGACCAGCTGGCTGGAGTGTTTACGGACATATTCAATCTGTCCATATCCCAGTCTGCTGTCCCCACATGCTTCAAGATGTCCACCATTGTTCCTGTCTGTCTGTCTCTCTGTCTGTGACAGTGAGAGGTTAGAGTTTAGCTCAGGTCAGACAGTGAGAGGTTATCCCAGGACTGACAGTGAGCGGTTAGCCCAGGGCTGACAGTGAGAGATTAACCCAGGGCTGACAGTGAGAGGTTATCCCAGGGCTGACAGTGAGAGGTTAACCCAGGTCTGACAGTGAGAGGTTAACCCAGGGCTGACAGTGAGAGGTTAGCCCACGGCTGACAGTGAGAGATTAGCCCAGGGCTGACAGTGAGAGGTTAGCCCAGGGCTGACAGTGAGAGGTTATCCCAGGGCTGACAGTGAGAGGTTAGCCCAGGGCTGACAGTGAGAGATTAGCCCAGGGCTGACAGTGAGAGATTAACCCAGGGCTGACAGTGAGAGGTTATCCCAGGGCTGACAGTGAGAGGTTAAACCAGGGCTGACAGTGAGAGATTAGCCCAGGGCTGACAGTGAGAGATTAGCCCAGGGCTGACAGTGAGAGGTTAGCCCAGGGCTGACAGTGAGAGATTAACCCAGGTCTGACAGTGAGAGATTAACCCAGGGCTGACAGTGAGAGGTTAACCCAGGGCTGACAGTGAGAGGTTAGCCCAGGGCTGACAGTGAGAGATTAACCCAGGGCTGACAGTGAGAGATTAACCCAGGGCTGACAGTGAGAAATTAACCCAGGGCTGACAGTGAGAGGTTAACCCAGGGCTGACAGTGAGAGGTTAACCCAGGGCTGGACAGTGAGAGGTTAGCCCAGGGCTGACAGTGAGAGATTAACCCAGGGCTGACAGTGAGAGATTAACCCAGGGCTGACAGTGAGAGGTTAACCCAGGGCTGACAGTGAGAGGTTAGCCCAGGGCTGACAGTGAGAGATTAACCCAGGTCTGACAGACTAGGGTAGCTATGGTCTATGTCAGGGCATAACTCTGTTCTGTGCACTTTAGATTGACGACAGTCATAGACAAGATCAATAATACTGTATCAAAAGACTAGGGTGTAAATGGGTCATGAGATGACAGTTGGGTAGAATATGGAAAATACGTTATTATAGAAACAGGGTCATATGAGTTATAGGCTGTCAGGTTAGCATGTGTAAGCTAGCTAATCATCCTGGGTCAAAGAACATGTCACAAAAATTACGTATAAAGGGTTGGGTCCCAGACCTCGAGACAGCCTTCCCCACTCAGACCTCGAGACAGCCTTCCCACTCAGACCTCGAGACAGCCTTCCCCACACAGACCTCGAGACAGCCTTCCCCACACAGACCTCGAGACAGCCTTCCCCACTCAGACCTCGAGACAGCCTTCCCCACTCAGACCTCGAGACAGCCTTCCCCACTCAGACCTCGAGACAGTCTTCCCCACACAGACCTCGAGACAGCCTTCCCCACACAGACCTCGAGACAGCCTTCCCCACACAGACCTCGAGACAGTCTTCCCCACACAGACCTCGAGACAGCCTTCCCCACACAGATCTCGAGACAGCCTTCCCCACTCAGACCTCGAGACAGCCTTCCCCACACAGACCTCGAGGCAGCCTTCCCACCCAGACCTCGAGACAGCCTTCCCCACACAGACCTCGAGACAGCCTTCCCCACTCAGACCTCGAGACAGCCTTCCCCACACAGACCTCGAGACAGCCTTCCCCACTCAGACCTCGAGACAGCCTTCCCACCCAGACCTCGAGACAGCCTTCCCCACACAGACCTTGAGACAGCCTTCCCCACACAGACCTCGAGACAGCCTTCCCCACACAGACCTCGAGACAGCCTTCCCCACACAGACCTCGAGACAGCCTTCCCCACTCAGACCTCGAGACAGTCTTCCCCACTCAGACCTCGAGACAGCCTTCCCCACTCAGACCTCGAGACAGCCTTCCCACCCAGACCTCGAGACAGCCTTCCCCACACAGACCTCGAGACAGCCTTCCCCACACAGACCTCGAGACAGCCTTCCCCACTCAGACCTCGAGACAGCCTTCCCCACTCAGACCTCGAGACAGCCTTCCCCACTCAGACCTCGAGACAGTCTTCCCCACACAGACCTCGAGACAGCCTTCCCCACACAGACCTCGAGACAGCCTTCCCCACACAGACCTCGAGACAGTCTTCCCCACACAGACCTCGAGACAGCCTTCCCCACACAGATCTCGAGACAGCCTTCCCCACTCAGACCTCGAGACAGCCTTCCCCACACAGACCTCGAGGCAGCCTTCCCACCCAGACCTCGAGACAGCCTTCCCCACACAGACCTCGAGACAGCCTTCCCCACTCAGACCTCGAGACAGCCTTCCCCACACAGACCTCGAGACAGCCTTCCCCACTCAGACCTCGAGACAGCCTTCCCACCCAGACCTCGAGACAGCCTTCCCCACACAGACCTTGAGACAGCCTTCCCCACACAGACCTCGAGACAGCCTTCCCCACACAGACCTCGAGACAGCCTTCCCCACACAGACCTCGAGACAGCCTTCCCCACTCAGACCTCGAGACAGTCTTCCCCACTCAGACCTCGAGACAGCCTTCCCCACTCAGACCTCGAGACAGCCTTCCCACCCAGACCTCGAGACAGCCTTCCCCACACAGACCTCGAGACAGCCTTCCCCACACAGACCTCGAGACAGCCTTCCCCACACAGACCTCGAGACAGCCTTCCCCACACAGACCTCGAGACAGCCTTCCCCACACAGACCTCGAGACAGCCTTCCCCACACAGATCTCGAGACAGCCTTCCCACACAGACCTCGAGACAGCCTTCCCACACAGACCTCGAGACAGCCTTCCCACCCAGACCTCGAGACAGCCTTCCCCACACAGATCTCGAGACAGCCTTCCCCACACAGACCTCGAGACAGCCTTCCCACACAGACCTCGAGACAGCCTTCCCACCCAGACCTCGAGACAGCCTTCCCCACACAGACCTCGAGACAGCCTTCCCCACACAGATCTCGAGAAAGCCTTCCCACACAGACCTCGAGACAGCCTTCCCACACAGACCTCGAGACAGCCTTCCCACCCAGACCTCGAGACAGCCTTCCCCACACAGATCTCGAGACAGCCTTCCCCACACAGATCTCGAGACAGCCTTCCCCACACAGACCTCGAGACAGCCTTCCCCACTCAGACCTCGAGACAGCCTTCCCCACTCAGACCTCGAGACAGCCTTCCCACACAGACCTCGAGACAGCCTTCCCCACACAGACCTCGAGACAGCCTTCCCCACTCAGACCTCGAGACAGCCTTCCCCACTCAGACCTCGAGACAGCCTTCCCACACAGACCTCGAGACAGCCTTCCCCACACAGACCTCGAGACAGCCTTCCCCACACAGACCTCGAGACAGCCTTCCCACCTAGTCATCCATGTTGAATCACAAGGTGTGATTCTATTCTACTCGATGCCAACGTAAATAAATAGGAAGGGAAAAGGAAACAGACCACAGAGACCTTTAACTGTCTTTGATGGGCAAGATGCCAGTGTTTGGCAGTCCTTTGTTGTATTCTAAGCTACTAACTCATTCTGTATACATAGGGGCCTGCAGGGTGGAGCAGAATTCAAGTGGGGACTTGTAGGCTACTTAAGAGGAGCGGACAGGGTTATTGAATAGGGGCAGAAAGAGGTGGAGATATCACTGTACATTATAATGCTAGTTGCTAATTTGCCTCCCTGTCTTTAGTCAACCCAGCAAGCAACGACTGCAATGGACAATGGCACATCTAATCAAATGTAATTTTATTGGTCACATACACATATTTAGCAGATGTTATTGCGGGTGCTTGTAAATTACATCTTAATGACGTTATTTTATCGTTGCTTAAAAGACTTTAACAAAGCGTCCATATACAACCAGTACACAACCTGATCATGATGTCATTGTAACCAGTTTTGCTGACTGGCAGTGTACTGGGATCAGTCTTGACACATTCACCATAACATTCACCATAACATTCAGCATAACATTCAGCATAACATAAACCATAACATTCACCATAAGATTCACTATAACATTCACCATAACATTCACCGTAACATTCACCGTAACATTCACCATAACATTCACCATAACATTCACCATAACATTCACTATAACATTCACTATAACATTCACCGTAACATTCACCGTAACATTCACCGTAACATTCACCGTAACATTCACCGTAACAGTCACCATAACATTCACTATAACAGTCACCATAACATTCACCATAACAGTCACTATAACATTCACCATAACATTCACTATAATATTCACTGTAACATTCACCGTAACATTCACCGTAACATTCACTATAACATTCACCATAACATTCACCATAACATTCACTATAATATTCACTATAACATTCACCATAACATTCACCATAACATTCACTATAACATTCACCGTAACATTCACCATAACATTCACTATAATATTCACTGTAACATTCACCGTAACATTCACCATAACATTCACCATAACATTCACTATAACATTCACCATAACATTCACCATAACATACACTATAACATTCACTATAACATTCACCATAACATTCACCATAACAGTCACCATAACATTAACCATAACATTCACTATAACATTCACTATAACATTCACCATAACATTCACCATAACATTCACCATAACATTCACTATAACAGTCATCATAACATTCACCATAACATTCACTATAACAGTCACTATAACATTCACCATAACATTCACTATAACATTCACCATAACATTCACCATAACATTCACCATAACATTCACCATAACATTCACCATAACATTCACTATAACATTCACTATAACATTCACTGTAACATTCACCGTAACATTCACCATAACATTCACCATAACATTCACCATAACATTCACTATAACAGTCACCATAACATTCACTATAACAGTCACCATAACATTCACCATAACATTCACTATAACATTCACCATAACATTCACCATAACATTCACTATAACAGTCACTATAACATTCACCATAACATTCACTATAACATTCACCATAACATTCACCATAACATTCACTATAACATTCACTATAACATTCACTATAACATTCACTATAATATTCACTATAACATTCACCGTAACATTCACCGTAACATTCACCATAACATTCACTATAACAGTCACCATAACATTCACCATAACATTCACTATAACATTCACCATAACATTCACCATAACATTCACTATAATATTCACTGTAACATTCACCGTAACATTCACCGTAACATTCACCATAACATTCACCATAACATTCACTATAACATTCACCATATCATTCACTATAACATTCACCATAACATTCACCATAACATTCACCATAAGATTCACCATAACATTCAACAATAACATTCACCGTAACATTCACCATAACATACACCATAACATTCACCATAACAGTCACCATAACATTCACCATAATATTCACTATAACATTCACCGTAACATTCACCGTAACATTCACCGTAACATTCACCATAACATTCACCATAACATACACTATAACATTCACCATAACATTCACTATAACATTCACTATAACAGTCACCATAACATTCACCATAACAGTCACCATAACATTCACTATAACATTCACTATAACATTCACCATAACAGTCACTATAACATTCACCATAACATTCACTATAACATTCACCATAACATTCACCATAACATTCACCACAACATTCACTATCACATTCACCATAACATTCACTAAAACATTCACCGTAACATTCACCGTAACATTCACCGTAACAGTCACCATAACATTCACTATAACAGTCACCATAACATTCTCCATAACAGTCACTATAACATTCACCATAACATTCACCATAACATTCACTATAACATTCACCATAACATTCACCATAACATTCACTATAATATTCACTGTAACATTCACCGTAACATTCACCATAACATTCATCATAACATTCACCATAACATTCACTATAACAGTCACTATAACATTCACCATAACATTCACTATAATATTCACTATAACATTCACCATAGCATTCACCATAACATTCACTATAACATTCACCATAACATTCACTATAACAGTCACTATAATATTCACCATAACATTCACTGTAACATTCACCATAACATTCACCATAACATTCACCATAACATTCACTATAACATTCACTATAACATTCACCATAACATTCACTATAACATTCACTATAACATTCACCATAACATACACCATAACATTCACTATAACATTCACCATAACATTCACCATAACATTCACCATAACATTCACTATAACATTCACCATAACATTCACCATAACATTCACCATAACATTCACCATAACAGTCACCATAACATTCACCATAACATTCACCATAACATTCAACAATAACATTCACCATAACATACACCATAACATTCACCATAACAGTCACCATAACATTCACCATAACATTCACTATAACATTCACCATAACATTGACTATAACATTCACCATAAAATTCACCATAACATTCACTATAACATTCACCATAACATTCACCATAACATTCACCATAACATTCACCATAACTTACAGTGTAAGTTACAGTGTCTGCACTGAAAATGTAGCAATATGGGAGCAGACTCATGAAGAATGCTTGTTCAGCTTCTAATCAGAGATGGCTTGTTAACAGCATGGGGAGACACTATCCATCTGTTTACCACTCTGGAGTCCGCGGGGAGGGAGACCACTTTCACACTAGAGTCGGAGGCATCTTTGATTTTTAGGCCGAACGCATGCTAAAATAACACTCATTTCTGGTATCCATGAGTTCATCTGACTCTGGGGAAAAAAAGGCTTAATTGCAAACTGATCCAACTATCCCTTTAAAATGATAATTGAGGAGGTATTGGGGGGATTTAGCTGATCCTATATCTGTGTCAAAGAAGAGGAGATGCCTCACCTGAACTGTGGTTGGCAGTGCCCATCGTCCTCCTTGGCGGCATCGGTCAGCAACTCCAGCGGGCTCAGGACACTGATGTCATCACTCTGCTCCTGTTGGTCCATCATCATCGTCATCATCATCATCATCATCCTGAGGCGACAGAACAGAACAATACAACACCTCATCACAGACTGAGAAAACTAAATGATAAACACTTCAGTCATACACAAGTACACAACCTTTTCTACTCGTTGTTGCCTAGTCAAACCGTACTGTGCTGCCAGCTGATATGTTCTTTTCACATTGGCCTTTTCAGAAACAATGATGGATTCACAACCAGGCAGCTTGGTTTCACTCAGCTCAGGGGTGTGAAAAGCCTTATATTCCCCCTGTCCCAGAGGAAGTTTGGTAAAAAGGGGAGAGAAGCATGTCTGAGGAAGATCTGGTAACAATCCTTAGCATTTGTGGCTAATGCAATTATTCCCTGACAACTTCCCACTTGCGCCTAGACCTTTCTTTTCGTAAACAGTTTCAAAAGGCTTTTTCCTTTCTGTAGTTTTAGCAGATGTAAAGTCAATGGGAAATGCCACGCTGTGGAACACCTAGCATAACAAACAGAGGATGGGTGGAGGGAACAAAGGGAAGAGGGGAGGGAACAGAGGGAAGAGGGGAGGGAACAGAGGAGGGAACAGGGGGAAGAGGGGAGGGAACGGAGGGAAGAGGGGAGGGAACAGGGGAAAGAGGGGAGGGAACAGAGCGAAGAGGGGAGGGAACAGAGCAAAGAGGGGAGGGAACAGAGGGAAGAGGGGAGGGAACAGAGCAAAGAGGGGAGGGAACAGAGGAGGGAACAGGGGGAAGAGGGGAGGGAACGGAGGGAAGAGGGGAGGGAACAGGGGAAAGAGGGGAGGGAACAGAGCGAAGAGGGGAGGGAACAGAGCAAAGAGGGGAGGGAACAGAGGGAAGAGGGGAGGGAACAGAGCAAAGAGGGGAGGGAACAGAGGAGGGAACAGGGGGAAGAGGGGAGGGAACGGAGGGAAGAGGGGAGGGAACAGGGGGAAGAGGGGAGGGAACAGAAGGAAGAGGGGAGGGAACAGGGGGAAGAGGGGAGGGAACAGAGGGAAGAAGGGAGGGAACAGGGGGAAGAGGGGAGGGAACAGAGGGAAGAGGGGAGGGAACAGAGGGAAGAGGGGAGGGAACAGAGGAAGAGGGGAGGGAACAGGGGAAAGAGGGGAGGGAACAGAGGAAGAGGGGAGGGAACAGGGGAAAGAGGGGAGGGAACAGAGGAAAGAGGGGAGGGAACGGGGGGTCCTGCTTGTAATGAGTGGTTTCCTGCTTGTCATGAGTGGTTTCCTGCTTGTCATGAGTGGTTTCCTGCTTGTCATGAGTGGTTTCCTGCTTGTCACGAGTGGTTTCCTGCTTGTCACGAGTGGTTTCCTGTCAGTCCACTAAACTGGTACACAGCCTACAGTAGTGCGCCCTGACCTTAAACAACAACATCCTCTTTCATTACCTACTAATACCATTGTGACACTACTCTGAGACTAGAGAGTTGTTAATGAGAAAAACAGCAGTGGCTGTATGAGGGAAGAAAGGCATGCTAACAGTTGACTGGTTAGCTTGGAGTGGTGGATCATTCTTGATACACACGGGAAACTGTTGAACGTGAAAAACCCAGCAGCGTTGCAGTTCTTGACACAAACCGGTGCGCCTGGCACCTACTACCCCGTTCAAATGCACTTAAATATTTTGTCTTGCCCATTCACCCTCTGAATGGCACACATACACAATCCATGTCTCAATTATCTCAAGGATTAAAAATCCTTCTTTAACCTGTCTCCTTCCCTTCATCTACACTGATTAAAGTGGATTTAACAAGTGACATCAATAAGGGGTCATAGCTTTCACCTGGATTCACCTGGTCAGTCCGTTATGGAAAGAGCCGTTGTTCATGTTTTGTACTCTCAGTGTAAAATAGATCTCCTGAGAAAGAGTCTCATCAATGCTTCTCTTCTCTAATCACAGTGACGTAAGGTGAAGGTGGTTTATTGGTTGATTTGGCATGAGTTCCAAGTGTGGAGGTCTAAGCACGACTGTATCGAAGCCTCCATCATCACCATCAGAATGCCTGTGGAAGCCTCCATCATCACCATCAGAATGCCTGTGGAAGCCTCCATCACCATCAGAATTCCTGTGGAAGCCTCCATCATCACCATCAGAATGCCTGTGGAAGCCTCCATCATCACCATCAGAATGCCTGTGGAAGCCTCCATCATCACCATCAGAATGCCTGTGGAAGCCTCCATCATCACCATCAGAATGCCTGTGGAAGCCTCCATCAGAATGCCTGTGGAAGCCTCCATCACCATCAGAATGCCTGTGGAAGCATCCATCATCACCATCAGAATGCCTGTGGAAGCCTCCATCACCATCAGAATTCCTGTGGAAGCCTCCATCATCACCATCAGAATGCCTGTGGAAGCCTCCATCATCACCATCAGAATGCCTGTGGAAGCCTCCATCATCACCATCAGAATGCCTGTGGAAGCCTCCATCATCACCATCAGAATTCCTGTGGAAGCCTCCATCATCACCATCAGAATGCCTGTGGAAGCCTCCATCATCACCATCAGAATGCCTGTGGAAGCCTCCATCATCACCATCAGAATGCCTGTGGAAGCCTCCATCAGAATGCCTGTGGAAGCCTCCATCACCATCAGAATGCCTGTGGAAGCATCCATCATCACCATCAGAATGCCTGTGGAAGCCTCCATCACCATCAGAATTCCTGTGGAAGCCTCCATCATCACCATCAGAATGCCTGTGGAAGCCTCCATCATCACCATCAGAATGCCTGTGGAAGCCTCCATCACCATCAGAATTCCTGTGGAAGCCTCCATCATCACCATCAGAATGCCTGTGGAAGCCTCCATCATCACCATCAGAATGCCTGTGGAAGCCTCCATCATCACCATCAGAATGCCTGTGGAAGCCTCCATCAGAATGCCTGTGGAAGCCTCCATCACCATCAGAATGCCTGTGGAAGCATCCATCATCACCATCAGAATGCCTGTGGAAGCCTCCATCAGAATGCCTGTGGAAGCCTCCATCACCATCAGAATGCCTGTGGAAGCCTCCATCACCATCAGAATGCCTGTGGAAGCATCCATCATCACCATCAGAATGCCTGTGGAAGCCTCCATCACCATCAGAATTCCTGTGGAAGCCTCCATCATCACCATCAGAATGCCTGTGGAAGCCTCCATCATCACCATCAGAATGCCTGTGGAAGCAGGCATTCTGATGGAGGCTTCCACAGGCATTCTGATGGTGATGATGGAGGCATTCTGATGGTGATGACCTGGAACCAAGAAGGGTTCTACCTGGAACCAAGAAGGGTTCTGGGGCCAGCCGAAGAACTGTTTTAGGTTCTAAGAGTGTAGAGGCGATGAGAGAGCAGGGTTGTGTTAGAATGTGATTCTCTCTTTGTCAGTTACACAACCCTGCTCGCTCTTTCATCCTTCCATTCTAAAACTTTTGCCTAATTCGTCAGTGTAGGTGAATGCCCGGTGACTCCCCAGACAACGTATTTCCTGGTTTCATCTGCCAAACATCCTCTATTCTTTCCACTTTTATTCAAAGCGTCATGTTCTCTGAAGTTCAGTAAGCCCCTTGGTGACTGGCTGTCTGGCATCCGAGCTCCCCCAGGACCAGAGTGACGTACACTGAGATGGCCTGGTCCCAGATCTGTGTGTGCTGTCTGGCATCCGAGCTCCCCCAGGACCAGAGTGACGTACACTGAGATGGCCTGGTCCCAGATCTGTGTGTGCTGTCTGGCATCCTAGGTCCCCCAGGACCAGAGTGACGTACACTGAGATAGCCTGGTCCCAGATCTGTGTGTGCTGTCTGGCATCCTAGTTCCCCCAGGACCAGAGTGACGTACACTGAGATAGCCTGGTCCCAGATCTGTGTGTGCTGTCTGGCATCCTAGGTCCCCCAGGACCAGAGTGACGTACACTGAGATAGCCTGGTCCCAGATCTGTGTGTGTTGTCTTGCCAACACCCATGGTCATTATCACATAGTGATCAACAGACTGAGACCAGCCTAGCATTGAGATGATGGTTAAAAATGATCTATATACGATATTAAAACACTGGATAGTTCAAAACATACATTTAATTCAGAGACTTTATTAACAATGCAGCCTCACTTCCAAACTGGGCACGCCACTTCATTTCAACGTGGAAATGTGGGTAATATTTGGTTGAGACGTTGATCAATGAGATTTCAACCTTTATTCATCCACTCAAAAAAAGTCAGCCAGAAGTTTGTTGAATTCCCAATGTGTTATCACTATGCTTTCAACCATCTAAAAAGCACAACCAAATTCCAATGGAAAAACAAGGTCTAAATTCTGGGTTGGTTGTCATCTAAATGTGTTATCACAGCGCTATGAACCATTTAAAAGCACAACAAAGTTCAAATGGGAAAACAATGTCCGATATTTTTTATATTTCTCACTGTGTGTGTTCTCACTGTGCTTCATCTAATAGCACAACCCAATGACATGGATTACGGTTGAGATTACATTAAAAGTACATGGTGCAAGTGATCCATAACATTCCAGATTCTGTACAGATTATTACCGCAAATGTGATCACAGACCTGCGATGACCTATGACCTGCTATCCTGAACGTTCACGCTCTCTATGATTACATAAGAAGAAATGTATAGTTACAGTAACCTCAACATGTGTCCATGGATGTGTTACTCACTTTAAGGTTGAATAAATACTGTTACATTAGTTTGTAAGATAGCCTTAACTTTACGCTATTCACCTTATTTCAAAAGTGATATTGAATTGCGTTCGGTTGTCAACGCAACCAAATATCAACATTGAAAAGATAATGCTTAGGATAGGTTCATCATGACTTAATCCTATTGTTTATAGACCGAAATAGTCTCATTGACGATACATGACTTATAAAGTATAGTTACATTTAATTTGCTTTTGTTAAACCGACCCTTTTGTAATATTTTCGCAACAGTAAATATATTTAGTTATTAAGAGATCTTTCAACAATCATTCTCACGATAGCACATTGATAGTAGTCAGTGACAAATATCTAAGGAAGACTGAGCTTGGTTAAAACCCTGGATGGGAGACCATATGAATAGCTGTAGATAGATCAACTCTCCAGTAGGAGGTGCTGCACAGCCTATATATATATATTTTTTTTTTTTTTTCGGATAGTGGATATAACGTTGAGGATCTGACATTTCAGATATTTTATACAAGGTTTGTCTATGTTGAAATTTGGTTACCACAATAACATAATCCTGTGGTTGAAATTCCACCACTAAAAAGTTACAAATGTAATGTACAGTATTTTCCACATCACAATACATTGAAACAACGTTGATTGAACCAGTGTTTTTGCCCAGTGGGCCGTTAAGTCTCAAGTCAGACACTAGTAAAACACATGGGTATCATTCTGTGAGACAAACACGTATTCACACCTTCCAGTACTGATACGATCTCGCTCACTCCTTTCTCTCTTCAGTTGCTGGTAGTGCACTTGGCTGGATAAACACTTCCATGGACACTGATGCAAATGGTAAGAAAATAATCTCCCCCTCTCGCCCGGAATCAACACCCATCCACATGCATGGAAATGAAACTGATTAAATCTTTGGGTGCAACCGAATAGCCTACAGGTTTACTGCTTATTCATAAATGGTACGCAGGTCATTACTAAAAACCCAATATAAAGGCTGCTCTTCAGGAGTTCTAATGACTCAGTCCAAAAGGAGCGGCGGTTTCACAACTAACAATCAACAGTTCTATTGTGTAGTGCTGCTACTGGCTCCAAATCAGAACCAAAATGTTTCTGAACCTCCTCAATGGGTCTCTTGTTCAAGTGTCCTTGAGTGATCTCACCGCTTCAGTGCTGCCTGTCCCCCCAAACGAGTCCATTTCAAACACAGCAAACAATCACATTGATGTAGCCTAGCAGTTAGAACACAAGCTGACACAGGGCAGCAGTTAGAATACAAGCTGACACAGGGCAGCAGGTAGTCTAGCAGTTAGAACACAAGCTGACACAGGGCAGCAGGTAGCCTAGCAGTTAGAACACAAGCTGACACAGGGCAGAAGGTAGTCTAGCAGTTAGAACACAAGCTGACACAGGGCAGCAGGTAGTCTAGCAGTTAGAACACAAGCTGACACAGGGCAGCAGGTAGTCTAGCAGTTAGAACACAAGCTGACACAGGGCAGCAGGTAGTCTAGCAGTTAGAACACAAGCTGACACAGGGCAGCAGGTAGTCTAGCAGTTAGAACACAAGCTGACACAGGGCAGCAGGTAGTCTAGCAGTTAGAACACAAGCTGACACAGGGCAGCAGGTAGTCTAGCAGTTAGAACACAAGCTGACACAGGGCAGCAGGTAGCCTAGCCGTTAGAACACAAGCTGACACAGGGCAGCAGGTAGTCTAGCAGTTAGAACACAAGCTGACACAGGGCAGCAGGTAGTCTAGCAGTTAGAACACAAGCTGATACAGGGCAGCAGGTAGTCTAGCAGTTAGAACACAAGCTGACACAGGGCAGCAGGTAGTCTAGCAGTTAGAACACAAGCTGACACAGGGCAGCAGGTAGACTAGCCGTTAGAACACAAGCTGACACAGGGCAGCAGGTAGTCTAGCAGTTAGAACACAAGCTGACACAGGGCAGCAGGTAGTCTAGCAGTTAGAACACAAGCTGACACAGGGCAGCAGGTAGTCTAGCAGTTAGAACACAAGCTGACACAGGGCAGCAGGTAGTCTAGCAGTTAGAACACAAGCTGACACAGGGCAGCAGGTAGTCTAGCAGTTAGAACACAAGCTGACACAGGGCAGCAGGTAGTCTAGCAGTTAGAACACAAGCTGACACAGGGCAGCAGTTAGAACACAAGCTGACACAGGGCAGCAGAGAGTCTAGCAGTTAGAACACAAGCTGACACAGGGCAGCAAATAGTCTAGCCGTTAGAACACAAGCTGACACAGGGCAGCAGGTAGCCTAGCAGTTAGAACACAAGCTGACACAGGGCAGCAGTTAGAACACAAGCTGACACAGGGCAGCAGGTAGTCTAGCAGTTAGAACACAAGCTGACACAGGGCAGCAGGTAGTCTAGCCGTTAGAACACAAGCTGACACAGGGCAGCAGGTAGCCTAGCAGTTAGAACACAAGCTGACACAGGGCAGCAGGTAGTCTAGCAGTTAGAACACAAGCTGACACAGGGCAGCAGGTAGCCTAGCCGTTAGAACACAAGCTGACACAGGGCAGCAGGTAGTCTAGCAGTTAGAACACAAGCTGACACAGGGCAGCAGGTAGTCTAGCAGTTAGAACACAAGCTGACACAGGGCAGCAGGTAGTCTAGCAGTTAGAACACAAGCTGATACAGGGCAGCAGGTAGACTAGCAGTTAGAACACAAGCTGACACAGGGCAGCAGGTAGTCTAGCAGTTAGAACACAAGCTGATACAGGCCAGCAGGTAGTCTTGCAGTTAGAACACAAGCTGACACAGGGCAGCAGGTAGTCTAGCAGTTAGAACACAAGCTGACACAGGGCAGCAGGTAGACTAGCCGTTAGAACACAAGCTGACACAGGGCAGCAGGTAGTCTAGCAGTTAGAACACAAGCTGACACAGGGCAGCAGGTAGTCTAGCAGTTAGAACACAAGCTGACACAGGGCAGCAGGTAGTCTAGCAGTTAGAACACAAGCTGACACAGGGCAGCAGGTAGTCTAGCAGTTAGAACACAAGCTGATACAGGGCAGCAGGTAGTCTAGCAGTTAGAACACAAGCTGACACAGGGCAGCAGGTAGTCTAGCAGTTAGAACACAAGCTGACACAGGGCAGCAGATAGTCTAGCAGTTAGAACACAAGCTGACACAGGGCAGCAGGTAGTCTAGCAGTTAGAACACAAGCTGACACAGGGCAGCAGGTAGTCTAGCAGTTAGAACACAAGCTGACACAGGGCAGCAGGTAGTCTAGCAGTTAGAACACAAGCTGACACAGGGCAGCAGGTAGTCTAGCAGTTAGAACACAAGCTGACACAGGGCAGCAGGTAGCCTAGCAGTTAGAACACAAGCTGACACAGGGCAGCAGGTAGCCTAGCAGTTAGAGCGTTGTACCAGTAGCTAAAAGGTTGCTGGTTGGAATACCCAAGGTGAAAAATCTGTCGATCTGTCCTTGAGCAAGGCACATAACCCACATTTGCTCCAGGGGTGGTGTACTATTATGGCTGACCCTGTAAAACAACAAATGTCACTGCACTTATCAGGTGTATAAAACAATTTTTCCCCCCACAAGCATTTCACTACACCGACCAATAACATTTGATTTCATTCGAGATGTAAATTTACTTCCCGCCGAGAGCTGTGTCCACAGTTTAATAAATGGGTTATCTTTTAAAGCTTCCAACCTACTTCCCTTTAGTATATCAGGCTTGCTGAACATAACCCGAAGCACTCAATTAGACCCTTCAACACCAACACAAGTACACTACAACTATTCCCCATTACAATGGGGCTCCCGAGTGGCGCAGCGGTCTATGGCACTCAGTGCTAGAGGTGTCATCCGGGGTAGGCTCAGTGTCATCCGGATCCGGGGTAGGCTCAGTGTCATCCGGGGTAGGCTCAGTGTCCTCCGGGGTAGGCTCAGTGTCATCCGGGGTAGGCTCAGTGTTCTCCGGGGTAGGCTCAGTGTCATCCGGGGTAGGCTCAGTGTCATCCGGATCCGGGGTAGGCTCAGTGTCCTCCGGGGTAGGCTCAGTGTCATCCGGGGTAGGCTCAGTGTCCTCCGGGGTAGGCTCAGTGTCCTCCGGGGTAGGCTCAGTGTCCTCCGGGGTAGGCTCAGTGTTCTCCGGGGTAGGCTCAGTGTCATCCGGGGTAGGCTCAGTGTCATCCGGGGTAGGCTCAGTGTCATCCGGGGTAGGCTCAGTGTCCTCCGGGGTAGGCTCAGTGTCCTCCGGGGTAGGCTCAGTGTCATCCGGGGTAGGCTCAGTGTCATCCGGGGTAGGCTCAGTGTCCTCCGGGGTAGGCTCAGTGTCATCCGGGGTAGGCTCAGTGTCCTCCGGGGTAGGCTCAGTGTCCTCCGGGGTAGACTCAGTGTCATCCGGGGTAGGCTCAGTGTCCTCCGGGGTAGGCTCAGTGTCATCCGGGGTAGGCTCAGTGTCATCCGGGGTAGGCTCAGTGTCATCCGGGGTAGGCTCAGTGTCATCCGGGGTAGGCTCAGTGTCATCCGGGGTAGACTCAGTGTCATCCGGGGTAGGCTCAGTGTCATCCGGGGTAGGCTCAGTGTTCTCCGGGGTAGGCTCAGTGTCCTCCGGGGTAGGCTCAGTGTCCTCCGGGGTAGGCTCAGTGTCATCCGGGGTAGGCTCAGTGTCATCCGGGGTAGGCTCAGTGTCATCCGGGGTAGGCTCAGTGTCCTCCGGGGTAGGCTCAGTGTCCTCCGGGGTAGGCTCAGTGTCATCCGGGGTAGAATCAGTGTCCTCCGGGGTAGGCTCAGTGACATCCGGGGTAGGCCGTCATTATAAGTAAGAATTAGTTCTTAACTGACTTACCTAGTTAAATAAAACAATAGATATTGTCTATGTCTCCTTCAGACATTAAAGAGGTTGAGCAACATGAGAACCTTTCAATAAGAAGGGAGACAGGCTTTACAATACCGATGGCTGCCATTGGTATGGTGTTTAGCTTCAGGGCACATTTAACTTGACTTTACAGGCTACAGGCACATCACCTGGAATGCAGGCTACAGTATTCTTCCTATTCATCAAACAAAAAAAGAAAAAACCATGGCCCTGGGCTTATGACAATGACAGCCCAAAGAACAACGTAGTTCCTGAAACAAGGGTACCTGTGCTGAGACTATGGCAAAAGTGAAGTCATCCAGGTGGAAAGAACGAGATCATTGGGAACAAAACCTATCTATAGTAAATCAGTGAAATTTGTAGTAAAACCGTACCTGTATTAGGCCGATCTGCAATTAGGCATGGAAAGGCAAGCCCCCCCCGTCATATAAAATAAATAATTTTCTAAAAAGTAGAAAGAACGTTTACCTGCACTCACAAATCCTATTTACAGTGTTGTAATAATGACATTACAGATGCCATAGTCATGATAACTTCAAACTACAACACACACACTATTGCTTAAAGGGATGATAAAGGTTATTAAAGGGTTAGTTCACCCAAGTCTATGGACAAGGTATGACAGTAATCCATGCTTTGGTTTAGTTTCCCTGGCACTGTATCCACATGCTAACGGTTTAGCATTTGTGGCACAAATCTCATTCAAGTCAGGGGACCAATATTAGAATTTTTCGCGCATCATGTCCAATTAATCCAAAAGTATCTCAAATTGATTGTGAAGCTCAACAACATCACTTATAGATATTTTTGAAAATTATGCGCAGAAAAATGCTAATATCGGTCCCATGACTTGAATGGGGGCTTCTGAGTGGCGCAGCGGTCTAAGGCACTGCATCTCAGTGCTAGAGGTGTCACTACAAACCCTTGTTCAAATCCAGGCTGTATCACAACCGGCCGTGATTGGGAGTCCCATAGGGCGGCGCACAATTGGCCAAGCTCCGTTCCGGGTTTAGCCGGGGTAGGCAGTCATTGTAAATGAAAATTTGTTCTTAACTGACTTACCAAGTTAAATAAAGAATAAATAAATACATGGGATCTAAGCCACAAATTCTGCATGAGAATCAAATGACCCAAGGCCATTTCCATATAAAAGGACCCATTTGAACCAACATGTTTTATTTATTTATTTAACCTTTATTTAACCAGGTAGGCAAGTTGAGAACAAGTTCTCATTTACAATTGCGACCTGGCCAAGATAAAGCAAAGCAGTTCGACACATACAACAACAGAGTTACACATTGAGTAAGACAAACATACAGTCAATAATATAGTAGAAAAATAAGTCTATATACAAAGTGAGCAAATGAGGTGAGATAAGGGAGGTAAAGGCAAAAAAGGCCATGGTGGCAAAGTAAATACAATAAAGCAAGTAAAACACTGGAATGGTAGATTTGCAGTGGAAGATGGTGCAAAATAGAGATAATGGGGTGCAAAGGAGCAAAATAAATAAATAAATACAGTAGGGGAAGAGGTAGTTGTTTGTGCTAAATTATAGATGGGCTATGTACAGGTGCAGTGATCTGTGAGCTGCTCTGACAGCTGGTGCTCATGTGAATGAGGTCCTTTCAAAATGGATGTCAAATGAAAGCGTCTATATGTTTGAGAAATTAAGGCATATATACATTTTTCCAAAACAATTCCATCCTAAAAATGTGGAATAAGCAAAGGCTTTGGAAAAGGGATCTTTAGAAAACATAAAAACCACAAAAAGTCTTAAAAGATATTATAAATACATCAAAACACAATAATCCTGAACTAAAGACCCCTGTCAACTAATATCAACACTTACACTGAGGAGACAAAACATTAAGAACACCTGTTCTTTCCATGACATACACTGACCTGGTGAATCCAGGGGAAAGCTATGATCCCTTATTGATGTCACCTGTTAAATCCACTTCAATCAGTGTAGATGAAGGGAAGGAGACAGGTTAAAGAAGGATTTATAAGCCTTGAGATAATTGAGACATGGATTGTGTATTCAGGGGTGATTGGGCAAGGAAAAATATTGAAGTGCCTTTGAATGGGGTATGGTAGTAGGGGCCAGGCACACCGGTTTGTGTCAAAAACAGGCAATAATGCTGGGTTTTTCACGCTCAGATGTTTCTCGTGTGTATCGATCAAGACACGGTCGCCAGGTGTACGGTGTTTCCTCCGACACATTGGTGCGGCTGGCTTCCGGGTTAAGTGGGCATTGTGTCAAGAAGCAGCTTTGGTTGGGTTTTGTTTCAGAGGACGCACGGCTTTCAACCTTCACCTCTCCCGAGTCCGTACAGGAGTTGCAGCGATGAGACAAGACTGTAACTACCAAATGGATACCATTAAATTGGGGAGAAAACGGGATAAAAATAAAATAAACTTTTAACCTAAATAGAATGACATGCTGACATTTTTGTATTTATTTCATGTTGAATTCACTTTAATTGACAACTCAACCAGATGTAAATCAAAACTAGACGTCAACCAGAGTTGAGTTGTGACGTTGAACTGACATCTAGACGTTGAACTGACATCTAGCATAGACGCATAGAAATAGCATAGAAATAGCATAGACGCATAGAAATAGCATAGAAATAGCATAGACGCATAGAAATAGCATAGACGCATAGAAATAGCATAGAAATAGCATAGACGCATAGAAATAGCATAGACGCATAGAAATAGCCTAGAAATAGCATAGACGCATAGAAATAGCATAGACGCATAGAAATAGCATAGAAATAGCATAGACGCACAGAAATAGCATAGAAATAGCATAGACACATAAAAATAGCATAGAGCACATAGAACAGATCTACCGCTTCTTAGCTTGTTGGGGCTAGGGGGCAGTATTTACACGGCCGGATAAAAAACGTACCCGATTTAATCTGGTTACTAATCCTACCCAGTAACTAGAATATGCATATACTTATTATATATGGATAGAAAACACCCTAAAGTTTCTAAAACTGTTTGAATGGTGTCTGTGAGTATAACAGAACTCCTATGGCAGGCAAAAACCTGAGAAGGTTTCATGCAGGAAGTGGCCTGTCTGACAAGGAGTCGTTCTTCTTGTCTCTGTTTATTGAAGAGTCAGGATCTTAGCTGTAACGTGACAATTCCTACGGCTCCAATAGGCTCTCAGAGCCCGGGAAAAACATGAACGATGACGAGGCAGCCTCAGGCTGAAACACATTATCGCCTTTTCCAAGTGGCCCATCAGAGGACAATGGAATTAGGCGCGTACCCGATTCGACCCCGTGCAGTATTTTCCTTCGGCTGTTTACCTAATTGCAGATTCCCGGTCGGAATATTATGGCTTTTTCACGAGAATAATGGCATAAAAATTGATTTTAAACAGTGGTTGACATGCTTCGAAGTACGGTAATGGAATATTTAGAATTTTTTTGTCACATTATGCGCGCGACCGTGATTTACCATTCTGATAGTGTCTAGAGCGCACGAACAAAACGTCGCTGATGGAACATAACGATGGATTATTTGGGACCAAACCTACATTTGTTATTGAAGTAGAAGTCCTGGGAGTGCATTCTGACGAAGAACAGGAAAGGTAAGACCATTTTTCTTATAGGAAATGTGATTTTGGTGAAGGCTAAACTGGGTGGGTGTCTAAATAGCTAGCCCGTGATGCCGGGCTATCTAATCAGAATATTGCAAAATGTGCTTCATCCGAAAAGCTATTTTAAAATCGGACATATCGAGTGCATAGAGGAGTAATGTATCTATAATTCTTAAAATAATTGTTATGCTTTTTGTGAACGTTTATCGTGAGTAATTTAGTAAATTGTTAGTAAATTCCCCGGAAGTTTGCGGGGGGTATGCTTTTTCTGAACGTCACATGCTAATGTAAAAAGCTGGTTTTTGATATAAATATGAACTTGATTGAACAGACATGCATGTATTGTATAACATAATGTCCTAGGTGTGTCATCTGATGAAGATCATCAAAGGTTAGTGCTGCATTTAGCTGTCTTCTGGGTTTTTGTGACATTATATGCTAGCTTGAAAAATGGGTGTCTGATTATTTCTGGCTGGGTACTCTGCTGACATAATCTAATGTTTTGCTTTCATGGTAAAGCCTTTTTGAAATCGGACAGTGTGGTTAGATTAACGAGAGTCTTGTCTTTAAATAGCTGTAAAATAGTCATATGTTTGAGAAATTGAAGTAATAGCATTTCAAACATTTTGAAAATCGCGCCACAGGATTACACTGGCTGTTACGTAGGTGGGACGAATTCGTCCCGCCGGTCCCATAGAGGTTAGACTTCAATGTGAATGACAGATCAAAAACAAACAAAAAAAATCGCCCAAAAAGTTACATATTGCAGCGTTAAAGCAAAAAACTATTGTACATTTTTGCAAATTTGTAACATATTGTACGTTTTTTCAAATTAGTAACATATCAAACTAATTGTAATTCATAACATATCATATGAAAATGGATGATGGACATTCTCAAATTAATCCATGTCATACGAAACGTTACATTTCATACTAAATGGAGTGTCAGGAATTTACGTACAGAATAATACGAAATGCTCTGAGACCAGGTTGCAGCAGAGAGCTATGGAAAGCCACTGGGTGGCCAGGTATGACTCCTTTGGGCTTCCATAAAAAGCGGGAAAAAGCTTCTCATCTCTCATAGTCTGTGGTAGGCTCAGTGAATAACGTGATACGCCTCCGCCTGTATTATTACATTTTTATTTAAGAGAGTTTACCGTTGAAGCTGCTTCACTCTTAGCTATAAAAAGCGTTAACCTTAGCCTATTTAGCTAGCTCGAACCAGCTAATCTGCCACGATGGATATCAGAAATTGGTTTCGTATCCAAACAAAGGGGAATGAGAGCGATGAACAGCAGCATCAAACCACCGAGGCCGCCGCCAAGCCCAACAGCGATGCTGCTCCTGAGCTCCAGCTAGCTCCGTGTGCAGAGCCTACCCACCCTTCCACAAGAGCCGCCATATTGGCTCCACAACCGCCTCCACTTTTGACTGTTCTTGATGATCTTGGAATAGAGGAGCCAGCCCAGGTTAGCTTAGAATCCTACCCTAGCCTGGTGGAGGCCCTGTGTGCCCTTGACGCAGAAAGCCATTACTTTCTAGATGTGGAAAAGGTGCTGGATTTAAGCAAAAACCGATTTGGTGGAAGCCGAATTTAGTGTCGCTCGCCAGTTTTTGCAGACTGAAATTGCCTGCTTTGGCTCCAATGATGACAAATGGACCCCACTTGATATTCTGCAATGATTCTCTGAGCCTCTCTCCACTATGCAGACCGTCTTTACCGCACTGAAACATGGGACTGACTTTTTGGGTCGTCCACAGCTACATGCGAGAACTAGTTTTCCACTTTGGCAAACGTGTTCAGTCAGCACAGAGGAAGCTACACCAGAGGAAAGAAGAAGCACGCTACACCAGAGGAAAGAGGAAGCACACTACACCAGAGGAAAGAAGAACACCGCTACACCAGAGGAAAGAAGAAGCACGCTACACCAGAGGAAAGAGGAAGCACGCTACACCAGAGGAAAGAAGAACACCGCTACACCAGAGGAAAGAGGAAGCACGCTACACCAGAGGAAAGAAGAAGCACGCTACACCAGAGGAAAGAAGAACACCGCTACACCAGAGGAAAGAGGAAGCACGCTACACCAGAGGAAAGAAGAAGCACGCTACACCAGAGGAAAGAGGAAGCACGCTACACCAGAGGAAAGAAGAAGCACGCTACACCAGAGGAAAGAGGAAGCACGCTACACCAGAGGAAAGAGGAAGCACGCTACACCAGAGGAAAGAAGAAGCACGCTACACCAGAGGAAAGAAGAAGCACGCTACACCAGAGGAAAGAGGAAGCACGCTACACCAGAGGAAAGAGGAAGCACGCTACACCAGAGGAAAGAAGAACACCGCTACACCAGAGGAAAGAGGAAGCACGCTACACCAGAGGAAAGAAGAAGCACGCTACACCAGAGGAAAGAAGAAGCACGCTACACCAGAGGAAAGAAGAAGCACGCTACACCAGAGGAAAGAGGAAGCACGCTACACCAGAGGAAAGAAGAAACACGCTACACCAGAGGAAAGAAGAACACCGCTACACCAGAGGAAAGAGGAAGCACGCTACACCAGAGGAAAGAGGAAGCACGCTACACCAGAGGAAAGAAGAAGCACGCTACACCAGAGGAAAGAGGAAGCACGCTACACCAGAGGAAAGAAGAAACACGCTACACCAGAGGAAAGAAGAAACACGCTACACCAGAGGAAAGAAGAAGCACGCTACACCAGAGGAAAGAAGAAGCACGCTACACCAGAGGAAAGAAGAAGCACGCTACACCAGAGGAAAGAGGAAGCACGCTACACCAGAGGAAAGAAGAAGCACGCTACACCAGAGGAAAGAGGAAGCACGCTACACCAGAGGAAAGAAGAAGCACGCTACACCAGAGGAAAGAGGAAGCACGCTACACCAGAGGAAAGAAGAAGCACGCTACACCAGAGGAAAGAGGAAGCACGCTACACCAGAGGAAAGAAGAAGCACGCTACACCAGAGGAAAGAAGAACACGCTACACCAGAGGAAAGAGGAAGCACGCTACACCAGAGGAAAGAAGAACACCGCTACACCAGAGGAAGAAGAAGCACGCTACACCAGAGGAAAGAAGAAGCACCGCTACACCAGAGGAAAGAAGAAGCACGCTACACCAGAGGAAAGAGAAGCATGCTACACCAGAGGAAAGAAGAAGCACGCTACACCAGAGGAAAGAAGAAGCACGCTACACCAGAGGAAAGAAGAAGCACGCTACACCAGAGGAAAGAAGAAGCACGCTACACCAGAGGAAGAAGAAGCACGCTACACCAGAGGAAAGAAGAAGCACGCTACACCAGAGGAAGAAGAAACACGCTACACCAGAGGAAAGAGGAAGCACGCTATACCAGAGGAAAGAGGAAGCACGCTACACCAGAGGAAAGAAGAAGCACGCTACACCAGAGGAAAGAGGAAGCACGCTACACCAGAGGAAAGAAGAAACACGCTACACCAGAGGAAAGAAGAACACCGCTACACCAGAGGAAAGAAGAACACCGCTACACCAGAGGAAAGAGGAAGCACACTACACCAGAGGAAAGAGGAAGCACGCTACACCAGAGGAAAGAAGAAGCACGCTACACCAGAGGAAAGAGGAAGCACGCTACACCAGAGGAAAGAAGAACACCGCTACACCAGAGGAAAGAAGAACACCGCTACACCAGAGGAAAGAGGAAGCACGCTACACCAGAGGAAAGAGGAAGCACGCTACACCAGAGGAAAGAGGAAGCACGCTACACCAGAGGAAAGAAGAAACACGCTACACCAGAGGAAAGAGGAAGCACGCTACACCAGAGGAAAGAAGAAACACGCTACACCAGAGGAAAGAGGAAGCACGCTACACCAGAGGAAAGAAGAAGCACGCTACACCAGAGGAAAGAAGAAGCATGCTACACCAGAGGAAAGAGGAAGCACGCTACACCAGAGGAAAGAAGAAGCACGCTACACCAGAGGAAAGAAGAAGCACGCTACACCAGAGGAAAGAGGAAGCACGCTACACCAGAGGAAAGAAGAAGCACGCTACACCAGAGGAAAGAGGAAGCACGCTACACCAGAGGAAAGAAGAAGCACGCTACACCAGAGGAAAGAAGAACACCGCTACACCAGAGGAAAGAGGAAGCACGCTACACCAGAGGAAAGAAGAACACCGCTACACCAGAGGAAAGAAGAAGCACGCTACACCAGAGGAAAGAAGAAGCACGCTACACCAGAGGAAAGAAGAACACCGCTACACCAGAGGAAAGAGGAAGCACGCTACACCAGAGGAAAGAAGAAGCACGCTATACCAGAGGAAAGAGGAAGCATGCTACACCAGAGGAAAGAAGAACACCGCTACACCATAGGAAAGAAGAAACACGCTACACCAGAGGAAAGAGGAAGCACGCTACACCAGAGGAAAGAAGAAGCACGCTACACCAGAGGAAAGAAGAAGCACGCTACACCAGAGGAAAGAAGAAGCACGCTACACCAGAGGAAAGAAGAACACCGCTACACCAGAGGAAAGAAGAACACCGCTACACCAGAGGAAAGAAGAAGCACGCTACACCAGAGGAAAGAAGAAGCACGCTACACCAGAGGAAAGAGGAAGCACGCTACACCAGAGGAAAGAAGAAACACGCTACACCAGAGGAAAGAAGAACACCGCTACACCAGAGGAAAGAAGAACACCGCTACACCAGAGGAAAGAAGAAGCACGCTACACCAGAGGAAAGAAGAACACCGCTACACCAGAGGAAAGAAGAACACCGCTACACCAGAGGAAAGAAGAACACCGCTACACCAGAGGAAAGAAGAAGCATGCTACACCAGAGGAAAGAAGAAACACGCTACACCAGAGGAAAGAGGAAGCACGCTACACCAGAGGAAAGAGGAAGCACGCTACACCAGAGGAAAGAGGAAGCACGCTACACCAGAGGAAAGAGGAAGCACGCTACACCAGAGGAAAGAAGAAACACGCTACACCAGAGGAAAGAAGAACACCGCTACACCAGAGGAAAGAAGAAGCACACTACACCAGAGGAAAGAAGAAGCACGCTACACCAGAGGAAAGAAGAAGCACGCTACACCAGAGGAAAGAAGAACACCGCTACACCAGAGGAAAGAGGAAGCACGCTACACCAGAGGAAAGAAGAACACCGCTACACCAGAGGAAAGAGGAAGCACGCTACACCAGAGGAAAGAAGAAGCACGCTACACCAGAGGAAAGAGGAAGCACGCTACACCAGAGGAAAGAAGAAGCACGCTACACCAGAGGAAAGAAGAACACCGCTACACCAGAGGAAACACGCTACACCAGAGGAAAGAAGAAGCACGCTACACCAGAGGAAAGAAGAAGCACGCTACACCAGAGGAAAGAAGAAGCACGCTACACCAGAGGAAAGAAGAACACCGCTACACCAGAGGAAAGAAGAAACACGCTACACCAGAGGAAAGAAGAAACACGCTACACCAGAGGAAAGAGGAAGCACGCTACACCAGAGGAAAGAAGAAGCACGCTACACCAGAGGAAAGAAGAAGCACACTACACCAGAGGAAAGAGGAAGCACGCTACACCAGAGGAAAGAAGAAACACGCTACACCAGAGGAAAGAAGAACACCGCTACACCAGAGGAAAGAAGAAGCACACTACACCAGAGGAAAGAAGAAACACGCTACACCAGAGGAAAGAAGAAGCACGCTACACCAGAGGAAAGAAGAACACCGCTATACCAGAGGAAAGAAGAACACCGCTATACCAGAGGAAAGAAGAACACCGCTACACCAGAGGAAAGAGGAAGCACACTACACCAGAGGAAAGAAGAAGCACGCTACACCAGAGGAAAGAGGAAGCACGCTACACCAGAGGAAAGAAGAAACACGCTACACCAGAGGAAAGAAGAAGCACGCTATACCAGAGGAAAGAAGAAGCACGCTACACCAGAGGAAAGAAGAAGCACGCTACACCAGAGGAAAGAGGAAGCACGCTACACCAGAGGAAAGAAGAAGCACGCTACACCAGAGGAAAGAAGAAGCACGCTACACCAGAGGAAAGAAGAAGCACGCTACACCAGAGGAAAGAAGAAGCACGCTACACCAGAGGAAAGAGGAAGCATGCTACACCAGAGGAAAGAGGAAGCACGCTACACCAGAGGAAAGAAGAACACCGCTACACCAGAGGAAAGAAGAAGCATGCTACACCAGAGGAAAGAAGAACACCGCTACACCAGAGGAAAGAAGAACACCGCTACACCAGAGGAAAGAAGAAGCACGCTACACCAGAGGAAAGAGGAAGCACACTACACCAGAGGAAAGAAGAACACCGCTACACCAGAGGAAAGAAGAAACACGCTACACCAGAGGAAAGAAGAAGCACGCTACACCAGAGGAAAGAAGAAGCACGCTACACCAGAGGAAAGAAGAAGCATGCTACACCAGAGGAAAGAAGAAACACGCTACACCAGAGGAAAGAGGAAGCACGCTATACCAGAGGAAAGAGGAAGCACGCTACACCAGAGGAAAGAAGAAACACGCTACACCAGAGGAAAGAGGAAGCACGCTACACCAGAGGAAAGAGGAAGCACGCTACACCAGAGGAAAGAAGAAGCACGCTACACCAGAGGAAAGAAGAAACACGCTACACCAGAGGAAAGAGGAAGCACGCTACACCAGAGGAAAGAGGAAGCACACCTGCTCGTTGAACATCTCATTCCAAAATCATGGGCATTAATATGGAGCTGGTCCCCCCTTTGCTGCTATAACAGCCTCCACTCTTCTGGGAAGACTTTCCACTAGATGTTGGAACATTGCTGCGGGGGACTTGCTTCCATTCAGCCACAAGAGCATTAGTGAGGTCAGGTACTGATGTTGGAGGGTTAGGCCTGGACAGCAGTCGGCGTTCCAATTCATCCCAAAGGTGTTCGATGGTGTTGAGATCAGGGCTCTGTGCAGGCCAGTCAAGTTCCTCCACACCGATCTCGACAAATCATTTGTGTATGGACCTCACTTTGTGCCTGGGGGCATTGTCATGCTGAAACAGGAAAGGGCCTCCCCAAACTGTTGCCACAAAGTTGGAAGCACAGAATTGTATAAAATATGCTGTAGCGTTAAGATTTCCCTTCACTGGAACTAAAGGGCCTAGCCCGAACCATGAAAGACTATTAATCCATTATTCAACAATGTAGAAAATAGTAAAAATAAAGAAAACTCTTGAATGAGTAGGTGTGTCCAAACTTTTGACTGGTACTGTATATATATGCGCCAAGAGTGTGCAAAGCTGTCATCAAGGCAAAGGGTGGCTACTTTGAAGAATCTCAAATATAAAATATATTTTGATTTGTTTAAACACTACTTTGGTTACTACATGATTCCATGATTAGTTTTGATGTCTTCACTATTATTCAACAATGTAGAAAATAGTCAAAATAAAGAAAAACCCTGGAATGAGTAGGCGTGTCCAAATTTTTGACTGGTATTGTATGTTTTATATTTGTTTTCATTTTTGCTGGGGGGCCAAATAAAACCAGCCATTGGCTAAATTCGTCAGTTGGGGAACCCTGCTGTAAACTTAGTTTTGATTACTTGTTTGTTTACTGTTAATTTAACTAGCCTAAATGTAGATTTTGTCACACCTTTATCCATCTGATATTTTATTACTAGGCCTACCTCTTGGTACCACTGTTATGCTCTGTATTCTTGGTATTCTAAACCAAGCTACTATTCAGTATTTTTTGTTTGCATGCATGAATAACTAAGCTGCTACTTTCAGAATTTAGTTTGCATTATTCGGGTAAGGCAGCTGTGTGTACGGCCACATTTACATAGGCTGTTAGTAATAGGGCTAACAGCCTATCTAAACGGCATTGCTGTAGCAGGCTGTCCATTGTGCTGATTCAACAGCAGAGATAGGCTACAGAATTGAAAAGCACTCAATGATCTCGGAGTCTTGGCATTTGAACGTTTCGTTTATTATGGTATTCCAATTCAACAACCCCGATTTCAACAGTCCCTTTGGTCACTTTATCCTGTCACTGGTCCGAGTACGTTACCGTAGAGTACAGTATAGTATAGTAGAGAACAGTACAGTAGAGAACAGTACAGTAGATAACAGTACAGTAGATAACAGTAGAGAACAGTAGAAAATAGTGGAGTACAGTACACAGTAGAGCACGAGTTGAGTACACTATAATGTACTATACTGTACTGAACTGTACTCTACTTGACTCTACTGTACTGAACTATACTGTACTGTACTATACTGTACTGAACTCTACTGAACTGAACTCTACTGTACTGAACTATACTGAACTATACTGTACTGTTCTGTGCAGTTCTGTACTCTACTGAACTGAACTATACTGAACTATACTGTACTGAACTATACTGAACTATACTGTACTGAACTGTACTGAACTATACTGTACTGAACTCTACTGAACTCTACTGTACTGAACTCTACTGAACTCTACTGTACTGAACTATACTGAACTATACTGAACTCTACTGTACTGAACTGTACTCTACTTGACTCTACTGTACTGAACTCTACTGAACTATACTGTACTGAACTCTACTGAACTATACTGTACTGAACTATACTGTACTGAACTCTACTGAACTATACTGTACTGTTCTGTGCAGTTCTGTACTCTACTGAACTCTACTGTACTGAACTCTACTAAACTCTACTGTACTGAACTATACTGTACTCTACTGAACTATACTGTACTGAACTATACTGTTCTGTACTCTACTGAACTATACTGTACTGAACTATACTGTACTGTTCTGTACTCTACTGAACTATACTGTACTGAACTATACTGTACTGTTCTGTACTCTACTGAACTATACTGTACTGAACTATACTGTACTGAACTATACTGTACTGTGCAGTTCTGTACTCTACTGAACTCTACTGTACTGAACTATACTATACTTTGATGTCCAAACTTGTGAAACATAGACGCCTATGATTGGTTTATATTTGGTCCGGTTTGGACCAACCAAATGTGGTCTTGTTTGGGGTCAAAGGTCATTAAAATAATAGTCAGTGTGTAGAATAATACCCAAATATACAAAAGAGAATATTGCATATGTATACCTGCTGAACCTATTTAGGAAACATCACCATGAAGAGAATGACATTCATATCCATTATGATGCATTCCTGTGTAGTACAGATCAGGGAGCCATGATGAAATTCAGTTATCGGGTGTAAATCCACCTCACTCACTGTAGTTCAATAACCAAAAGAGATTTTTCAAAGTCAGGGTGTCATGTCATAGCTGACGCCCCATTCTTTCTGCAGACATCTTGAAACTTAATTAAGAGCAGATATTTAACAGAAGCTATTATAATACTGTATACAGATCAGAGATGTAGCTATTATAATACTGTATACAGATCAGAGAGGAAGCTATTATAATACTGCATACAGATCAGAGAGGAAGCTATTATAATACTGTATACAGATCAGAGAGGAAGCTATTCAAATACTGTATACAGATCAGATCAGATAGGAAGCTATTATAATACTGTATACAGATCAGATCAGATAGGAAGCTATTATAATACTGTATACAGATCAGAGAGGAAGCTATTATAATACTGTATACAGATCAAAGAGGAAGCTATTATAATACTGTATACAGATCAGAGAGGAAGCTATTATAATACTGTATACAGATCAGAGAGGAAGCTATTATAATACTGTATACAGATCAAAGAGGAAGCTATTATAATACTGTATACAGATCAGAGAGGAAGCTATTATAATACTGTATACAGATCAGATCAGATAGGAAGCTATTCAAATACTGTATACAGATCAGATCAGAGAGGAAGCTATTATAATACTCTATACAGATCAGAGAGGAAGCTATTATAATACTGTATACAGATCAGATCAGAGAGGAAGCTATTATAATACTGTATACAGATCAGATCAGATCAGAGAGGAAGCTATTATAATACTGTATACAGATCAGATCAGAGAGGAAGCTATTATAATACTGTATACAGATCAGAGAGGTAGCTATTATAATACTGTATACAGATCAGATCAGAGAGGAAGCTATTATAATACTCTATACAGATCAAAGAGGAAGCTATTATAATACTGTATACAGATCAGAGAGGAAGCTATTATAATACTGTATACAGATCAGAGATGTAGCTTTATAATACTGTATACAGATCAGAGAGGAAGCTATTATAATACTCTATACAGATCAGATCAGAGAGGAAGCTATTATAATACTGTATACAGATCAGAGATGTAGCTTTATAATACTGTATACAGATCAAAGAGGAAGCTATTATAATACTGTATACAGATCAGATCAGAGAGGAAGCTATTATAATACTGTATACAGATCAGATCAGAGGAAGCTATTATAATACTGTATACAGATCAGAGAGGAAGCTATTATAATACTGTATACAGATCAGATCAGAGAGGAAGCTATTATAATACTGTATACAGATCAGATCAGAGAGGAAGCTATTATAATACTGTATACAGATCAGATCAGAGGGGAAGCTATTATAATACTGTATACAGATCAGAGAGGAAGCTATTATAATACTGTATACAGATCAGATCAGAGAGGAAGCTATTATAATACTGTATACAGATCAGATCAGAGAGGATGCTATTCAAATACTGTATACAGATCAGATCAGAGGGGAAGCTATTATAATACTGTATACAGATCAGAGAGGAAGCTATTATAATACTGTATACAGATTAGATCAGAGAGGAAGCTATTATAATACTGTATACAGATCAGATCAGAGAGGAAGCTATTATAATACTCTATACAGATCAGAGAGGAAGCTATTATAATACTGTATACAGATCAAAGAGGAAGCTATTATAATACTGTATACAGATCAGATCAGAGAGGAAGCTAATATAATACTCTATACAGATCAGAGAGGAAGCTATTATAATACTGTATACAGATCAGATCAGAGAGGAAGCTATTATAATACTGTATACAGATCAGAGAGGAAGCTATTATAATACTGTATACAGATCAGAGAGGAAGCTATTATAATCCTTTATACAGATCAGATCAGAGGGGAAGCTATTATAATACTGTATACAGATCAGATCAGAGAGGAAGCTATTATAATACTGTATACAGATCAGAGAGGAAGCTATTATAATACTGTATACAGATCAGAGAGGAAGCTATTATAATCCTTTATACAGATCAGACCAGAGGGGAAGCTATTAAAAATCTGTACATGCCAGTTTGGATTTGGCTTCGCTCCAATCACATCGAGAGCATAGGCTTACTCATTGACAGAAACTGGTTGTTCATCTCCTTGTGTTGTTGTCCTCCGGTGACTAGCTAGCTAGCTAAAATTGTCCCTTTCCTAAATTAGCCATGGATGGAGATGTGGATTTGGACTTGTGATTTAACTTAATTCTCCGTACAGGCCATTGATTAAAAATAAATAAAAAAATAAAATAAAATTGGCGCCAGAGAAGAAGGCTGAGAAGGCTGTTTTATGTGTCCCCAGCCGATTGTGTTTTCTGTTCGTTTTTTCACGTTGTTTGTAACTTCTTTTTTAAAACTTATTTTGTACATAATGTTGCCGCTACCATCTCTTATGACCGAAAATAACTTCTGGACAACAGGACTGCGATTACTCACCATGGACTGGCAGAATCCTTTTTTTCCCTTTAACGAGTCCGACGTGAATGATATACTGCTTCCTCGGCAACAGGCCAAGATCCCCGTGATCTGCGTGAAGAGGACACAGAGAAAAAGGGGCCAGAGGGCGGGCTGCCATCTGAGAATTCGTAGGCGATCGAATAAACCCCCACTTCCTTCCATTCTGCTAGCAAACATGCAGTCTTTGCAGAATAAAATCGATGACCTACGCGGAAGATTAAACTACCAACGGGACATTCAAAACTGTAATGTCTTATGCTTCACCGAGTCGTGGCTGAACGACGACACTATCAACATACAGCTGGCTGGTTATACGCTGTACCGGGCAAGATAGAACAGCGGCATCTGGTAAGAAAAGGGGTGGGCGACTATGTATTTTTTGTAAATAACAGGAAGTCTCGAACTATTGCTTGCCTGAGGTAGAGTATCTCTTGATAAGCTGTAGACAACACTATCTACCTAGAGGGTTTTCATCTGTATTTTTCGTAGCTGTTAGGACAGCATTGAATGCATGAGAGCACCAGCTGTTCCGGAAGACTGTGTGATCACCAATTTGTAAGTCGCTCTGGATAAGAGCGTCTGCTAAATGACTTAAATGTAAATGTAAATGTAAATGATCACGCTCTCCGCAGCCGACGTGAGTAAGACCTTTAAACAGGTCAACATTCACAAGGCCGCAGGGGCAGACGGATCACCAGGACGTGTACTGCGAGCATGCGCTGACCAACTGGCAAGTGTCTTCACTGGCATTTTCAACCTCTCCCTGTCCGAGTCTGTAATACCAACATGTTTTAAGCAGACCACCATAGTCCCTGTGCCCAAGAACACTAAGGTAACCTGCCTAAATGACTACCGACTCGTAGCACTCACGTCTGTAGCCATGAAGTGCTTTGAAAGGCTGGCCATGGCTCACATCAACACCATTATCCCAGAAACCCTAGACCCACTCCAATTTCCATAACGCCACAAAAGATCCACAGATGATGCAATCTCTATTGCACTCCACACTGCCCTTTCCCACCTGGACAAAAGGAAGACCTATGTGAGAATGCTATTCATTGACTACAGCTCAGCGTTCAACACCATAGTGCCCACAAAGCTCATCACTTAGCTAAGGACCCTGGGACTAAACACCTCCCTCTGCAACTGGATCCTGGACTTCCTGATGGGCCGCCCCCAGGTGGTAAGGGTAGGTAACAACACATCTGCCACGTTGATCCTCAACACAGGGGTCCCTCAGGGTTGCGTGCTCAGTCCCCTCCTGTACTCCCTGTTTACTCATGACTGCACGGCCAGGCACAACTCCAACACCATCATTAAGTTTGCTGGTGACACAACAGTGATAGGCCTGATCACCGACAACAACGAGACAGCCTATACGGAGGTGGTCAGACACCTGGCTGTGTGGTGCCAGGACAACAACCTCTACCTCAACGTGATCAAGACAAAGGAGATGATTGTGGACTACAGGAAAAAGAGGACCGAGCACGCCCACATTCTCATCGACAGGGCTGTAGTGGAGCACGTTGAGAGCTTCAAGTTCCTTGGTGTCCACATCACCAAAAACCTAACATGGTCCAAGCACACCAAGACAGTCATGAAGAGGGCACGACAAAACCTATTCTCCCTCAGGAGACTGAAAAGATTTGGAATGGGTCCTCAGATCATCAAAAGGTTCTACAGCTGCACCATCGAGAGCATCCTGACTGGTTGCATCACCGCCTGGTATGGCAACTGCTCGGCCTCCAACCACAAGACACTACAGAGGGTAGTGCGAACGGCCCAGTACCTCACTGGGGCCAAGCTTCCTGCCATCCAGGACCTCTATACCAGGCGGTGTCAGAGGAAGGCCCTAAAAATTGTCACAGACTCCGCCACCCTAGTCATAGACTGCTCTCTCTGCTACAGCATGGCAAGTGGTACCGGATCGCCAAGTCTAGGTCCAAGAGGCTTCTAAACAGCTTCTACCCCCAAGCCATAAGACTCCTGAACATCTAATCAAATGGCTATCCAGACTATTTGCATTGCCCCCCCACCCCTCTTTTACACCGCTGCTACTCTCTGTTGTTATCATCTATGCACAGTCACTTTAATAACTCTACCTACATGTAGATATTAACTCAACTAACCGGTGCCCCCGCACATTTACTCTGTATCGGTACCCCCTGTATATAGCCTCGCTATTGTTATTTTACTGCTGCTCTTTAATTACTTGTTACTTTTATTTCTTATTCTAGTCCGTATTTTTTTTAAACTGCATTGTTGGTTGGGGCTCGTAAGTAAGCATTTCACTGTTGTATTCGGCGCATGTGACTAATAACATTTGATTTGATTATAATGGCAATTCTGATCCAACCATAAAATACATTGTGCCCCTGGACTGAGAGGATGTTAGTTCAATATGTAGCTAGCTGTAGAAGGCTAACGTTAACTAGCTAACGTTGCCCATGAATGGAAGTTAGGCTAGCGAGCAAGCATTTTAGCCAGGCAGCCTAAGACAACAACAAATAAAAGCGTGTACTGTATGACAGAGTGATAGGCTGTTTCGTCAACGTGAAAGAGAGAAGGATGGCGTTGGTGTTTCTCAACAAGTAGGGTGAGTCAACATCAAACGTACCCCCCCCCCCCCCCCCCCACCCTCACACAGAGAAAACAATACCATGGGAAGTCACATCATATTTAACATGTTGATTGCACTAAATAGTTTTTATGGTATTTTTTGGTCACTGTATTAGACTAAGTGTAGGTGATTTGATGATGTTGAAATGTTGTTGTACAGTATAGTGGAGGGAGCTCCTGTTTTCTTTGTGACCTACAGTAACTGTCTGTGGTTCTAAACCAATAGTTGTTTAGTGGTCTGAAAATGTCAGAAACATTAACTTGATTGACCATGCTGTAGGTCATGAAACTGTCTGTTACATGCAATATGCTTTGTCTGTCCGGTTTAGTCCACAGAGGTTGATATCTGGTTTTGTGATAAAACAAACGTTATGTTGAATGTATTCTGCCACTGTGTCTTCTTATTGTCTCGGCCTTTAGGCCTACATATCACAGTCGCAAGGCATATGAACTAACAGGTTATAGAGAAAACAACGCAATTATCACAACACATAGGTTGCAATATGGCTTTTTTTGGGGGGCTTACCCATTGATTTTACCCACGCAAGTTACTGTCTGTAACTGATGATCTGTCTGATAGTGTCTCGTTACTAACCACTGTCTAGAACTGATGATCTGTCTGATAGCAGTGTCTCGTTACTAACCACTGTCTAGAACTGATGATCTGTATGATAGTGTCTCGTTACTAACCACTGTCTGTAACTGATGATCTGTATGATAGTAGTGTCTCGTTACTAACCACTGTCTGTAACTGATGATCTGTCTGATAGTGTCTCGTTACTAACCACTGTCTGGAACTGATGATCTGTCTGATAGTAGTGTCTCGTTACTAACCACTGTCTAGAACTGATGATCTGTCTGATAGTGTCTCGTTACTAACCACTGTCTGGAACTGATGATCTGTCTGATAGTGTCTCGTTACTAACCACTGTCTAGAACTGATGATCTGTCTGATAGCAGTGTCTCGTTACTAACCACTGTCTGTAACTGATGATCTGTATGATAGTAGTGTCTCGTTACTAACCACTGTCTAGAACTGATGATCTGTCTGATAGTAGTGTCTCGTTACTAACCCCTGTCTGGAACTGATGATCTGTCTGATAGTGTCTCGTTACTAACCACTGTCTGTAACTGATGATCTGTCTGATAGTGTCTCGTTACTAACCACTGTCTAGAACTGATGATCTGTCTGATAGTGTCTCGTTACTAACCACTGTCTAGAACTGATGATCTGTCTGATAGTGTCTCGTTACTAACCACTGTCTAGAACTGATGATCTGTCTGATAGTGTCTCGTTACTAACCACTGTCTGTAACTGATGATCTGTCTGATAGCAGTGTGTCTCGTTACTAACCACTGTCTGGAACTGATGATCTGTCTGATAGTGTCTCGTTACTAACCACTGTCTAGAACTGATGATCTGTCTGATAGTAATGTCTCGTTACTAACCACTGTCTAGAACTGATGATCTGTCTGATAGTGTCTCGTTACTAACCACTGTCTAGAACTGATGATCTGTCTGATAGTGTCTCGTTACTAACCACTGTCTGTAACTGATGATCTGTCTGATAGCAGTGTGTCTCGTTACTAACCACTGTCTGTAACTGATGATCTGTCTGATAGTGTCTCGTTACTAACCACTGTCTGTAACTGATGATCTGTCTGATAGTGTCTCGTTACTAACCACTGTCTAGAACTGATGATCTGTCTGATAGTGTCTCGTTACTAACCACTGTCTAGAACTGATGATCTGTCTGATAGTGTCTCGTTACTAACCACTGTCTGTAACTGATGATCTGTCTGATAGCAGTGTGTCTCGTTACTAACCACTGTCTAGAACTGATGATCTGTCTGATAGTGTCTCGTTACTAACCACTGTCTGGAACTGATGATCTGTATGATAATTAGAACATGCCTGTCGTCACTTTTCAGACAGACACTAAATGTACAAGGTGATGTGAGGTAAACTAATCATCATAACCCAACTACATACCTTGTAGACCCACGGGTGGAACATCACATACTGGGTGACACGTTTCCATTCCCCGAAGTAGAAACTACCATGTGAGAACCGTACAGTCTGTTTGAGCAGCCATGTGAGGTCTTATCGTTAACACACTGGAACGCTCTCTGTCCACACCTTGTTCAATATTCTGGATAAACAGCTCAAAGTTGGCACAGAAGAATGTCTTATTAGTTGTCACGTTTTTAGTTTCCTACGTAACTATTTTATTTTATTTATTTCACCTTTATTTAACCAGGTAGGCTAGTTGAGAACAAGTTCTCATTTTCAACTACGACCTGGCCAAGATAAATAGCTATAAATGGATAGGATTAGTGCATAGACTACCCCACGGCACAGTCGCATGAGTGTTGAAGATTTTCATTATGTAATTCAAAAACATATTTATATGACCGAGTACCAACCTGTCTCCACCTAATTTGATAGCGTCCCATATGACCGTTATGTAATAACATAATCATAATAACGTTAGGCTACTGTCAAACTTGAATCCGTTGTTCCCTAATCGTCAGCTCATGTCTGTCCTATTTCCAATTAACTTGTCTTTCTTCAAAAACAACGGGCAAATGCAAATACCAAGAAACGCGAAGCAGAAATCAATCTGCCGCTCATTGACGATGTCTGTGGTCTCGCGGTGGACTACACCTACCGTGGCGGAAGCTGCGGGTAGCTATGCTGTCGAGTATATCACTTCCACGGAGAAAGTCGGGCGAATGTCCACATCATCGTCCTCGATAGTAAAGTAGTCCGTGGGGAAAGGTAGACAAGACTGGAAGAGGAGAAGCGGTCAATACGAAGGCAGAGGAGCACTGAGCAGATCAAATGTCTGCTGGTTAACTTGTTGCGCTGAGCATCCACAAGCGCAGTGGGCAGTGGCTTATTTGCTGTTCCCTCCTCCCGCGTTGTTTTGCGTGTCCTACTAACCGTAACCTTTACGGTCCAAGGACCTGCACCAAGGACATCACTGACATTCACTCGTGCAGAGACCGCTCTTTATTCATATCTTGTGTATTAAAAAAAATATCCAGAGTCATGTCGGCTAAACAACATAATATTAGGCAGTATTGGCCTACTCCACATATGGATAGCCTACGGCATTATACAATATGTGGGCTGAGAGATTCTTGCTAAACCCTAGACCTCATTCAATTATGAAAATAAAACATGCAAATTGACTTACACAATTCGAAGAACACAGAAAATGTACATTCCCATTCAAAAGCATGTGCACTGTGTGTGGAACAAAGGTGCCTTTCATAATAAAACTGATGGAGGGAGGAAGCCAGGACCTGAACTTGGAGCTATCTTGAATTCCAATTATGCAAGTTTCAACCTGCCTCCATCTTTCCCGCCTATGGTCTGAAGACACAGTGGAACCACCATAAAAAAGGAATATTAATAAGGAATTGGTCAGATGAAGCAGTTGCTAAGCTACAGGACTGTTTTGCTAGCACAGACTGGAATATGTTCCAGGATTCTTCTGATGGCATTGAGGAGTACACCACATCAGTCACTGGCTTCATCAATAAGTCCATCGATGACTTCGTCCCCACAGTGACCATACGTACATACCCCAACCAGAAGCCATGGATTACAGGCAACATCTGCACTGAGCTAAAGGGTAGAGCTGCTGCTTTCAAGAAGCAGGACTCTAACCCGGATGCTTATAAGAAATCCCGCTATGCTATCCAACGAACCATCAAACAGGCAAAGCATCAATACAGGACTAAGACTGAATCCTACTACACGGGCTACGACGCTCGTCAGATTTTGCAGGGCTCGCAAACTATTACGAACTAGAGGTCGACCGATTAATCGGCATGGCCGATTAATTAGGTAAAATTTCAAGTTTTCATAACAATCGGTAATCGGCCTTTTTGGACGCCGATTACATTGCAATCCACAAGGAAACTGCATGGCAGGCTGACCACCTGTTACGCGAGCGCACCGTCAAAAGGACCTTGTGGCTGCAAGGAGCCAAGGTAAGATGCTAGCTAGCATTAAACTTATCTTAAAAAAACAACCAATCTTCACATAATCACTAGTTAACTACACATGGTTGATGATATTACTAGGTTAACTAGCTTGTCCTGCATTGTATATAATCAATTGCGGTGCCTGTTAATTTATCATCGAATCACAGTCTACTTCAACTTCGCCAAACGGGTGATGATTTAGCAAATGCGCATTCGCGAAAAAAGCACAATCATTGCACAAATGTACCTAACCATAAACATCAATGTATTTCTTAAAATCAATACGCAGAAGTATATATTTTTAAACCTGCATATTTAGTTAAAAGAAATTCATGTTAGCAGGCAATATTAACTATGGAAATTGTGTCACTTCTCCTGCGATTAGTGCAAGTAGAGTCAGGGTATATGCAACAGTTTGGGTTGCCTGGCTCGTTGCGAACTGTATGAAGACCGTAATTAATTTGCCAGAATTTTACATAATTATGGCATAACATTGAATCTTGTGCAATGTAACAGCAATATTTAGACTTAGGGATGCCACCCGTTTTATAAAATACGGAACGGTTCCGTATTTCACTGAAATAATAAACTTATTGTTTTAGAAAGGATTGTTTCCGGATTTGACCATATTAATGACCAAAGGCTTGTATTTCTGTGTTTATTATATTATTATTAAGTCTGATTTGATATTTGATAGAGCAGTCTGACTGAGCGGTGGTAGGCACCAGCAGGCTCGTAAGCATTCATTCAAACAGCACTTTACTGCGTTTGCCAGCAGCTCTTAGCAATGCTTGAAGTACAGCGCTGTTTATGACTTCAAGCCTATCAACTCCACAAATTAGGCAGGCAATACTAAAGTGCCTATAAGAACATCCAATAGTCAAAGGTATATGAAATACAAATGGTATAGAGATAAATAGTCGACATGTCATAATTCCTATAATAACTACAACTAAAACTTCTTAACTGGGAATATTGAAGAACCGGGAATATTGAACCACCAGCTTTCATATATTCTCATGTTCTGAGCAAGGAACTTAAACGTTTTTATACATGGCACATATTGCACTTTTACTTTCTTCTCCAACGCTGTGTTTTTGCATTATTTAAATCAAATTGAACATGTTTCATTATTTATTTGAATCTAAATAGATGTTATTGATGTATTATATTAAGTTAAAATAAAAGTGTTCATTGTTCACTCAGTATTGTTGTAATTGTCATTATTACAAATATATATATATATATATAAAAATCGTCCGATTAATTGGTATCGGCTTTTTTTGGTCCTCCAATAATCGGTATCGGCGGTGAAAAATCATAATCGGCCGACCTCTATTACGGACTACAAAGGGAAGCACAGCCGTGAGCTGCCCAGTGACACAAGCCTACCAGACGAGCTAAAAGACGTCTATGCGCAGTTCGAGGCAAGCAACACTGAAGCATGCATGACAGCACCAGCTGTTTCGGACGACTGTGTGATAACGCTCTCCGTAGCCGATGTGAGTAAGACCTTTAAACAGGTCAACATTCACAAGGCCGCAGGGCCAGACGGATTACCAGGACGTGTACTTCGAGCATGCGCTGACCAACTGGCAAGTGTCTTCACTGACATTTTCAACCTCTCACTGTCCGAGTCTGTAATACCAACATGTTTTAAGCAGACCACCATAGTCCCTGTGCCCAATAACACCAAGGTAACCTGCTTAAATGACTACTGACCCGTAGCACGCACGTGCTTTAAAAGGCTGGTCATGGCTCATATCAATACCATTATCCCAGAAACCCTAGACCCACTCAATTTGCATACCACCCCAACAGATTCACAGATGAAGCAATCTCTATTGCACACCACACTGCCCTTTCCCACCTGGACAAAATGAACACCTATGTGAGAATGCTATTCATTGACTACAGCTCAGCGTTCAACACCATAGTGCCCTCAAAGCTCATCACTTAGTGAACGACCCTGGGATTAAACACCTCCTTCTGCAACTGGCTTCTGGACAACCTGACAGGCCGCCCCCAGGTGGTAAGGGTAGGTAACAACACATCACCCATGCTGATCCTCAACACGGGGGCCCCTCAGGGGTGCGTGCTCAGTCCCCTCCTGTACTCCCTGTTCACCCATGACTGCATGGCCAAGCATGACTCCAACACCATCAATAAGTTTGTCGACGACACAACAGTGGTAGGCCTGATCAACGATGAGACAGTCTATAGGGAGGAGGTCAGAGACCTGTCAGTGTGGTGCCAGGATAACAACCTCTCCCTCAACATGATCAAGACAAAGGAGATGATTTTGGACTACAGGAAAAGGAGGGCCGAGCACACCCCCATTCTCATCGACGAGGCTGTAGGGGAGCAGGTTTAGAGCTTCAAGTTCCTTGGTGTCCACATCACCAACAAACTAACATGGTCCAAGCACACCAATGTGTGAAGAGGACACGACAAAACCTATTCCCCCTCAGGAGACTGAAAAGGTTTGTCATGGGTCCTCAGATCCTCAAAAGGTTCTACAGCTGCACCATCAAGAGCATCCTGACTGGTTGCATCTGGTATGACAACTGCTAGGCCGCCGACTGCAAGGCACTACAGAGGGTAGTGGGTACTGCCCAGTACATCACTGGGGCCAAGTTTCCTGACATCCAGGACCTCTATACCAGGTTTCAATGGAAGGCCCAAAAAAATGCCAAAGACTCCAGCCACCCTAGTCATTGACTGTTCTCTTTGCTACTGCACGGCAAGCGGTACCGGAACGCCAAGTCTAGGTCCAAAATGCTTCATAACAGCTTCTCCTCCAAGCCATAAGACTCCTGAACAACTAACCAAATGGCTACCCGGGCTATTTGCATTGACCCCCCCCCCCCCCCCCCCCCCCCATTTTTACGCTGCTGCTACACTCTGTTTATTATCTATGCATAGTCACTTTAACTCTACCTACATGTACATATTACCTTAATTACCTCGACTAACCTGTGCCCCCGCACATTGACTCTGTACCTGTACCCCTGTCTATACTCCTTAATTATTTGTTATTTTTTTATTTCCTTATTTTTTTACATTTGTATTTGTATTTTTTATTGTTTATTAAAGTTGATTTAGTAAATACTTTCTTAGCACTTATTTTTTCTTAAAACTGCATTGTTGATTAAGGGCTTGTAAGTAAGCATTTCACTGTAAGGTCTACCCCGGCAGTGTTGCTAACTCATTTTCAGAGGAAGGTGCTAGAGGCAGGTCGATTTGTTGCTAAAAGTTGCTAAATGACGTTGTGATGTCATTGCGTGATGACGTCATTACGTAATAGCGTAAAACCGCGTCATTACGTAGAATACACAATAACGTTACTCAAATTGACCGCCCATCTCGGCAGAAAATCTGATTTAACATTTTGTTAGTTTAGATTTGTTTGTTTATTATCACATTTTTATTTGTAAAAGTAGATAAACAACACATTTTATACAATCAGATATTTTTATTTTTGAACATTATTGAACAATTGCACATTACACATTATTGAACAATTACATTTTATTTATTTTCTTTTTAACTAATAAACCTATTGTCACAACGTCCACAGGTGGCGCCTCTCCCCGTTCGGGCGGCGCTCGGCGGTCGTCGTCGCCGGCCTACTAGCTGCCACCGATTTCCTTTTCTGTTTGGTAATGTCTGGTTAGGGTAGCACCTGTTTTGTGTTTGGGGTTGTGCGGGATTGTTTCGTGTCTGTTGTTGTAGGTTGAGGGTTTATTATTCTTGTCCTTAGAATACGCTACGCGTTTTTGGCATTAGGGTTGCTGGGCTGCGTCCCGCTACATTCCTAGACTGTGTTTGTCTTGTTTGGAATTATTTTCACCCTGCCTTGTCAGTTCAGTTCTTTGGACTTTCATTCTTCATTAAACGTGTTTCACGTACCTGAGTCTCCTGCGCCTGAGTTCACCCCGCCTGCAGAACTATTTATGACACCTATACATTCTGAACAATTATAGGTTTAAGCAGTGTATTAGTTGTTAGTTAACATGCTACCTAACTAATCAACAATTATAGGTACAAGCTAATAAAAAGGTATATATGCTATCTTATTGAACAAGCAACTTAACTCAAATAATGACGTGTGCGCTAGGCATCTCTCTCCAGCTCTCTCCAGGTTGTTGTGCTGCTTGGCTGGCTAGCTGCTCTATGGTTTCCTCCAGATATTGCCACTGTTCTCGCTCACACTGCAGTGCACACTGTCACCATCAGCTGTGTGTCTCCGCCAGTTCCAGAAAGTCCACTACTTGCATACGTACTGTAAATATGATGAATCATAGATTGACACGAAAATCCTCTTCATCTTCACTGTCCAACTGCATTGTCACGGAGCTGGAACCAGCAGTAGAGGATGGAGTGGCCTTAAAGCTGTATGCTGCTGTGGTGCCAAACTGCTGCAGAACTTCACTTGGTAGTTTATGCTGGTAACAGGTATCACCAGCCAGCTTCAGTCCATACCGCACCAGGAGTATGGAGTTGAGAGTGTGCAGTGACATTCTATTTCTTAACTTTGACTTGACCACACTCATTAGGCTGAACAGCCGTTCAACCTCCGCATTTCAGTGTGGCAAGAAGAGGGCACCGAGTGCAGCTTTGCACAGTTCTTCAAATGGATTTGACCTGGAAGAGTCCGGGTAGGTATTCACTTCACTCCAAAACTGGACTGTATTTTCAGTTGAGTCCCACCTAAACAGATGGATGTTTCTCCATTGGGAAACTATTTTATCAATTGTTTGGGGCTGGTATCCCAGTAGCTCAGCTACTTTAATAATTCAGTGGTGCCTTTATTGTGCTTAACACTGAACAAGGCCATGTTTCGCAAGGCTTCTAGGTTGTCTAGGAGCCTTGCTTGCAGCTCCTTGCTTAAAGCAAGAATGACCTTTTTGTCCTCTGGCGCAAGACTGAGTTGGTACACCGTGCTTTCTAAAAGGTACCCAAGGTATGGTGATGGACTGAGATGTCCATCAATGGCATCCTTCAGGACATCCATTTTTTCCATAGGGTTGACTACTCTGCTGCAAATTGATGTTAAGAGGTGTACCAGATTGTCCAAAAGCTTGACAGGTTCTGTTTGCTCTCCCTCAAATGACTTCACTGCAACTTGTATGTCGGACAGGATTTATTTCAAGATTGTCAGGTAGACATAGTTGGTCTTGTCCATGAAGATGACGTAGAGCACATCCGCCATGTAGCAACGCTCCCTGGCCTTGGTCACCTCAAAGTGGAGTTTCAGTTCTTCCCACTGGCTCAATATACGAGTTACCACAGGCTCAATCGATAGCCAACGTGTGGCACACGCTTTGGTGATCTGCAGGGGTTTCTGGCCACAATTAATGGTGGCATACACTGCTTTGTACGCCTCGCGCCGTTTTGGGGAAATGGAAAACCAGTTGTAGGTTTCCCTGATTAAGTACTCAACACTCCTAGGGATGGTTTCTTGGGATGCTGCACTGACAGCCAATTGTAAAGACTGGCACACACAGCGGATGAGTACCAAATTGGGCAATGCACATTCTTCCTTTAAAATCATGTGCACCCCGGTCATCACAGACGCCAATACCCTGAAGATTCTCTTTTTTTTTAAGGTTACACTTCTCAAGAAACTCAGCTACCGCCTTTGCTGTTGATCTGATCCCCCCCCCCCCACCCTCCAATTCAACCAGCCCAAGAAATGTGGACACAACAGTTATTTTTTTAGCACTGAAATACCAAATCACCAAACGCAGGCATTTCAAAACACTGACATCAGTGGACTCATCCAAAGGGAGACTGAACTTCTCATCCCCCGACATCTGATGTTACCCTTTTGAGAAAATAAGGAGCCAGTAGTCCCCTAATCATTTCTGTGCACTTGGTGCGGTGCATTTGGAAGTATGTTGCTGCCACAGAATCTGAAAAGGCAGCTTTGCAAGCCATACCTAAAATGATTGCATGCTAGCAGCGAACAATGCTCTGTTAATGGCCACTGCCATAGTAGCTTCTACGCTTTTGCAGTTATCCACTTACCAATTGTGGTAATGTAGACTGTGTTGCGGGATTGTACTGTTTTGCTGTTTTTTTTTATGTCATACATTTTTGCAAGCATATGTGATTTGCAGTACATACACAGTACACCTGACAATCATCCCCAATTACAGGCTTCAGCCACCCTTTAAATTCAGGTACAGACTCCCACTCTTTCCTGTACAATTTTGATTGAGACAGGTTGAATTGACGTTGTAAGTTCTGTTCAAGATCAAACATTCAGGACCAACTATATTCATTGGGTTTGTCTCATCGAACGCATACTACTGCAAGTCAGCCAACAATGATTTGCAATTTGCTGCTGACCCCCTGCTGCTGATTTCACTCACAATGCACTTTTGCAGCCAGGCACGTGTGTTGTGACTGAGTGTGTGACAGAGAAAATCGTTTTTTGTGTCATTTGGAGGGAAAATGTGTGATTTGATTCACTTTTCAAAAGTTGCTAAAAGTTCCAAATACATTTTTAAAAGTAGCAAAATTTGTTTTTGCTACTGTTTGAAAAAAAGTTGCCAGGGTAGTTTGAAAAGTTGCTAAATCTAGCAACAGAATTGCTAAATTGGCATCATTGTAAAACACCGGTTGTATTCATCGGTCACATTTTATTCGACATTATTGATGTATCTGTGGAAAGGAGTCGTTTTTAATTTGTTTAATCTCTATACTTACCCACCTCAATTAGCCTACGCATGAGGGGAAAAATCCGAATACGAAACTATAAATTGGTATGTAAAACGCCATTGCACTCAATAGAGTCAGAGGCAAAGACCCCCGTAGGAACAGTCGTTCTCTAGAGACCGTGAGCTCCAGTGCTCCCTTCTTCCAACCGCGTCTCCATAGCAACCGCGGTGTGCAAGACTGGAGTGTTTGTATGGCGCTTTTATATTGAGCCAGTCAGGAGGCTTGCTCACCTGCTTTTCTTTTTTAGCCAGTCAGGAGGCTCGGTCACCTGATTTCTCGAAAAGCTGAAAAGGACCCTGCAGCTGGGCTATTGGCAAATCCCCAACTAGACTAAGAAAACACACTCTGACCCATATCCTTGAACTCACTTTTATAAACTAGGCCAACGTGCAATGAATGCACTGTTTGAGAGAGTGGAGAGAGAAAAAAATGGCATTATTATGGCGCTGTGCTGAACAGCTCTCACAACCTGGATGAGAGGAGAAGTCAGAGCCCCACTCTGGTCAATGTGGCATACTGCATCACCAAATGTATCAGTGCCTAACTAAATAACAATTAAGTAAAACACTATGAAAGTAGCGGAATGTAGGTAACACTTTAAATAACGCACACATATGTTTTATAAGGGCATGTACAATGCTTCATTTGATTTATTTTTACACTTATTTGACACGTATAGTGCATTATAACACTTGCTTTATAACTCGTAATAGTAACATGATAATATACCCTTACTACACAGTCCCTCTAGGATTCTGTGATTTCACCTTCTTTTTGCAAAATCAACAATTTCCCGCATATTATGCGATAGCTTGCGAATGTAAATCAATCGCCGCATTATTTCAGCATAAAAGAGTCATATCGCGGTAAAAATTACAGTATAAAATTGTCTGATCACACATTACAAAATGAGGGCTCGCAATATGAACTAACCACAGCACATTTACCGCAACAACAAAAAATATATATCAAGCCACATGTCAAACTTTTACCTCACTAGTTCATTTTCGTGACCAATTGGACAGAAGCCATTCAAAATGTCAGAATTGCTGCAGCAAAAATCAAAACATTTTTTGCACGCCACTCACAAAAAAAGAGGGTCTGACTATCATGCATAATGCGCTGTTCTCAGGGCATATCTGCCTGTTTTGACTATCATTAGTGACTTTTCGTAGCATGTTAGGATAATTCATGTGGCATGTTTGGAGAATTAACGTGGTTTAGGGTAATTAGGTTAAGGTTAGGAAAATGGTAGGGTTGGCTAAAATTGTCCCCAACACCACTCAAACATACTGTATTTAGTTACAATCAGGTTTGCCCTGAGAACTGTCTTGGTTTCCATTAACTAATGGGATGCTGCACATAATGCACCCTCACCCTATTGGATACATGGGGTAACACAACATTACATTGTATGCATTCGATTATAACGTTATTTTCAAACAAGTAGGATTTATGATACATTATGCACAGCGCCGGCCCTAGCCTTTAGAGGGCCCTAAGCGAGATTTGGTTCGGGGACCCCCCACCCCACCCCACATCATAGGCAAAACATTTTAGTGGCCCCCTTCTTGAAGGTGGAGAGAACATTTGTTTTAAAGTAAATGTTCTGCAATTCTACACATTTTGCAATTTGGCGCAAAGAACATTTCGCAATTTATAACTTGTTTTATGCAATTCTACTTATTTTGCCATGGGGCGGAAAGAAAAATGTGCAGTTTTACAACTATTTCCTGCAATTCTTCACATTTTGTCATAGGGGGGAGAGAAACGTTTGCAGATTAAAAGCGAATTTCCTGCAATTCTAAACATTTTGCCATGACTTCTGTCATGTTAATAAGATATCTGAATATGGTGCTCCTGAGAAGAGGGATAGTCATGCTGACTCTAGTGCTGTAGTTACAGCTGTTCTACCATTCTAAATGCCCTTGGAAAATTGTCCTATAATTTGATGACACGTTGAACTTTGAAATGCAATGTTTTGGGGTAAATCTTGGAGGGATTTTGATATTAAACTAGTTTATATGGAAACCAATGCGTCTCGTCAAGCCCGTTACAGTATTCAACCCTGTCACCCTTGTCTCAACCCCGTCACATGACAATATTTGTTAAATTACATTTAAGTCATTTAGCAGACGCTCTTATCCAGAGCAACTTACACATAAAATGGCAAAGACTAATAAATATGAATTTGGTGATTTCTGAGCTCAGTGTGAAATCTTAAGGATAATCCCAAGAAGATTAGATTTATGTTACAATTCTGAATTGAAAGGATTTTATTTAAATGATTAGCCCGCTGACACGTGTCTATTTCAGGATTTAATAAAGCAACATTGAGATTTTACATACATTTTATATTTATAATAATTTAATTGGTTTGGGGGACACATGAGCATCAGGTAAATGTTGATTTTTATAACAATTATCTTTTATAATCATATTCAGACAACTTCCATATTGTCTGTGACAGGGTTGAAGATAAATGGTGTCCATATCAGACAAAAATTGACAATAATAAAAAGGGTTTTAATGCCCGAAATCGGAAAATGTGTTTTCTTGAAGGTTTAATATGTACTTAATGTTGTGGGGTGTTCAGAAAATGCATTTATTCTAGTAAAAAAAAAAGTTTATTTATTTAAAAATATTACCGCAGCCCAAGAATGACCCATAACTGTTGTGTTCTATACAAAAGGTGGCCACTCAGGGTCTTTGCACAGTCGCTGTAGCCAACAGCTCGCCGATACAGTGCGGCTAGACTACCTACATTATGATATAGTATTTGTATTTGTCAAACGGCAGCCAAGCATCGATCATCACGTCACCAGAATAAGACCATCGATATTTATTGGAAAGGAGCATGAAGCTCATCACCTTGCACTTTCACCACCTCTGTGAAGCTCATCACCTTGTACTTTCACCACCTCTGTGAAGTTCATCACCTTGTACTTTCACCACCTCTGTGAAGTTCATCATAACTTATTTCATCTGTATCCTAATAAACTGTATGTTTCCTGATGAGTCGTAGTGGGAGAACCACAACATATCATCACGTGACCCCAAATTTACCGCCACATGATGGTTATTATATCAATAGTTGAGCATAAAGGTGTTTACAACGCCATTTCTCGCATAATTCATTTTAGACACAAAATGATCCCACCATGTCGAACTAACAAATTGTGCCGGCATTTCATGTTTCCATCAGCCTGGTCGTGACTTCTTTTTTCACGCGTCCGTTAAATTCATCCGCATGATGACATGGTTACATGATGACATGGTTACATGGTGACATGGTGACATGGTGACATGGTGACATGGTGACATGGTGACATGGTGACATGATGACATGGTGACATGATGACATGGTGACATGGTGACATGATGACATGGTTACATGGTTACATGATGACATGGTGACATGGTGACATGGTGACATGATGACATGGTGACATGATGACATGGTGACATGATGACATGGTTACATGATGACATGGTTACATGATGACATGGTGACATGATGACATGGTTACATGATGACATGGTTACATGGTGACATGGTGACATGGTGACATGATGACATGGTGACATGGTGACATGGTGACATGGTTACATGATGACATGGTTACATGATGACATGGTGACATGGTGACATGATGACATGGTGACATGATGACATGATGACATGGTGACATGGTGACATGGTGACATGATGACATGGTTACATGATGACATGTTGACATGATGACATGGTTACATGATGACATGGTGACATGATGACATGGTGACATGATGACATGGTGACATGATGACATGGTTACATGATGACATGGTTACATGGTTACATGATGACATGGTGACATGATGACATGATGACATGATGACATGGTGACATGATGACATGGTTACATGATGACATGGTTACATGGTGACATGGTGACATGATGACATGGTTACATGATGACATGGTTACATGATGACATGGTTACATGATGACATGGTTACATGATGACATGATGACATGATGACATGGTTACATGATGACATGGTTACATGATGACATGGTTACATGATTACATGATTACATGATGACATGGTTACATGATGACATGGTTACATGATGACATGGTTACATGATGACATGGTTACATGATGATATGGTTACATGATGACATGGTTACCTGATGACCTAGTTACATTATGACATGGTGACATGGTGACATGATGACATGGTGACATGGTTACAGACTGACATAAGAGGGAAAACTGCTGATGTACAACCAAATGTGGAAATGTCACCCTGTGTATTCTACCATTCTAACTCTCAACGTTAAGTAGAGACCCTGACTGATTTGTATAATTTGGTCAGGGCCCCACAACGGCCACTTACGTCGATTAGTGTCTAGGTCCAGCCCTGATGTTGCACTTTGGTATTATAATGCATCACAGTGATATATTATGAGGATGTTATAACTACTTATGAGTTACGACAGCTTATTACAAGGATTGTAATGCTCTAAGTGTATGCGTGTGCCTCTAGTTAGGAAGTGTATATTGAATTTGTTTTGTATTTGGTGAACCATTATTTGAACTATATCAAAGTCTTTCAATGGATTTTTGTGTTTTTTTTTTATGCAAGCAAGTACCAGAATGTTGACGCATGAACCCGCGTCGTACACATGGACCCGCGTCGTACACATGGACCCGCGTCGTACACATGGACCCGCGTCGTACACATGGACCCGCGTCGTACACATGGACCCCGCGTCGTACACATGGACCCGCGTCGTACACATGGACCCGCGTCGTACACAGGGACCCGCGTCGTACACATGGACCCGCGTCGTACACATGGACCCGCGTCGTACACATGGACCCGCGTCGTACACATGGACCCGCGTCGTACACATGGACCCGCGTCGTACACATGGACCCGCGTCGTACACATGGACCCGCGTCGTACACATGGACCCGCGTCGTACACATGGACCCGCGTCGTACACATGGACCCGCGTCGTACACATGGACCCGCGTCGTACACATGGACCCGCGTCGTACACATGGACCCGCGTCGTGCTCATTAACCTGTATCATACGCATTAACTTAAGTGTTTCCTAATAACAACAACTATTGTGATCCATTCCCTTTCATTCCCTGTGGATAAAAAAGACAAGACAGACGGGACAGGAGTGATTGTCTCATAAAAAGATTTATTTTTTGCCTAAATGTACAAAGGCAAGTTACAGTATTGTATAAAAAAAGAAATGTGGCAATGTACACTTTACATAAGAGAGAAACCCTTGGGGGGGAAGGGGGGACGGGGCAAAGAGGGGGATGAAGCAAAACAAAACATAGCAATAAAAAAAGCTGTAAACATCTTTCTTTCAAGTACCGATGACTGATACTGAGCTGCTACTCTGGGGATGTGGGTTTAGGGGACGGGGTTATGAATAAAGAAACAGGAAAAGGAAATCCAACAAGAACATTCCGTCCTCCCGCGGTGTGAGTAACACAAGGAATGACTCAAGCACAGTGAGACAACACCTCAACAACGGCTGCCGTGGGAGTATGATCAACTATTTTCTGTCTGTATTAAAAATAAATTAAAAATCCCCCCCAAAAAATGTATGAAGCGCTTTTTTCCACTTATCTTTTTACATTTTTTTTACCACTTTTCACCAGCAGAGGTTCTGGTTTAACAGACCCGTTAAATGACTATTAATATATCATCTGGTTCTGATCTCACCTCCCATCTCACTCCATACAGAACGTGTTAAAAGCATTCTTCTCCCATTGTATAACAAGACAGACATATTTCCAAACAAAACCAAAACCCTCTACTTCAGAGAAAAGGACAGGGGGGGGGGAAAAACATGTAATCTGTGCCAGCACCCAATCACGGCTGAGCATCAACAGTATTGTGGTGAGAGTAGGGCCTATCAACCAGGTCACCTGTCAACAACATTCATACACCAGTAACATTGTAAGTCGCTCTGGATAAGAGCGTCTGCTAAATGACTTAAATGTAAATGTAAATATGAACTGACATCACTACAGGACAGAACCAAGTCAACCTTGATGAGCCTACCATAGAAATAGAAGCAATAGAATGGCGTTCCAGCCGTCATTGAACATTGACTTGAATGGAGATCCCCTTTTCTAGTGACTGGATCGTTATGGATCCTATATTAGTGTTTAGCAGGGCGTTGAAATGGAGCGTTGTCTGATTAGGATAACTATTCCAGTATTACTGGAATGAATGGACTCTCACGGGGAGCGGTGCTCTGAGCACGGCCTATTTCATTGTTCATGGTAGCATTCGCCTGATCTCTTGGTGAATAAAACGGCACTTTAGTGGCTTTGAGGTCTGTTTCACCGCCGCTGCCACAACAAACGTCTAATTCCCCTCGGCTTCGCTAAATCACATTTATGTATAAAACACACACACACACAAAAAAAATGTATTTATTAGTTCAGATTTTCCTGTGTTGCAGTCCCAAGAACACCAGATCCACGAAGGGCAAGGAAAGCATCACAGCGAATCAGATTTACAGACAAGCATTTGAGTGGGCGCTGTGCGGCGCTGTGCGGCGGAGGCAGGGTTAATGGGATCATTACCAGGACAAGAGTGGACGCAGTTGGAGAATCTGCTGAGTTCTACCCCTCTATCACTCCTCTGGGGACAGCTGCTCAGCCCTCAGCCCTCGTCTATCCCGGCAGGTAGTAATAACAAAACAAAGCATTCACGAGCAGTATCTCATGGAACCAAAACAAAAACAACAAATGAGTGAGGGTTAAAATGACAAGGTTGAAATGTGACTTGTTTTCCTTGAGGGTGGTCGAGGCGGCTTGGGAACGTGTGCGACAAGGGGACTAAAATGGCATCATGGGCTTCAAGAGTGGGGATACAGGCTACTGGTGGAGGGGGGAATAAAAACCCAGGCTACTGAAGGAGTCCACAGTTTATCATATTATATCAACAATGGAAGGGGAGGGGAGAGAGAAGGCTAACAGACAGAAAGTGTAGGACATTTTTCCGATAGCGTCCAACAACCTTTGAAAAAAGAATTCCTCTGTACACTATAAACAGAAACCACAGTGAGAGAGCGGAGATGGGAACAGTGTCCCAAAGCAAATGTGCATCTGACTTGATCCACTAGGAAGGACATTGTGAGGGGCTAATGTTTACACCATGCAGCCACACACAGACACACAGACAGAGAGATAGTTGGAAAGGAGAGGGAGGTGAGAGGAAGTGGGCCTGCAGGAGGGACTCCATTTTGCAATTGCGCTCATTCACCAAAAAATGAACAGGGGCATGTGCCAACTCCCAGTAACACAGCACTCCACAACTAGAAGTCCTAGAATAAATATTACAGGAGAGCTGCCCGTCTCTCCACCACTACAGGCCAGAACAGAGAGCGAGAGCTGCCTGTCTCTCCATCACTACAGGCCAGAACAGAGGGAGAGAGCTGCCCGTCTCTCCATCACTACAGGCCAGAACAGAGAGCGAGAGCTGCCTGTCTCTCCATCACTACAGGCCAGAACAGAGGGAGAGAGCTGCCCGTCTCTCCATCACTACAGGCCAGAACAGAGAGCGAGAGCTGCCCGTCTCTCCATCACTACAGGCCAGAACAGAGAGAGAGAGCTGCCCGTCTCTCCATCACTACAGGCCAGAACAGAGAGAGAGAGCTGCCTGTCTCTCCATCACTACAGGCCAGAACAGAGAGAGAGAGCTGCCCGTCTCTCCATCACTACAGGCCAGAACAGAGAGAGAGAGCTGCCCGTCTCTCCATCACTACAGGCCAGAACAGAGAGAGAGAGCTGCCCGTCTCTCCATCACTACAGGCCAGATCAGAGAGAGAGTGAGTGCAGCAGTCATATCAACTGAGCATCCACTGTCAGCTCTAGAGAGTTTCCCTTTGTGTTCTTACATGTCCCATTGATGAGGGAGGACTGCAGATAACCCATGATGCAGTTTGGTGAGACTGTGGCTTGCAGACCGTTCTCATACATAGTCATGTAGGTCCCAGACACTGTGCACAAACAGACAAAACAAAAGCCTTGTGCACTTTACGACCTGGGCTGCCTGCCTGCCTGGCTGCCTGTCTGGGAACCCCTCTCCTCCTCCAGCCTCTGCAGTGCCCAGTGAAGATGGATGGAACTAGAAGCAGCATCTGAAGAGTCCAGTCAGCTCCTCTGATCAGCGCAACCTGCCGGGTCACAGAGCTTGGAGAGCACCAGGATGGTACATCCCCGCTCCTCTCCGTTCCTCTTCTCTCTAAGCCAAAGTACCTCCAGGCACAAATATATCCTCTCCCTTTAAGCCGGGGCCCTTGCTGAGCAGCTGGGAGCTGGAGCAGATGCATTGGAGCTACTTTGTAAACTGGATGACCCTTTGGGAAAGGAAACCAGGAGACAGCTGTCACCGCCACCACAGAAAGGTCAGTAGCGTTCAACACAGACGCAAACAGCCAAAGGTTTGTTTAACCACTGGGTCAGAGTGAGATGGAAACATGGTCGTCAAGCCAACAAGACACGAAGAAAAAAATCAATCAAATAAACTGCTAAAATAATACAAAAACATGAATAGTGATGAGACTAATGCTGTGGAACGAACGACACACAAAAATAAAAAGCCTTGTACAAATAAAAATCAACAAAACAAACAAACACGGATAGTTTTACTCTCTGAATGAACTCAAGTAGGCGATTGATAACTTTTCACACAAACAACTACAGATTCAACAGAGTGTGAACTTGAATGTTCCTCCCCCTGAAACTGAACAGAGGAAGAGGAGGGCTGTCTCTGTCAGTATAAGGAGAAGAGCAGCTTCGGCTTGCATAGAAAGCCCAGAGTGGTGGAGAGGGATGGAGACAACGAAAACCAGTCGCTCCCCTTTCAGTCACCCCTCCTCTGGCCCAAACAACGACCCCCCCACCAACAACAAAAAACTGAACGAAATAAAATGGGTCCATTGCAAAGAATGTTTTAAAATGTCCTCCGGGTCAGTGGGTAGTTTGGTGGATGGATGAAACAACCCCGAAGTCAAGCTGCAACCCTATTACTCTAAGGCTCAGGGTCAGCCATCAATCCTATAGGTCCATATCTCTATGTAGTGATTTCAAACGTAATCCAGTATGTTTCTGATCGACCCCCTCTCCCATCTGCACTCTCCACTTCCAATATGGCTGTCCGTGTGATAAGGCCTCACTCCATGAGAACACGTCAGCCTCGTCAGGCCGCTCCTCAGACCTTTTAGTCCATCACGTGAGCGGTGCAAAGGAGTGACCGGCTGGCCGGCCAGAGGGGGCTCGGCGAGCCCTCAACCCAGCCACGGGAAGCCTTGCCGTAGGGTGGCCATCCCACTCGCGGAGGGAGGAGGAAGCAGAACATCCGGAACAACCAGGAAGAAGCAAAAAAAAATACACCAAACACCATTGAACTGATGTGTTAAAATGAGCTCTGCTCTTCTTCGTGTGATCCAGTCACATGGCTACAAGCAAGGTCGAGATCTGCCAATCAGGTCTCTCTGTGGGGGAAAAAAGAGACGGGGAGAGTTATATGACAGCAATGCTAAGAATTTAACATCCACATTCAACAAGACGATTGGCCTGTAACTAGCATGAATTAAACAAACCTACATTGTAGTTAGGCCCTACAGATAATCGCACATACTGTATACACTGACACTTTCAATGAAATGTTGTTGATGTTGGTTCATATGTTGTCCAGCAGAGGGCATCATAGACTGCAGTGTCGTCAAACAACCAGAAATCCTTCTAGTTGTCAGACAGAAGCGTTTATTTTATACAAAAGTATGTGGACACCCCTTCAAATTAGTGCATTCAGCTATTTCAGTTATATTCATTACAGACAGGTGTATACAATTGAGCACACAGCCATGCAATCTCCAAAGACAAACATTTGCAGTAGAATGGCCTTACTGAAGAGCTCAGTGACATTCAACGTGGCACCGTCATAGGATGCCACCTTTTCAACTAGTCAAATTTCTGCCCTGCTAGAGCTGCCCCTGTAAGTGCTGTTGCAACACTCACTACCGAGTTCCAAATTGCCTCTGGAAGCAACGACAGCACAAGAACTGTTCGTCGGGAGCTTCATGAAATGGGTTTCCATCACAAGACTGCTGAGGGGAGGGACGGCTCATGAAAATGGTCGGAATGGAGCTAATGGAATGGCATCAAACGCCTAGAAACCATGGAAACCATGCGTTTTGATGTATTTGATACCATTCCACTTACTCTTGCTCCAGCCGTTACCACGAGTCAGTTCCAATAAAAGGTACCACCGACTTCCTGTGGTTTCCATAGCTGAGCAGCCGCACACAAGCCTAAGATCACCATGTGCAATGCCAAGCGTCGGCTGGAGTGGTGTAAAGCTCGCCACCATTGAACTCTGGAGCTTTGAAAACGAGTTCTCTGGAGTGATGAATCACGCTTCACCATCTGGCAGTCCGACAGACGAATCTGGGTTTGGCGGATGCCAGGAGAACGCTACCTTCTTGAATGCATAGTGCCAACTGTAAAGGTTGGTGGAGGAGGAATAATGGTCTGGGGCAGTTTTTCATGGTTCGGGCTAGGCCCCTTAGTTCCAGGGAAGGGAAATCTTAACGCTACAGCATACAATGATATTCTAGACGATTTTGTCCTTTGGGGACCAGTTTGGGGAAGTCCCTTTCCTGTTTCAGCATGACAATGCCCCCGTGCACAAAGCAAGGTCCGTATAGAAATGGTTTGTCAAGATCGGTGTGGAAGAACTTGACTGGCCTGCACAGAGCCCTTACCTCAACCACATCGAACACCTTTAGGATGAATTGGAACGTCGACTGTGAGCCAGGCCTAATCACCCAACATCAGTGCCTGACCTCACTAATGCTCTTGTGGCTGAATGGAAGCAAGTCCCCTCAGCAATGTTCCAACATCTAGTGGAAAGTCTTCCCAGAAGAGTGGAGGCTGTTATAGCAGCAAAAAGGGAGGGACCAACTCTATATAAATGCCCTCGATTTTGGATTGAGATGTTTGACGAGCAGGTGTCCACATACTTTTGTGGTGTAGCCATGTAGTGTAGCTATATTGGCACTATTCTGGATTAAAGAGCATGTTAACCTGTTAGGGTATAGGGGGCAGTATTTTCACGGCTGGATAAAAAAATGTACCCGATTTAATCTGGTTACTAATCCTACCCAGTAACTACAATATGCATATACTTATTATATATGGATAGAAAACACCCTAAAGTTTCAAAAACTGTTTGAATGGTGTCTGTGAGTATAACAGAACTCATTTGGCAGGCAAAACCCTGAGACAGATTCTGACAGGAAGTGGATACCTGATGTGTTGAATTGACTTTATGCCTATACCATTGAAAAACAAAGGGGCTGAGGAATATTTTGGCACTTCCTATTGCTTCCACAAGATGTCCCCAGCCTTTACAAAGTGTTTTGAGTCTTCTACTCTGAGATCTGACTGAAGAAGAGCCTTGGAACGGTGATGGCCCATTAGACACCTTGCGCGCGAGTTGATGGTGGGTACTCTCATTCCGAAACGTTTTAAAAGAGAACCCAATGGTCCGCCTTGAATTTTATTCATGTTCTGGTTAAAAAAGGCCCTAATGATTTATGCGATACAACGTTTGACATGTTTGAACGAACGTAAATATATTTTTTCCGTTCTTGAAGTGAAGTGAAGTCCGGCTGGCTTAGATCATGTGCTACAACACGGAGGTTTTTGGACATAAATGATGAGGTTTTTTGAACAAAACTACATTCGTTATGGACCTGGGATTCTTTGGAAGTGACATCTGATGAAGAGAATCAAAGGTAATGGATTATTTACATAGTATTTTCGATTTTAGATCTCTCCAACATGGCGGTTAGTCTGTATCGCAATGCGTATTTTTCTGGCGCAGTGCTCAGATTATTGCAAAGTGTGATTTCCCAGTAAGGTTAATTTTAAATCTGGCAAGTCCATTGCGTTCAAGAGATGTAAATCTATAATTCTTTGAATGACAATATAATATTTTACCAATGTTTTCTAATATTAATTAATTATTTTGTTGTCATGACTTGACTGCCGGTATTGGAGGGAAACGATTTCCTGAACATCAACGCCATAGTAAAACGCTGTTTTTAGATATAAATATGAACTTGATAGAACTAAAAATGCATGCATTGTCTAACATAATGTCCTAGGAGTGTCATCTGATGGAGATTGTAAAAGGTTAGTGCATAATTTTAGCTGATTTTATGGTTTTGGTGACGCCTGTCTTTGAATCGACAATACACTACACACAGCTATTGTCAATGTACTCTCCTAACATAACCTAACTTTATGCTTTCCCCGTAAAACCTTTTTGAAATCGGAAAACGTGGTTAGATTAAGGAGATGTTTATCTTTCAAAGGCTGTAAATTAGTTGTATGTTTGAGAAATTTGAATTTTGACATTTATTTGGTTTCAAATTTGCCGCTCTTGAAATGCACCTGCTGTTGATAGGGTGCGCCACGGGTGGCACGCTAACGTCCCACATAGCCCCAAGAAGTTAAAACATCAGGAAGAAACGTGTGTGTGTGTGTGTGTGTGTGTGTGTGTGTGTGTGTGTGTAAGCAGGGTCAGTTTGTCCATTTGTTGGAGGATCTGGTTCCTCCTTACCATTCTCATCTCCGTGCGGGGGGGTACATGGAGGGGGAGGAGGCTTGTTGACTGGCAACTATGGCTGATGAAGAGAGACCTGTGAAGGAAGAGCCACTCGTTAGATACACATCCATATATTCAGAACTCCAGATTTAGTCAATACACCGAGTTACGGGTGATATTTTGTTATTGTTTTCTTTTCCGTAATACCTTAGGTAGGAGAAAAAGGTCTTACAAAGTTATATCATTTTACAGTTAGGTGATTGCCATAGAAAAGTGTTCTATTGGAGCAGCTAGCCAACGCTGAAGGCTGAGATGTGTTCTTGTGCGTTCTATTGGAGCAGCTAGCCAACGCTGAGATGTGTCCTTGTGCGTTCTATTGGAGCGGCTAGCCAACGCTGAGATGTGTCCTTGTGAGTTCTATTGGAGCGGCTAGCCAACGCTGAGATGTGTCCTTGTGAGTTCTATTGGAGCGGCTAGCCAACGCTGAGATGTGTCCTTGTGAGTTCTATTGGAGCGGCTAGCCAACGCTGAAGGCTGAGATGTGTCCTTGTGCTTGTTTGTGGGCGGGCGTCCAGCCATCACTTACCTGTGGCGTAGGACAGGTCATACTGCCCCGAGAGCAGCGGGTAGCCCAGGTGGTGATGGGAAGGCATGATGCGCTGTGAGGGAGAGGAACGCGGCCGGTCCATGTCTCGCTCGCGCTCGGCCACAGAGCGCTCCCGTTCCCTTTCATGCAAGGAGGTCTTGTCGCCGACCGTGGGCGACTTGCTCTTGTACTGGCTGGCGTGCTGGTGAAGGATGTCCAGGGCCTTGGCCTCGGAGGACGACTTGCCACTGACCGTGGGGCTGGCCCGCGCCGCCTTCTCGCCGCCTTCCTCGCCCGGCCCCATCTTACTGCCATAGGGGGAGAAGGAGTAGTAGGACCCTGTCGGTGAGAGAGGAGGTTAAACACCATGACACTGGAGTCATTAAGTGTTCCCTTTTACAATCAAAGAAACCTGAAAATTAATGCATATCAGGGTTCATTCATTATTTATTTGATTTTTTGAACAATCCAATGGCAGAGCTGTATGTACAGTGCATTCGGAAATACTTCTATAAATAAGGTACTTGTTTTTTTATTTACGTAACAAAATGTGGAAAAAGGGAAGTGGTCTGAATACTTTCTGAATGCACTGTATCCTGTAAGCAGTGGCATTAACTCTTACCAGGGTAGTTCTGCATCATGACTGATGGCATCCCGCGGTAGCCCGGGTGGCTGGGGTCATAGCCCTGGCCGTAGGCGTAGGCTCCATGCATGTAAGGCATGTAGCCTTGGTGCTGGGCCATGGGAGAGGAGAACTGCATGTGGCCAGCGGTGGCCCTTGGGTCCTTTCCCACCCCCCGGTGTTCCTCCAAAGGCAAAGACAACCGGGGCTCAACCCCCTCTTTGCTCTCCTCCTTCGGGGTTGCGTCTTTGGGCCGAGCCCTCTCGTCCCTGCCCTCCTTGCCCTTTCGGTCTCTGTCTCGTTCCCGGTCTCTGTTGTCTCTGTCCCGCTCTCCTCGGTCTCTGTCTCTTTCCCTGTGGCGCTCCACGTCCTGTGGTTTCTGGGCCTCAGGGTATTTGCTGGGGTAGAGGTAAGGCCACAGCCGCGAGTCAGGCTCCTGAAAACAACACAAAACATCTCATTACAGACGTCTCATCAGTTGTGTCCTACAAAAATTAACCTTCACTTAAACATTTCCCAGAATACACAAACTAGCATGCACTTCTACTCAGTTTTATAGTGTTCATTTGACATACATTTGTCTAACATCCAATCACAACCGTGTCAGGTTACCTGTCTGTACCACATGGCCTGTTCCATGGCCGAGGGCCTGCCGGACTCCATGCCCGCCTTGGGTTCATCCCCCTTCCCGTGGTGCCCTCCTTCACTCAGCTTCATCTTCAGCCCCTCAGCCTGCTGGGCCGGCGCCTTGGCGTCCTCCCCCTTGGGCATGATGACCGATGACTTAGTCTGCTCCGAGGAGGACGAGGGCTCTTTGGGCGGCTTGCCCTGGGGCGGCCCGCCTTTGCCCAGATCTGTGACACTGGGAGCCTTGGAGAGGGTGGGGGGCACCAAAGCCTTCTGCTTCCATTCCTCACCCCGCTCCTTCCCTGAGGAGCCCTCTCGCTCTCGCTCCTTTCCAGCAGCGTCTGATTTCTTCTCGGCGGCGCGGTGCTGCTCGGCTACCACCTGCCTTTGCCGCTCATCGTACTGCTGCCGGTAGGCCGGGTTGGTGTTCAGCAGGTGGTTGTGGTAGGCCTGGTCCGGGTGGTAGGCGTACGGGGGGACGTAGGCATACTGGTTGTAGTAGAGAGGCTGCATATACATGTTGGAGCGCTGCTGGATGACCGAGGCCTGTTGCTGCTGCTGTTGCCCCGGTCCAGAGGCACCTATCTCGGGCTTACGCTCCTCTTGCTGCTCCTGCTTGACCTTACGCTCCTCCTGCTGCTCCTGCTTGACCTTACGCTCCTCCTGCTCCTCTTTTTTCACCTTGACCTGGGCCCCCTCCTGTTGCGTGCCCCCCGTGGCCAACACCCCCGGGCTAGGGTTAGGGTTGGCGTAGTTTGGGGAGTAGTAATTCTCGTAGCCGGGATAGTAGGGGGACTCCTTGCTGGCTGTTTGGGTGGGGAACAGGGCCTTCTTGGCCCCCTCTCGGGTGGCCTGCTCCTCGGACTTGACTCCCTTGACGCCCTCCACCCGGCCCTCGCCGTCCTCGCCCGCATCCGAGATGTCAGAGTAGGCCGGGCTGTTGGTCTTCACCGAGGAGTTGTCGGCTCCGTTCTGTGTGACCACATGGAGTGGGGTGAGGGGCTGGGCCATGCCACCAGCCTCTATCCTGCTGGCCACGCCGATGGAGGGACTGGGAGCGTTGTCGGTGAAGCTGTAGATCTTGTCCGCCTCGGCCTTGATGCTGGCTAGCCGGCTCTGGTGGGGGTCTGATGAGCCATTCAGCAGCCCGTCGCCTTTGCTCCCCGGGTCCGAAGATTCAGAGTACGGGCTCTTGCCTTCCTCTGGCTTTCCCCCTTTCCCTTTGGGGCTATCTCCCTCCTTTCCTGCCTCCTTCTTCTTCTTGTCTTTCTTCTTCTTGTCCTTGGAGCCGCTCAGCGCTGGGTTCACAGACGAGGGGTCTCCCAGGGCCGAGGGCTTGGGCTGGATCACTTTCAGCTGAGGGCTCTTGGGGATAGACTGAACTGCTGAACCAATGGCAGGGGTGGAGCCAGGGCTGGCTGCAGGGAAGCCGCCTGCCGTCTGTAGGGAGTAGAGCTGCTGAGGTGGTATGGTCGGGGCGATGGGCCGCGTTGACTTCATGCCCTTCTGGGCCAGCTTGTCTGCCTTGGAGCCGCTACCCGTCTTCTTGGCCTTGTCCTTCTTGTCGTCCATGCCGTCGTTGCTGGCCTCGTCCGTTAGGCAGGGCCCGTCCTCACAGCCATCCATTGGCATGCCCCCTGCCTCTAGATCGACCTCGCAGGGCTTCTTTTTACCCTGCTTGGAGCCAAACTTACCCGAGGAGGGCGACGGAGTCTGGGCCTCAAAGCCCCTACCCTTGGGCGTGACTGAGCGGGCCGGTGACAAGCAGCCCTTTTGAGAGATGGAGGCCCCATTGCAGCTGCTCGGATCGGGGTGGAGCGTAGAGTCCTCCCCGTACTCACTGTCCCCGTCCATGTCCAGCTTGATGTCATCATCATTGTGGGCACGGGCCTGGTGGTACTTGAGGCCATTAATGTGCTTGTACTTCTTGTTGCAGTTGGGGTGCGGGCAGTCAATGAGCACCGGCGAAGGGCAGTTGCGGTCGAGTTGCTGCGGGGGCAGTGGCTCCATCTTTATGCTGGGTTTGCCAGGGAGGACGGCGTGAGGTGGCTGGGGCACTCCTCCAGGGCCGCTGTTGGAGTTGGTGCGCATGCGTTTGCTGCCCTTGGTGTCCTCCGAGCTGGAGTTGGGCTCCATGTCTGAGGCGGGCTTGTTCTTGCGCTTGTTAGCCGACGAAGGGCTGGCTTTGATGTCTTCTGTGTTGCTGTTGGGCGGCGTGCCCCGCCGGCCCTTGCTGCTGCTGTTGGCGGCGCGCGTCTTGCTGGTGCCGCTGCCCTTGTTGTCCGACGAGTTGCTGTTCTCGTTGACGGGTGTGTTTCCATTAGGCCTTATCCTCTTTCCCCGGCCCCGGCCGGTCCTCATCTCCAAGTCACTGGTGGGAGACTCACAGAACCTGGAGGAAAACCAAAGCCAGAGAATTAAACCCATCTGCCATTAATACCCCACCACAATAACAGAGCCTCAAACCAGTGAACTCACTGCCCTCATCAATCACCACCACAATAACAGAGCCTCAAACCAGTGAACTCACTGCCCTCATCAATCACCACGACAATAACAGAGCCTCAAACCAGTGAACTCACTGCCCTCATCAATCCCCACCACAATAACAGAGCCTCAAACCAGTGAACTCACTGCCCTCATCAATCCCCACCAACAGCCAATAGATAATATCTAGCTTCTAAAACAATACTAACTAAATCTGGTGAACCACTCAACGGAGCTCTCACAAGCCTGTTGCTATTCTCAGTCTCTGAATCATCACCGCTCTGAGGAGGGCTAGTACTAGCGGGCCCTGGGAGAGGACCTGGACCTGAGACAGATTCTGATCCTCTCTTTATCCCCCAATCTCGACAGCCCAGTGTGTTCTGACAGATCGCCAAGTGCCACGGGGCTTGACAGGATTAGACAACGCTGATCAGATAGGAGATAACATCCTGCTTTTACACAACAGCCAACAGGGGGTAGAGAGAGAGAGGTAACGAGAGAGAGCGAGAGGTAACGAGAGAGAGAGAGAGAGAGAGAGGAGAGAGAGAGAGAGAGAGAGAGAGAGAGAGAGAGAGAGAGAGAGAGAAGAGAGAGAGGAGAGGTAAAAAAAAAACGAGAGAGAGAGAGGTTAACGAGAGATAGAGTAAGCGGTAATCGAGAGGAGAGCAGAGTACGAGAGAGAGAGAGAGAGAGGCGGGTAGAGCGAGAGGCGGGTAGAGAGAGAGGCGGGTAGAGCGAGAGGCGGGTAGAGCAAGAGAGAGAGAGAGAGGCGGGTAGAGAGAGAGGCGGGTAGAGAGAGAGGCGGGTAGACAGAGCGAGAGGCGGGTAGAGCGAGAGGCGGGTAGAGCGAGAGAGAGAGAGAGAGAGGCGGGTAGAGCGAGAGGCGGGTAGAGAGAGAGGCGGGTAGAGAGAGAGGCGGGTAGAGAGAGAGGCGGGTAGAGAGAGGCGGGTAGAGAGAGAGGGAGAGAGAGGCGGGTAGAGCGAGAGGCGGGTAGAGAGAGAGGCGGGTAGAGAGAGAGAGAGAGAGAGGCGGGTAGAGCGAGAGGCGGGTAGAGAGAGGCGGGTAGAGAGAGAGGCGGGTAGAGCGAGAGGCGGGTAGACAGAGCGAGAGGCGGGTAGAGAGAGAGGCGGGTAGAGAGAGAGGCGGGTAGAGAGAGAGAGGCGGGTAGAGAGAGAGGCGGGTAGAGAGAGAGGCGGGTAGAGAGAGGCGGGTAGAGAGAGAGGGGCAGGTAGAGAGAGAGGGGCAGGTAGAGAGAGAGGGGCAGGGTAGAGAGAGAGGCGGGTAGAGAGAGAGGGGCAGGTAGAGAGAGAGGCGGGTAGAGAGAGAGGGGCAGGTAGAGAGAGAGGCGGGTAGAGAGAGAGGCGGGTAGAGAGAGAGGCGGGTAGAGAGCGGTAGAGAAAGAGGCGGGTAGAGAAAGAGGCGGGTAGAGAGAGAGGGGTCGCAAGAAGTAAAGAGAAAGACAGAGCGCGACGTAGAGAGAACGGTCGAGTGAGAGGTAGAGAAAGAAGTAGAGAGAGCATAGCCTTGCTATTGAGAAATGCCGCCGTAGGCAGACATGGCTCTCAAGAGAAGACAGGCTATGTGCAACACTGCCCACAAAATGAGGTGGAAACTGAGCTGCACTTCCTAACCTCCTGCCAAATGTATGACCATATTAGAGACACATCTTTCCCTCAGATTACACAGATCCACAAAGAACTCCAAAACAAACCCGATTTTGATAAACTCCCATCTATTGGGTGAAATACCAGTGTGCCATCACAGCAGCAAGATTTGTGACCTGTTGCCACAAGAAAAGGGCAACCAGTGAAGAACAAACACCATTGTAAATACAACCCATATTTATGCTTATTTATTTTCCCTTTTGTACTTTAACTACTTGCACATCGTTACAACACTGTATATATACATAATGACATTTGTAATGTCTTTATTCTTTTGGAACTTCTGTGAGTGTAATGTTTACTGTTCATTTTTATTGTTTATTTCACTTTTGTATATTATCTATTTCACTTGCTTTGGCAATGTAAACATATGTTTCCCATGCCAATAAAGCCCCTTGAATTGAATGGAATGGAGAGAGAGGTCACAGAGCTCTATGAAAAGACATGTTGTCTGGCACGGCAGGTGGCTGCAATGTTGAGAGTAGATCTTTGATAATAACATGAGTGTCTGGGATGTTCTATAAGACCCACTGACAAATTGTAACTTGGATTATGGATGAATTCATAGTAAAATGACATGAGAAGATTGTTCAGTGTTGAGAAGACTCTCTCTCTATGCACAGTCACTTTAATACCTCTACCTACATATTACCTCAATTACCTCGACTAACCGGTACCCCCTGTATATAGCCTCCACACTGACTCTGTACCGGTACCCCCTGTATATAGCCTCTGTACCGTACCCCCTGTATATAGCCTCCACACTGACTCTGTACCGGTACCCCCTGTATATAGCCTCTGTACCGTACCCCTTGTATATAGCCTCCACATTGACTCTGTACCGGTACCCCCCTGTATATAGCCTCCACATTGACTCTGTACCGGTACCCCCTGTATATAGCCTCCACATTGACTCTGTACTGGTACCCCCTGTATATAGCCTCCACATTGACTCTGTACCGGTACCCCCTGTATATAGCCTCCACATTGACTCTGTACCGGTACCCCCCTGTATATAGCCTCCACACTGACTCTGTACCGGTACCCCCCTGTATATAGCCTCCACACTGACTCTGTACCGGTACCCCCTGTATATAGCCTTCACATTGACTCTGTACCGGTACCTCCTGTATATAGCCTCCACATTGACTCTGTACCAGTACCCCCTGTATATAGCCTCCACATTGACTCTGAACCGGTACACCCTTTATATAGCTTCCACATTGACTCTGTACCAGTACCCCCCTGTATATAGCTTCCACATTGACTCTGTACCAGTACCCCCCTGTATATAGCCTCCACATTGACTCTATACAGGTACCCCCTGTATATAGCCTCCACATTGACTTTGTACCGGTACCCCCTGTATATAGCCTCCACATTGACTCTGTACCGGTACCCCCCTGTATATAGCCTCCACACTGACTCTGTACCGGTACCCCCCTGTATATAGCCTCCACACTGACTCTGTACCGGTACCCCCTGTATATAGTCTCCACATTGACTCTGTACCAGTACCCCCCTGTATATAGCCTCCACACTGACTCTGTACCAGTACCCCCTGTATATAGCTTCCACATTGACTCTGTACCAGTACCCCCCTGTATATAGCCTCCACATTGACTCTGTACCGTACCCCCTGTATATAGCCTCCACATTGACTCTATACAGGTACCCATTTATATAGCCTCCACATTGACTCTGTACTGGTACCCCCTGTATATAGCCTCCACACTGACTCTGTACTGGTACCCCCTGTATATAGCCTCCACATTGACTCTGTACTGGTACCCCCTGTATATAGCCTCCACACTGACTCTGTACCAGTACCCCCCTGTATATAGCCTCCACATTGACTCTGTACCGGTACCCCCTGTATATAGCCTCCACATTGACTCTGTACCGTACCCCCTGTATATAGCCTCCACATTGACTCTGTACCGTACCCCCTGTATATACCCTCCACATTGACTCTGTACCGGTACCCCCCTGTATATAGCCTCCACATTGGCTCTGTACTGGCACCCCCTGTATATAGCCTCCACACTGACTCTGTACCAGTACCCCCCTGTATATAGCCTCCACATTGACTCTGTACCGGTACCCCCTGTATATAGCCTCCACATTGACTCTGTACCGGTACCCCCTGTATGTAGCCTCCACATTGACTCTGTACCGGTACCCCCTGTATATAGCCTCCACATTGACTCTGTACCGGTACCCCCTGTGTATAGCCTCCACATTGACTCTGTACCAGTACCCCCTGTATATAGCCTCCACATTGACTCTGTACCAGTACCCTCTGTATATACCCTCCACATTGACTCTGTACCGGTACACCCTGTATATAGCCTCCACATTGACTCTTTACCGGTACCCCCTGTATATTGACTCTGTACCGGTACCCCCTGTATATAGCCTCCACATTGACTCTGTACCAGTACCCCCCTGTATATAGCCTCCACATTGACTCTGTACCGGTACCCCCTGTATATAGCCTCCACACTGACTCTGTACCAGTACCCCCCTGTATATACCCTCCACATTGACTCTGTACCGGTACCCCCTGTATATACCCTCCACATTGACTCTGTACCGGTACCCCCTGTATATACCCTCCACATTGACTCTGTACCGGTACCCCCTGTATATACCCTCCACATTGACTCTGTACCGGTACCCCCTGTATATACCCTCCACACTGACTCTGTACCGGTACCCCCTGTATATAGCCTCCACATTGACTCTGTACCGGTACCCCCTGTATATAGCCTCCACATTTACTCTGTATCGGTACCCCCTGTATATAGTCTCACTATTGTTATTTTACTGCTGCTCTTTAATTACTTATTCATTTTATTTCTTATTCTTACTCGTATTTTTCTGAAAACTGCATTGATGGTTAAGGGCTCGTAAGTAATTTCACTGTAAGGTCTACACACCTGTTGTATTCGGCGCATGTGACTAATAACATTTGATTTGATTACAGTGTGGCACACAAAGCCATGGAGATGCAGGACGATTGCTTATATCACTATGATCATTGTTCATCTTACTCGTCAACACACGGTGAAGAAGCAATTACCTATCAACTCTTTTAGGACCCGTCTTGTCTTATAGACCTTTGATCAATTATTTATTGTCATACTAGAGGTTTGGCAAACCTGTAATATATTCATTAAATTAAACAATCTACAAAGTAGCCGTGATGTGAATTTCCCTACGTACAATATGGTCTCCCTATCCTGGGACTGGCCAGCGGACATGTTTTGATGAGACTGGTTGTCCACTGATACAGAACACTGTGGTACACACCATTACACTCTACCTAATGATAATAAAATATGGACCTTCCTCGTCCCCCACCACTGACTGCAGTGTCTGCAGCACCTATTGATAATACTACCTGATTGTGTTGCACGGATAGCTTTTGAAGTCTTTGAACATTATTGAGGACACTAAGACCCAGCAGGCTGTGGACAGACCAGTCAGGTGTTTAGTAGAGAAGTCTATTAAAGGCTCAGCCAGCTCTGTGGTGCTGAGGACATGATAGATGGCAGAGGAGAAAAATCATTCCAACTCTCGTTGCTGCTTTTCAAAAGCCCTGTGTCAGCGGGGGGGGGGGGGGGGGGGCTTCGGAGATGTTACCCAAGGATATTTCATTCATAATGGCTGGCTCCGAGCAAAAGGAAAAGCTATGGGGGGAAATCTGCCCTCGAGAGAACCAATATGTCAGTTTTCAAGTGTCTGACCAACTGAATGTTCAGTTTGAACGGGTGTGTGAGTGTGTTCGTCGTGTGTGCGTGAATGTGTGTATGTTTTCAGTGTGTTAGTGATTAGTTGTGAGAGTTACTGCTTACCTTGGCGGGGCCCAGTCGTGTCTGGTGCAGTCCAGGAGGGTGCCTACATAGGTCTTGTTTCTCCAGGTCACGTTAACTACCAGCATGCCTGGGAACAGACAGGGAGAGAAGGAATGATGATCACAGAGGAACTGTCATCATGTCTTCCTTCATCAGTCAAGGGTGTAAACCCATCCTGCCATTCTGCCTTCCAGTGAGTCCTAGCCACTGTGCTCCCTGCCTCTGCACTGCTTGCTCTGAGGCTTTCAGCTAGTTATTTGTAAACCACTGTGACAACTGCTGATGTAAAAAAGGGCTTTATAAATACATTAGATTGATTGAACACACACATAATGAAGAGTGATATTAGCATAACATGCCAACTTTCATCAAAAATACAGTCAGCATGGACAGTATAGGCTAGTAAATACCTAGGTGCCGATACGATACGTATTGCGATTTTCACGATACTATATCTTTTGCGATTCTCACGCTACGTATTGCGATTCAATACTGTGATTTTATTGAGATTCGATGTTCCAAACATACGTCTGCTGCCGATGGACAAGAGAGAGCCGTGAGAAAACGAGTTTTGATCAGTCAGGGAAATAAAATGTGCTAAAAACAAATTGACTTCCTGTTTAAAAAGATGGAGAGCAAGAAACCGACTGGAGTTCTGGTGCAGGTACAGACAACTAGCGCAAAAATAATATTGAGATATTGTCAAAACGATACGATATATCGTGAAAAATAATATCCTGATATGTAACTATCGATTTCCCCCCCTATCACTACTAGTAAACATACAACTGTGTACTAGAATCGGTCATACTACTCAAATAAAATAAAATTGTATTAGTCACATGCGCCGAATACAACAGTGAAATGCTTACTTCATTTAAAATATTTTTTTTAAAGTTTAAAAAAAAATACGGATAAGAATAAGAAATAAAAGTAACAAGTAATTAAAGAGCAGCAGTAAAATAACAATAGCGAGATTATATACAGGGGGTACCGATACAGAGTCAATGTGGAGGTTATATACAGGGGGGGTACGGTACAGAGTCAATGTGGAGGTTATATACAGGGGGTACCGATACAGAGTCAATGTGGAGGTTATATACAGGGGGGGGGTACGGTACAGAGTCAATGTGGAGGTTATATACAGGGGGGTACCAGTACAGAGTCAATGTGGAGGCTATATACAGGGGGTACCAATACAGAGTAAATGTGCGGGGGAACCGGTTAGTTGAGTTAATATCTACATGTAGGTAGAGTTATTAAAGTGATTATGCATAGATAATAACAACAGAGAGTAGCAGCGGTGTAAAAGAGGAGTGCCAAGTCTAGGCCTCTTGGACCTAGACGTGGCGATCCGTTACCGCTTGCTGTGCGATAGCAGAGAGAACCAGTCTATGACTCGGGTGGCTGGAGTCTTACAATTTTTAGGGCCTTCCTCTGATGCCGCCTGGTATAGAGGTCCTGGATGGCAGGAAGCTTGACCCCAGTGAGGTACTGGGCCGTTCGCACTACCCGCTGTAGTGTCTTGCGGTCGGAGGATGAGCAGTTGCCATACCAGGCAGTGATGCAACCAGTCAGGATGCTCTCGATGATGCAGCTGTAGAACCTTTTGAGGATCTGAGGACCCATGCCAAATCTTTTCAGTCTCCTGAGGGGGAATAGGTTTTGCCGTGCCCTCTTCACGACTGTCTTGGTGTGCTGGGACCATGTTCGTTTTTTGGTGATGTGGACACCAAGGAACTTGAAGCTCTCAACGTGCTCCACTGCAGCTCCGTCGATAAGAATGTGGGCGTGCTCGGTCCTCTTTTTCCTGTAGTCCACAATCATCTCCTTTGTCTTGATCACGTTGAGGGAGAGGTTGTTGTCCTGGCACCACACGGCCAGGTCTCTGACCTCCCAATAGGCTGTCTCGTCGTTGTCGGTGATCAGGCTTACCACTGTTGTGTCATCGGAAAACTTAATGATGGTGTTGGAGTCGTGCTCGGCCGTGCAGTCATGAGTGAACAGGGAGTACAGGAGGGGACTGAGCATGCACCCTTGAGGGGCCCCTGTGTTGAGGATCAGTGTGGCAGATGTGTTGTTACCTACCCTTACCACCTGGGGGCGGCCCGTCAGGAAGTCCAGGATCCAGTTGCAGAGAGAGGCGTTTAGTCCCAGGGTCCTTAGCTTATTGATGAGCTTTGAGGGTACTATGGTGTTGAACGCTGAGCTGTAGTCAATTAATAGCATTCTCACATAGGTGTTCCTTTTGTCCAGGTGGGAAAGGGCAGTGTGGAGTGCAATAGAGATTGCATCGTCTGTGGATCTGTTGGGGCGGTATGCAAATTGGAGTGGGTCTAGGGTTTCTGGGATAATGGTATTGATGTGAGCCATGATCAGCCTTTCAAAGCATCTCATGGCTACAGACGTGAGTGCTACGAGTCGGTAGTCATTTAGGCAGGTTACCTTAGTGTTCTTGGGCACAGGCACTATGGTGGTCTGCTTAAAACATGTTGCTATTACAGACTCGGACAGGGAGAGGTTGAAAATGGTAGTGAAGACACTTGCTAGTTGGTCAGCGCATGCTCGCAGTACACGTCCTGGTAATCTGTCTGGCCTTGTGAATGTTGACCTGTTTAAAAGTCTTACTCACGTCAGCTGCGGAGAGCATGATCACACAGTCTTCCGGAACAGCTGGTGCTCTCATGCATGTTTCAGTGTTATTTGCCTCGAAGCGAGCATAGAAGTAGTTTAGCTCGTCTGGTAGGCTCGTGTCACTGGGCAGCTCTCGGCTGTGCTTCCCCTTGTAGTCTGTAATGGTTTACCAGCCCTGCCACATCTGATGAACGTCAGAGCCGGTGTAGTACGATTCGATCTTAGTCCTGTATTGACTCTTTGCCTGTTTGATGGTTCATCGCAGGGCATAGCAGGATTTCTTATAAGCGTCGGGGTTAGAGTCCCGCTCCTTGAAAGCGGCAGCTCTACCCTTTAGCTCAGTGTGGATGTTGCCTGTAATCCATGGATTCTGGTTGGGGTATGTACTTATGGTCACTGTGGGGACAACGTCCTCAATGCACTTATTGATAAAGCCAATGACTGATGTGGTGTACTCCTCAATGTCATCGGAAGAATCCCGGAACATATTCCAGTCTGTGATAGCAAAACAGTCCTGTAGCTTAGCATCTGCTTCATCTGACCACTTTTTTATTGATTTAGTCACTGGTGCTTCCTGCTTTCATTTTTGCTTGTAAGCAGGAATCAGGAGGATATAATTATGGTCAGATTTGCCAAATGGAGGGCGAGGGAGAGCTTTGTATGTCTCTCTGTGTGTGGAGTAAAGGTGGTCCATAGTTTTTTTTTCTATGGTTGCACATTTAACATGCTGATAGAAATTTGGTAAAACGGATTTAAGTTTCCCTGCATTATAGTCCCCGGCTACTAGGAGTGCCGCCTCTGGGTGAGCGTTTTCTTGTTTGCTTATGGTGGAATACAGCTCATTCAATGCTGTTTTAGTGCCAGCCTCTGACTGTGGTGGTATGTAAACAGCTACAAAGAATGCAGATGAAAACTCTAGTTAGATAGAATATCTCATGATAAGCTGTAGACCGCAATAGCGCAAGACTTCCTTAGATATCGTGCACCAGCTGTTATTTACAAAAATACATAGTCCGCCGCCCCTTGTCTTACCAGACGCCGCTGTTCTATCCTGCCGGTGCAGCGTTGATAATGTCGTCGTTCAGCCACAACTCCATGAAGTGTAAGATATTACAGTTTTGAATGTCCCGTTGGTAGTTTAATCTTCCGCGTAGGTCATCGATTTTATAATGCAAAGATTGCACGTTTGCTAGCAGAATGGAAGGAAGTGGGGTTTATTTGATCGCCTACGAATTCTCAGAAGGCAGCCCGCCCTCTGGCCCCTTTTTCTCTGCCTCCTCTTCACGCAGATCACGGGGATCTGGGCCTGTTCCCGAGGAAGCAGTATATCATTCACGTCAGGCTCGTCAGACTCGTGAAGGGAAAAAGAGGATTCTGCCAGTCCGTGGTGAGTAATCGCAGTCCTGATGTCTAGAAGTTATTTTCGGTCATAAGAGATGGTAGCGGCAACATTATGTACAAAATAATAAAAACATTTTTTTTTTTTTAAAGAAGCTAAAAAAAACGCAAATAAACTAAGAAAAAAACACAATCGGTTGGGGACACATTAAAACGCCTATCTTCTGCTCCGGCTCCACTGGTTTCATATTCATTCCTCAAGAGAAAAGATGGCACCAAGCAACATTCAGGTCAATCTCAGAGTATTGAATAGAAAAGGTGCGACTGTTCAGTATTCAGCACGCTGGTTTCGGGGTTGGAACTGCACACACACACACACCTCCCGCCTCCATTAGAACAGAGCAGTTCCTGATTACAGAGCCTAGTAGCAGTAGACTGACAGACAGACATTTGTATGCAGCTGAGTGAGGGATGAAGGAGGAGGATAAACTGGGTGGGGGTGTCCTCCAGCTGACATTGCTGCCTGCAGACTGCAGAGGCTCCACAGGAAAAAAAAGCTTTTATTTTTGTGTCGGGGAAGGAAACAGCTGAGGCATATAAAAGAGTTCCCTGGTTGCCAGAGCCCAGGTCTGTCGCCTTCAATTTGTCTCCCGAATGGTTTGTGCATCTGCTGACAGACACTTTGATACTAGCAGAGCGAGGGGAAGTGGAGAAGTGAGGCTCGACTCGTCTGTGAGCCTGGCTGCTGAGAGAGACTGCCATACGCCTATTAGACCACTAAGGGGCAGTTGGTATCACAGGATGAGCTTCCAAAGAATCACTACCACACACACACACACACACAGACAGTCCATTTTCATTGAGACATTCCCTCAGGGGCTTTGGCTTTCATAATTGACCTGAACTCAGTCATCTGACAGTTTTGCCTTAGAAGCTTCTCTCAAATATCAGTCACAATGATTGTGTTTACACAGCACACTGCAGATAATGTTGCTCAACTCAAGTGCAGAATACTGGTTTGGTTTCAAGAAAGGGAGTATGTACCATTAACTGAAAAGCCTGTAGCTGTCCAAGACGATACAACCGTTCTGATAGATTTTAACTGTCAGAGCAGTAAAAACGTCAGTAGAACCAAAGATAACGGCACAACAATGAGAACAAAAATAGTTCAACGAGACGAGCCGTTCAAACAAACAATGATCAACTTGCGTGACTTCACGTTTAGGCAGACAGAACAGCTTTGGGAGCAATTATCCCATCTGCCAAAAGTTAGCATGACATCAGTACATTGTTGGAAAGGTAACCATTAGGCCTACCACTGAAACTGAACCCGGGTTCCATTGCCTGGACAAGGTGCAAGACAAAATGAAGCTCTCTGCCAATTCTATGTCATTTTCTCAGGCACGCAAATGTTATTTCAAAATGGCAGGCAATGCTGAGGTTCAACACCGGAGCCTCGTAAAGGAAGTCATAGTCTGTGCCAAGACATTAAAAATCTGATTCTGTCCATTAAACACTACTCAAGTAGTCCCTGAAATCACATAACTGCTTAGAGGAGGTGAGGGAAGTCCCCAAATTCACATATATCAATGGTAAAACACAGGTGAAGGTTGAAGGGTGAGAGCTGTGTGTATGAAAGTAGCCTAGTCTGTGTGAAGTGTGAGAGCTGTGTGTATGAATGTAGCCTAGTCTGTGTGAAGTGTGAGAGCTGTGTGTATGAATGTAGCCTAGTCTGTGTGAAGTGTGAGAGCTGTGTGTATGAATGTAGCCTAGTCTGTGAAGTGTGAGAGCTGTGTGTATGAATGTAGCCTAGTCTGTGAAGTGTGAGAGCTGTGTGTATGAATGTAGCCTAGTCTGTGAAGTGTGAGAGCTGTGTGTATGAATGTAGCCTAGTCTGTGAAGTGTGAGAGCTGTGTGTATGAATGTAGCCTAGTCGGGGCAACACTCCGACATTATTTACAAACAAAGAATGTGTTTTGTGAGTCTGTTAGTCCGTCAGATCAGAGGCAGTAGGGATGACGAGGGATGTTCTCTGTTTAGTGAGTCCTCCAGATCAGAGGCAGTAGGGATGACCAGGGATGTTCTCTGTTTAGTGAGTCCTCCAGATCAGAGGCAGTAGGGATGACCAGGGATGTTCTCTGTTTAGTGAGTCCGTCAGATCAGAGGCAGTAGGGATGACCAGGGATGTTCTCTGTTTAGTGAGTCCTCCAGATCAGAGGCAGTAGGGATGACCAGGGATGTTCTCTGTTTAGTGAGTCCTCCAGATCAGAGGCAGTAGGGATGTTCTCTGTTTAGTGAGTCCTCCAGATCAGAGGCAGTAGGGATGACCTGGGATGTTCTCTGTTTAGTGAGTCCGTCAGATCAGAGGCAGTAGGGATGACCAGGGATGTTCTCTGTTTAGTGAATCCACCAGATCAGAGGCAGTAGGGATGACCAGGGATGTTCTCTGTTTAGTGAGTCCACCAGATCAGAGGCAGTAGGGATGACCAGGGATGTTCTCTGTTTAGTGAGTCCTCCAGATCAGAGGCAGGGGATGACGAGGGATGTTCTCTGTTTAGTGAGTCCTCCAGATCAGAGGCAGTAGGGATGACCAGGGATGTTCTCTGTTTAGTGAATCCACCAGATCAGAGGCAGTAGGGATGACCAGGGATGTTCTCTGTTTAGTGAGTCCTCCAGATCAGAGGCAGTAGGGATGACCAGGGATGTTCTCTGTTTAGTGAGTCCACCAGATCAGAGGCAGTAGGGATGACCAGGGATGTTCTCTGTTTAGTGAGTCCTCCAGATCAGAGGCAGTAGGGATGACCAGGGATGTTCTCTGTTTAGTGAGTCCACCAGATCAGAGGCAGTAGGGATGACCAGGGATGTTCTCTGTTTAGTGAGTCCACCAGATCAGAGGCAGTAGGGATGACCAGGGATGTTCTCTGTTTAGTGAATCCACCAGATCAGAGGCAGTAGGGATGACCAGGGATGTTCTCTTGATTAATGCATGAATTGGAACATTTTCCTGTCCTGTTAAGCATTCAAAATGTACTTTTGGTTGTCAGGAAAAAATGTATGAAGTAAAAGTAGAAGTTGTCAAAAATAGAAATAGTAAATAAAGTAAAGTACAGGAAAAACGACTTATGTCGTATTTTAAAGTATCTTTTACTTAAGTACTTTACACCACTACTTTCAGGAGGTCAGACCTGAAAGCCTGCAGCTCGCTTCAATCCCCCCCTGATAATTCCGTTTTTATAAAGCTCAGGAGAGCTCTCGGCACGGCCCTGCCTACCTCTACTTTTTCGCTTGGACTGCATTTGTTGTTGCTTGAAATACTGGCAGTTTCTCAACCTGGGCAGACCTGTAAAGCTTTTGTTCCCACCCTGGTCCCACCCTGGTCTTTCGCTCAGTGAAGACAGACACTCAGAACATAAAATCGATATGACTCAACACAAAGCAAACATGTAAACAAAGTGAGCGCCGTATGTTGAGCTTCCAGGGCCGTTGGGGTTTAGTCTTAGACAGATTAGGAGTTTATTCCTCACTGAAGAGATAAAGGCGGGGTGGCGGTGGAGGCAGGGCTGGCTGGCGCACTTACACAATGAGAAAACCCAGCGATGACTAGTCTCCATCTGTTCACATGTAGGGCTAGCGTTAGCCTAGCGTTAGCCTAGCTTCAGCAGGTAACCCACCACACGAGCACTGGGGAGTTTGACAAGAAAACAAATTAACTCCCTCACTCACTTCCATTCATAACCCTCAGGCACTGAACCCCCACTACACATAACCCTCAGGCACTGAACCCCCACTACACATAACCCCCAGGCACTGAACCCCCACTACACATAACCCCCAGGCACCGAACCCCCACTACACATAACCCCAAGGCACTGAGCCCCCACTACACATAACCCCCAGGCACTGAACCCCCACTACACACAACCCCCAGGCACTGAACCCCCACTACACACAACCCCCAGGCACTGAACCCCCACTACACATAACCCCCAGGCACTGAACCCCCACTACACATAACCCCAAGGCACTGAGCCCCCACTACACATAACCCCCAGGCACTGAACCCCCACTACACACAACCCCCAGGCACTGAACCCCCACTACACACAACCCCCAGGCACTGAACCCCCACTACACACAACCCCCAGGCACTGAACCCCCACTACACATAACCCCCAGGTATTGAACCCCCACTACACATAACCCCCAGGCACTGAACCCCCACTACACACAACCCCCAGGCACTGAACCCCCACTACACATAACCCCCAGGCACTGAACCCCCACTACACATAACCCCCAGGCACTGAACCCCCACTACACACAACCCCCAAGCACCGAACCCCCACTACACACAACCCCCAAGCACCGAACCCCCACTACACATTAGAGGTCGACCGATTCTGATTTTTCAACGCCGATACAGATCATTGGAGGACCAAAAAAAAGCCGATACCGATTAAATCAGGCGATTTATATTTATATATATTTGTAATAATGACAATTACAACAATACTGAATGAACAATGAACACTTTTATTTTAACTTATTAAAATACATAAATAAAATCTATTTAGTCTCAAATAAATAATGAAACATGCTCAATTTGGTTTAAATAATGCAAAAACACAGTGTTGGAGAAGAAAGTAAAAGTGAAATATGTGCCATGTAAAAAAGCTAACGTTTATGTTCCTTGCTCAGAACATATGAAAGCTGGTGGTTCAATATTCCAAGTTAAGAAGTTTTAGGTTGTAGTTATTATAGGAATTATGACATGTCGACTATTTATCGCTATACCATTTGTATTTCATATACCTTTGACTATTGGATGTTCTTATAGGCACTTTAGTATTGCCTGCCTAATCTCGGGAGTTGATAGGCTTGAAGTCAAACAGCGCTGTGCTTCAAACATTGCGAAGAGCTGCTGGCAAACGCAGTAAAGTGCTGTTTGAATGAATGCTTACGAGCCTGCTGCTGCCTACCACCGCTCAGTCAGACTGCTATATCAAATCATAGACTTAATTATAATAAACACACAGAAATACGAGCCTTAGGTCATTAATATGATCAAATACAGAAACTATCATTTCGAAAACAAAACATTTATTCTTTCAGTGAAATACGGAACCGTTCCGTATTTTATCTAACGGGTGGCATCCCTAAGTCTAAATATTGCTGTTACATTGCACAACCTTTAATGTTATGGTCATAATTATGTACAATTCTGGCAAATTAGTTCGCAACGAACCAGGAGGCCCAAACTGTTGCATTTACCCTGACTCTGCGTGCACTGAACGCAAGAGAAGTGAAACAATTTCCATAGTTAATATTGCCTGCTAACATGAATTTCTTTTAACTAAATATGCAAGTTTAAAAAATATACTTCTGTGTATTGATTTTAAGAAAGGCATTGATGTTTATGGTTAGGTACATTGGTGCAACGATTGTGCTTTTTTCGCGAATGCGCATTTGTTAAATCACCCGTTTGGCGAAGTTGAAGTAGGCTGTGATTCGATGATAAATTAACAGGCACCGCATTGATTATATGCAACGCAGGACAAGCTAGTTAACCTAGTAATATCATCAACCATGTGTAGTTAACTAGTGATTATGTGAAGATTGATTGTTTTTTATAAGATAAGTTTAATGCTAGCTAGCAGCTTACCTTGGCTCCTTGCTGCACTCGCGTAACAAGTGGTCAGCCTGCCACGCAGTCTCCTCGTGGAGTGCAATGTAATCGGCCATAATTGGCATCCAAAAATGCAGATTACCGATTGTTGTGAAAACTTGAAATCGGCCCTAATTAAATCGGGTTTGTCCCCTCCCAGCGAACCTGCCAGGGATTTGTAGGGCTTGTAGAAGACAGCCAGTTGGAGAATGGCTCATTGCGGAGAGGAAAAGCCAGGCTGTTTTTCATACTTGTGGTGTGGGACTCTGCGGTTGTTTTGCATACCTCTCCACAGACTGCGCTTACAAAGAGCAGCAAACTGACGCGGCTGACAAGCCCAAACTCAGACTACAAGCTCCACTTGCCGGAGTCTTACTGAACCAGAGCGCGTACAGAGCAGATCTTCAGATAGGATTGGAGGATTTGGAGGTAATTATTTTTCCTTCTCCATGGCCGAGTTGAACATTTTTTCACGACTTTATAAGGGTTTGTGTGAGTGGATGTGTGAAGGAGTCAAGTAGCTTCTGAACTTATTACAGTTGGTTAAAATGACTGGATTTAGCAAGTGAAAAATAGGCAACCAAAATAGGCTTCTCTTCCTCGTCTGCTAAATACATTGGAGTTAGCCTGGCTCATTTCTATCAAGCCCAGGAAGCGGAAAGGCCCAGGAAGCAGAAAGGCCCAGGAAGCAGAAAGGCCCAGGAAGCGGAAAGGCCCAGGAAGCAGAAAGGCCCAGGAAGCAGAAAGGCCCAGGAAGCGGAAAGGCCCAGGAAGCAGAAAGGCCCAGGAAGCAGAAAGGCCCAGGAAGCAGAATGGCCCAGGAAGCAGAAAGGCCCAGGAAGCAGAAAGGCCCAGGAAGCAGAAAGGCCCAGGAAGCGGAAAGGCCCAGGAAGCAGAAAGGCCCAGGAAGCAGAAAGGCCCAGGAAGCAGAAAGGCCCAGGAAGCAGAATGGCCCAGGAAGCGGAAAGGCCCAGGAAGCGGAAAGGCCCAGGAAGCAGAATGGCCCAGGAAGCAGAAAGGCCCAGGAAGCAGAAAGGCCCAGGAAGCAGAAAGGCCCAGGAAGCGGAAAGGCCCAGGAAGCAGAAAGGCCCAGGAAGCAGAATGGCCCAGGAAGCAGAAAGGCCCAGGAAGCAGAAAGGCCCAGGAAGCAGAAAGGCCCAGGAAGCGGAAAGTAAGCAACAGCAAAAGAGAAAGAGGCCCAGGAAGAAATGGAGACAGAAAATAGTAATAAGAAAAGTAAAATGGCAAGATACAATGAGAGAGAAAGAAGCTATGAGAGACATGAACCGGTTGCCCCCATGTTGATTCTAAAGGGCACTAGCTAGGAACCCCTTTCCTTCCACTGCCCCCGCAGAGCAACAAAGACCACTTCTCCTCGCCTCTCCCATCAAAAGCCTCTCTAATGGCAACAAAGAGTTGACAAGCTCCCAGAGGGAGCCTAGAGGTCTGGGAACCTCTCCTGCCTGGGTCACCAGTTTCATCTTTCCCCCGCTGGAAGGTCTTTCATTAAATGGGCAGGCATGGACCCCGTAATCCTCTTCCCCCTGGCCACTGAGGCCCCCCTCCCCTGCGGTGGGTCAAGTCTGCAGGTCATCCGAGGCCCCCAGGCACCATTCTCATTTAACTAGTCGTATTGTATTTTTTCCCCGTTCACCAACTGCAGGTCAAATAGATGAGTGGACAAAAGCCATATAATGTAAATGGCTGGAGGACTAAATAAAGGACCTCAGCTAGCATCACCCACCAGTACACAATCCCATCAGAGACTTTATGTTCTTAATTGACGTTTAAAAGGCATTGTGTTGACGAGAACTGTGTGGGATTATTCTACATTGCCCAAAGTGTTGATAACAGTGATAAAGGTTTTAATCCCAGAGGGAACGGTGCCAATCGACTACCGGGTATAAAGGAATAAAATCCCTTCACTGTTAAATGGTAACTGATAAACTCAGCCATCGTGATTCAGGCTTTCTGTGGCATTGGATTACACTCTCCCACACACAAAGCTAGCTAGAACCATGTAGCTGAAATCTGTGGTGGAGCTGGGCTTTCAAAAGATATCACCTTATCTTGTTGTTCCAATAAGGATGAAGTCTGGAGGCCAATCTGGCACTAACATTCAACTGGTCTCAGTAATTGTGCCAATATGGATACTTGAGGTCACATTGGTGCTCCTCCTATTTTTGTTCAAATAATTGGGCGTAGGCTAATAACTAAAATTGAATTAGGTAATCAACAAACTTTTATCTGTGTTGATGAGGTCTTAATCCTGTAGCGAGGCTACGGTGACGACTCTGATTATCCGGGTCACATGACCAGGGGGGGGTCTCCCGCTGGCGGGAGCTCCCCCTTTTGAAATCATTTCACCAGCCATTTAACACAAGCTGAGCGACTCCGCTGAATGGAAGGGAGAGAGAACAGCTCCAAATCCCCTCCTCCTCGTTCTTTTCATTTCCTCTGAGGGCAGAGGGCTTGGCAGCCGTGTGCCATCTGTGCTTCCCTGGGGCTGAAAAACAAGCCCTCACACTGAGACCTTGGAGTGTTAACTGATTGTGCAGACACACTAACTGACCCCTTCTGCTGCTCCCTGACCACCACACACTAACTGACCCCTTCTGCTGCTCCCTGACCACCACACACTGACTGACCCCTTCCGCTGCTCCCTGACCACCACACACTGACTGACCCCCTTCTGCTGCTCCCTGACCACGACACACTGACTGACCCCTTCTGCTGCTCCCTGACCACCACACACTGACTGACCCCCTTCTGCTGCTCCCTGACCACGACACACTGACTGACCCCCTTCCGCTGCTCCCTGACCACGACACACTAACTGACCCCTTCTGCTGCTCCCTGACCACCACACACTGACTGACCCCCTTCTGCTGCTCCCTGACCACCACACACTGACTGACCCCCTTCTGCTGCTCCCTGACCACGACACACTGACTGACCCCCTTCTGCTACTCCCTGACCACGACACACTAACTGACCCCTTCTGCTGCTCCCTGACCACGACACAGCGACTGACCCCTTCTGCTGCTCCCTGACCACCACACAGCGACTGACCCCTTCTGCTGCTCCCTGACCACGACACACTGACTGACCCCTTCTGCTGCTCCCTGACCACGACACACCGACTGACCCCCTTCTGCTGCTCCCTGACCACGACACACTGACTGACCCCTTCTGCTGCTCCCTGACCACGACACACCGACTGAACCCTTCTGCTGCTCCCTGACCACGACACACTAACTGACCCCTTCTGCTGCTCCCTGACCACGACACACCGACTGAACCCTTCTGCTGCTCCCTGACCACGACACACTAACTGACCCCTTCTGCTGCTCCCTGACCACGACACACCGACTGAACCCTTCTGCTGCTCCCTGACCACGACACACTGACTGACCCCTTCTGCTGCTCCCTGACCACGACACACTGACTGACCCCTTCTGCTGCTCCCTGACCACGACACACTGACTGACCCCCTTCTGCTGCTCCCTGTTGTAATAGGCCTTAACTCACTGACCACACACACTGCATACATTTAATAGGGGTCAGTCACAAATTTCCACACCTTTATACTAACACAAAGGGCCATCCGCACCATTATACTAACACATAAAGGGCCATCCGCACCTTTACACTAACACAAAAAGGGCCATCCGCACCTTTACACTAACACAAAAAGGGCCATCCGCACCATTACACTAACACAAAAAGGGCCATCCGCACCTTTACACTAACACAAAAAGGGCCATCCGCACCTTTACACTAACACATAAAGGGCCATCCACACCTTTACACTAACACAAAAAGGGCCATCCACAACTTTATACTAACACAAAAAGGGCCATCCGCACCTTTACACTAACACAGAAGGGCCATCCGCACCTTTATACTAACACAGAAGGGCCATCCGCACCTTTACACTAACACAGAAGGGCCATCCACACCTTTACACTAACACAGAAGGGCCATCCACACCTTTATACTAACACAGAAGGGCCATCCGCACCTTTACACTAACACAAAAAGGGCCATCCGCACCTTTACACTAACACAAAAAGGGCCATCCGCACCTTTACACTAACACAAAAAGGGCCATCCGCACCTTTACACTAACACAAAAAGGGCCATCCGCACCTTTACACTAACACACAAAGGGCCATCCGCACCATTATACTAACACAAAAAGGGCCATCCGCACCTTTACATTAACACAAAAAGGGCCATCCGCACCATTATACTAACACATAAAGGGCCATCCGCACCTTTATACTAACACATAAAGGGCCATCCGCACCTTTACACTAACACAGAAGGGCCATCCGCACCTTTATACTAACACATAAAGGGCCATCCACACCTTTACACTAACACATAAAGGGCCATCCGCACCTTTATACTAACACATAAAGGGCCATCCGCACCTTTATACTAACACATAAAGGGCCATCCGCACCTTTACACTAACACATAAAGGGCCATCCACACCTTTACACTAACACATAAAGGGCCATCCGCACCTTTATACTAACACAAAAAGGGCCATCCGCACCAAAGATGATAACTATAAAGATAACTATAGCAATAAACTTGTATAATTATTAAAACGTTGGCGAGCAATCATACTAGAGGAACATTTTACACGCTGTAGACCTATTGAATGGATAGGTAGCATAAGTATAAATCACACATAATATATGGATTTGCGTTAGTATACGCATCAAAAGTCACAATGCAAAGTTACATCTCATTTTTCCATTTTTTGCGTAATTGGATAAAACTGATTCCGATCAAAGCCGAAGTCATGCCGGGAAAAACATTTGTGGGTTTGACGTAATATGGAGGACCCAGCAAGCCAGGCATTTCCCAATAGTGTAAACTCCAACAGAAATAACGTAAAATGTATAACTTCAAATTAAACCAAATCGTTTGCACTCATGACTACTGGTTTCAATTGAATTTTCTACAAGAAAATACTTTGAATTTCTTACAGCTTTGAATTTCTTATCAGCTTGTAAGGTTGCTAGCCAACTAAGTTGCTAGCCAACTAGCCTGCTAACGTTTGACCCTGCTCGTCATCTATGAACTGCTTGAAGAACGATCTGCCCTTAATGGCCATGTACTTATAATCTCCACTCAGCACTGGCCACCCCTCAGAGCCTGGTTCCTCTCTAGGTTTCTTCATAGGGTCCTCCCTTTCTAGGGAGTTTTGTGCTTCTACATCTGCATTGCTTGCTCTCTGGTGTTTTAGGCTGGGTTTCTGTACAGCACTTTGTTTGTAATGCGTAGGGGAAGTAAGAAGTTAAATATTAGCTAGTGGTTAAGAGCGATGGGCCAGTAAACAAAAAGGTCAAACCAACAAGGTGTAAAATCTGCTGATGTGACCTTGAGCAAGGCACTTAATCCTCATTGCTACTTTAAGTCCCTCTGGACAAGAGCGTTTACCAAATGACTAAAATGAATTGGATGATCTGTGCTATGGCTGTGTGATAAATGGAACATTTATCTTAACGTTTAAACAGGCATTTTTATTTTTTTTATCAGTTTTCCGTTAAAATGACACGAACAAATACAATTCCCTGTGAATTCATAATGCAAATGGTCGCGTGAGCTAACTAGCTAACGTGAGCTAACTAGCTAACGTGAGCTAACTAGCTAACGTGAGCTAACTAGCTAACGTGAGCTAACTAGCCGACCTACAAGGAATGTTTCGAATTGGCCATCAATTTTTTTGCCTACATTATTCGCTGTTCTCTCATCTGGCAACGGTGGACTCACACACACACACAAGTCGTAGGCTGCATGTGAAGTGCTTTAGCATATTTACAATTTTATTTTACAGATTAAGCAGCTGCGCAATTTAACGGAAACATTAATTTCCAGTCGCATTTTTAAGACTATTGAAAACTGAATTTTAGACATTTTAAGGCCTTTAATTTAAATAAATGAATTTAAGAGTTTAAGACTAAGGACCTGCGGACACCCTGATTAGAAAAACCTTTTTAAAAAAAAAATTGTTATAGTAATCGTCCAGTAGGGCTGGGCTGTCTAGACCAGTAGGGCTGGGTTGGGCTGCCTAGACCAGTAGGGCTGGGCTGGGCTGCCTAGACCAGTAGGGCTGGGTTGGGCTGTCTAGACCAGTAGGGCTGGGTTGGGCTGTCTAGACCAGTAGGGCTGGGTTGGGCTGTCTAGACCAGTAGGGCTGGGCTGGGCTGTCTAGACCAGTAGGGCTGGGCTGGGCTGTCTAGACCAGTAGGGCTGGGCTGGGCTGTCTAGACCAGTAGGGCTGGGCTGGGCTGTCTAGACCAGTAGGGCTGGGCTGGGCTGTCTAGACCAGTAGGGCTGGGCTGGGCTGTCTAGACCAGTAGGGCTGGGCTGGGCTGTCTAGACCAGTAGGGCTGGGCTGGGCTGTCTAGACCAGTAGGGCTGGGTTGGGCTGTCTAGACCAGTAGGGCTGGGCTGGGCTGTCTAGACCAGTAGGGCTGGGCTGGGCTGGCTAGACCAGTAGGGCTGGGTTGGGCTGTCTAGACCAGTAGGGCTGGGTTGGGCTGTCTAGACCAGTAGGGCTGGGTTGGGCTGTCTAGACCAGTAGGCTGGGTTGGGCTGTCTAGACCAGTAGGGCTGGGTTGGGCTGTCTAGACCAGTAGGGCTGGGTTGGGCTGTCTAGACCAGTAGGGCTGGGTTGGGCTGTCTAGACCAGTAGGGCTGGGTTGGGCTGTCTAGACCAGTAGGGCTGGGTTGGGCTGTCTAGACCAGTAGGGCTGGGTTGGGCTGTCTAGACCAGTAGGGCTGGGTTGGGCTGTCTAGACCAGTAGGGCTGGGTTGGGCTGTCTAGACCAGTAGGGCTGGGTTGGGCTGTCTAGACCAGTAGGGCTGGGTTGGGCTGTCTAGACCAGTAGGGCTGGGTTGGGCTGTCTAGACCAGTAGGGCTGGGTTGGGCTGTCTAGACCAGTAGGGCTGGGTTGGGCTGTCTAGACCAGTAGGGCTGGGTTGGGCTGCCTAGACCAGTAGGGCTGGGTTGGGCTGCCTAGACCAGTAGGGCTGGGTTGGGCTGCCTAGACCAGTAGGGCTGGGTTGGGCTGCCTAGACCAGTAGGGCTGGGTTGGGCTGCCTAGACCAGTAGGGCTGGGTTGGGCTGTCTAGACCAGTAGGGCTGGGTTGGGCTGTCTAGACCAGTAGGGCTGGGTTGGGCTGTCTAGACCAGTAGGGCTGGGTTGGGCTGTCTAGACCAGTTGTGCTGGGTTGGGCTGTCTAGACCAGTTGTGCTGGGTTGGGCTGTCTAGACCAGTAGGGCTGGGTTGGGCTGTCTAGACCAGTAGGTCTGGGCTCGGCTGTCTAGACCAGTAGGGCTGGGCTGGGCTGTCTAGACCAGTAGGGCTGGGCTGGGCTGTCTAGACCAGTAGGGCTGGGTTGGGCTGTCTAGACCAGTAGGGCTGGGTTGGGCTGTCTAGACCAGTAGGGCTGGGTTGGGCTGTCTAGACCAGTAGGGCTGGGTTGGGCTGTCTAGACCAGTAGGGCTGGGTTGGGCTGTCTAGACCAGTAGGGCTGGGCTGGGCTGTCTAGACCAGTAGGGCTGGGCTGGGCTGTCTAGACCAGTAGGGCTGGGCTGGGCTGGGCTGTCTAGACCAGTAGGGCTGGGCTGGGCTGGGCTGTCTAGACCAGTAGGGCTGGGCTGGGCTGTCTAGACCAGTAGGGCTGGGCTGGGCTGGGCTGTCTAGACCAGTAGGGCTGGGCTGGGCTGGGCTGTCTAGACCAGTAGGGCTGGGCTGGGCTGGGCTGTCTAGACCAGTAGGGCTGGGTTGGGCTGGGCTGTCTAGACCAGTAGGGCTGGGTTGGGCTGGGCTGTCTAGACCAGTAGGGCTGGGTTGGGCTGGGCTGTCTAGACCAGTAGGGCTGGGTTGGGCTGTCTAGACCAGTAGGGCTGGGTTGGGCTGTCTAGACCAGTAGGGCTGGGTTGGGCTGTCTAGACCAGTAGGGCTGGGTTGGGCTGTCTAGACCAGTAGGGCTGGGTTGGGCTGTCTAGACCAGTAGGGCTGGGTTGGGCTGTCTAGACCAGTAGGGCTGGGCTGGGCTGTCTAGACCAGTAGGGCTGGGCTGGGCTGTCTAGACCAGTAGGGCTAGGCTGGGCTGTCTAGACCAGTAGGGCTAGGTTGGGCTGTCTAGACCAGTAGGGCTGGGTTGGGCTGTCTAGACCAGTAGGGCTGGGTTGGGCTGTCTAGACCAGTAGGGCTGGGTTGGGCTGTCTAGACCAGTAGGGCTGGGTTGGGCTGTCTAGACCAGTAGGGCTGGGTTGGGCTGTCTAGACCAGTTGTGCTGGACTGTCTAGACCAGTAGAGCTGGGCTGTCTAGACCAGTAGGGCTGGGCTGTCTAGACCAGTAGTGAGAGACCTAAACCACAGGACTGGGAGAGTGAGATACCTAAACCACAGGACTGGGAGAGTGAGATACCTAAACCACAGGACTGGGAGAGTGAGAGGCCAAAACCACAGGACTGGGAGAGTGAGAGACCTAAACCACAGGACTGGGAGAGTGAGAGACCTAAACCACAGGACTGGGAGAGTGAGAGACCTAAACCACAGGACTGGGAGAGTGAGAGACCTAAACCACAGGACTGGGAGAGTGAGAGACCTAAACCACAGGACTGGGAGAGTGAGATACCTAAACCACAGGACTGGGAGAGTGAGATACCTAAACCACAGGACTGGGAGAGTGAGAGACCTAAACCACAGGACTGGGAGAGTGAGAGACCTAAACCACAGGACTGGGAGAGTGAGAGACCTAAACCACAGGACTGGGAGAGTGAGATACCTAAACCACAGGACTGGGAGAGTGAGAGACCTAAACCACAGGACTGGGAGAGTGAGATACCTAAACCACAGGACTGGGAGAGTGAGAGACCTAAACCACAGGACTGGGAGAGTGAGAGACCTAAACCACAGGACTGGGAGAGTGAGAGACCTAAACCACAGGACTGGGAGAGTGAGAGACCTAAACCACAGGACTGGGAGAGTGAGAGACCTAAACCACAGGACTGGGAGAGTGAGAGACCTAAACCACAGGACTGGGAGAGTGAGAGACCTAAACCACAGGACTGGGAGAGTGAGAGACCTAAACCACAGGACTGGGAGAGTGAGATACCTAAACCACAGGACTGGGAGAGTGAGATACCTAAACCACAGGACTGGGAGAGTGAGATACCTAAACCACAGGACTGGGAGAGTGAGAGACCTAAACCACAGGACTGGGAGAGTGAGAGACCTAAACCACAGGACTGGGAGAGTGAGAGACCTAAACCACAGGACTGGGAGAGTGAGAGACCTAAACCACAGGACTGGGAGAGTGAGAGACCTAAACCACAGGACTGGGAGAGTGAGAGACCTAAACCACAGGACTGGGAGAGTGAGAGACCTAAACCACAGGACTGGGAGAGTGAGATACCTAAACCACAGGACTGGGAGAGTGAGATACCTAAACCACAGGACTGGGAGAGTGAGATACCTAAACCACAGGACTGGGAGAGTGAGAGACCTAAACCCCAGGACTGGGAGAGTGAGAGACCTAAACCCCAGGACTGGGAGAGTGAGAGACCTAAACCCCAGGACTGGGAGAGTGAGAGACCTAAACCCCAGGACTGGGAGAGTGAGAGACCTAAACCCAACCCCAGGACTGGAGAGTGAGAGACCTAAACCCCAGGACTGGGAGAGTGAGAGACCTAAACCCCAGGACTGGGAGAGTGAGAGACCTAAACCCCAGGACTGGGAGAGTGAGAGACCTAAACCCCAGGACTGGGAGAGTGAGAGACCTAAACCCCAGGACTGGGAGAGTGAGAGACCTAAACCCCAGGACTGGGAGAGTGAGAGACCTAAACCCCAGGACTGGGAGAGTGAGAGACCTAAACCCCAGGACTGGGAGAGTGAGAGACCTAAACCCCAGGACTGGGAGAGTGAGAGACCTAAACCCCAGGACTGGGAGAGTGAGAGACCTAAACCACAGGACTGGGAGAGTGAGAGACCTAAACCACAGGACTGGGAGAGTGAGAGACCTAAACCCCAGGACTGGGAGAGTGAGAGACCTAAACCCCAGGACTGGGAGAGTGAGTGATGTAGTGATGTAGTGAGACCATGCTCCGAGCGAGCTTCACTGACACCACAGTGTCTCTGCCAGGGAAACTGCAGAGGCCCCTTGGGGCTCCTCGCTGTGTGTGTGTGATTGTGTGTGTGTGTGTGTGTGTGATTGTGTGTGTGATTGTGTGTGTGTGTGATTGTGTTCAGATCAGCTCGCCTACGTAGACAAACTACACATCCACATCTGTGTCCATCATCATTTTATTCTTGTTGGACGGGGACAAAAACAAGCCGGGGTAAAGGCAACGGGCTTTTCTGACAACCTGTGTTGGACCGAGTGAATCAAGAGATCTGAGCTAGAAGGGCTTTCTCAGTTGTGAACCCCAGAGCCTCCTCTCAGTTGGCTTAGCAACCAATTGTTTCAAACAGCGTGGCAGAGCTCCAACGATAGATATTTCACTCCTCACAGCTTTCTCCACTCGCACATTTTTCCATTGTTCTTTGTCCAAACGCCACAAAATTCTACAGCCCACCCCCCCCCCCCCCCCCCCCCAAAAAAAACTGCCTTGTGTTCAAAGTTAATTTAATCCCCAAATCATAAGACATTAAATCAAAAAATGTCCGGGCGTAGACGCCTGTAACTGTGGCAACCCCACAGTGGGGGAGCGAGCGCGGGTCTTGGCCTGTGTGTGTGTGTGTCAGGATGGCTGGAGGGTTCAGGGGCCTCTCCTCCTCCCCTGTCTACACTCCTCCCTGTCAGGTCCAGCATGGGGTTGCTCATTGATCTACACAACACTCTATACTCTATACATACCACACGGGATAGAAAGGTCAGCATTTGGTAGTGAAATATCGCCAACCAACTAACGCGACCCACTTTAATGAAGGCAGCTGTGGATATGCAGCTGACGTGTTGAGTGATGTGTAATTGCACCACTGAGGGGGAAAACATGTAGAATATATTGACTATTACAAACTGGGTGGTTCGAGCCCTGAATGCTGATTGGCTGACAGCCGTGGTATACCACGGGTATGACAAAACATATTTTTACTGTTGTAATTACGTTGATAAGCAGTTTATAATAGCAATAAGGCACCTCAGCGGTTTGTGATATATGGCCAATATACAATGGCTATGGGATGTTCTTAAGCACGACGCAACGCAGAGTGCCTTGGCCGTGATATACCCCCTCGTACCTCATTGCTTAAACGATCTCTCTTTCTGGCACTACAGGGAGTGCACATTGTCTTGATTTGCATACGAGTACGTTGGAAGACAGGGTGTGGATAAATCCTAAGACGTTTTAATCATGTAACGATAAACAGTCACAGCGATACACACTCGCTTCCGGAACGTTCAGCTTCTAACAACAGGTATTAAATAGTCCCCCTCCTTAAACAGATGAAGTGGTCGAGGCTCTCCTTCCATACACACGGCATCTCTCTCTGTCCTGCACTGAAGTGGATGCTGTTCAGCCTTGATGTCTACAGTCTATTGCTCCCAGTGCTTAATCTCTATGTCAGGTGAGGAGGGGGCTGCTGCTGAGGTAGGGTGATACCTGGGGGGGAGCAACACGGTGACACCTCAAACAAGGCACTGAATCACTACTGGACAGAGAGGAGGAAGAAGGGGGGGGGGGGGGGGGGAGATGGGAAGGGGGGGGGGGGGATGAGAACCAGCTAGTCACTATCTCTCAGCTTCCCCAGTCACATCTCCTGCTCAGCAGGGTGAACTGTGTGTGTTGATCTAACCACATCGTGGCGGCGGGGGTCATGGAATGCGTGGGGGCACGTGGGCACGCCTGCAGCCAAACGCCTCCTGACCCCGGCTGCTGCTGTTAAATCATGGTCATTTGAAAGCGATTTATTCATGGCTGTTAATGGACCAGGAGTCAGACAGCACCGCCTCACTGAGGACCAGGAGTCAGACAGCACCGCCTCACTGAGGACCAGGAGTCAGACAGCACCGCCTCACTGAGTCAGACAGCACCACCTCACTGAGGACCAGGAGTCAGACAGCACCGCCTCACTGAGGACCAGGAGTCAGACAGCACCGCCTCACTGAGGACCAGGAGTCAGACAGCACCGCCTCACTGAGTCAGACAGCACCACCTCACTGAGGACCAGGAGTCAGACAGCACCACCTCACTGAGGACCAGGAGTCAGACAGCACCGCCTCACTGAGGACCAGGAGTCAGACAGCACCGCCTCACTGAGGACCAGGAGTCAGACAGCACCGCCTCACTGAGGACCAGGAGTCAGACAGCACCACCTCACTGAGGACCAGGAGTCAGACAGCACCACCTCACTGAGGACCAGGAGTCAGACAGCACCACCTCACTGAGGACCAGGAGTCAGACAGCACCGCCTCACTGAGGACCAGGAGTCAGACAGCACCACCTCACTGAGGACCAGGAGTCAGACAGCACCACCTCACTGAGGACCAGGAGTCAGACAGCACCACCTCACTGAGGACCAGGAGTCAGACAGCACCACCTCACTGAGGACCAGGAGTCAGACAGCACCACCTCATAGAGGATCTTTCCCGTCCTCTCGAAACAGAAAGGTTTGTAAGTGACTAAACTACTTTGTGGATACGCTGTGTTCCAACCCCAGCACTGAATCATTAAAGACAGTCTGGTGCTGCACAGTCCTTCAGTTTAAACACATTAGCATCCCTGAGGGGAAAAAGCATGTCCGAGCAGGCGGGCTAGCTGTGCCTGCACCGAGGACGACAGATCTGAAGGTTTTTGTGAAATGAGATGTTTTTTAATCTGTAATGGCTAACTGCTGAAAATGAGGAGGCGGCGATGGCAGCGTTTTCCTTTCTTCCATTACTGAGCGAGGGAGAAGGGCAGACGAGCAGGCTAGAGAGGGTACACCGACTCACTGTGAACACACAAAGCAGACAAGACCCTCGGCCCCTGGAATGCTGATGAGCTATCTCCCATTGTAGGCGGTGGTTTCACTCACAGAAAAACTGCCAAATGCACCTCTTTGAAGAATGTCTCTTCTGCATTAATGAATGAATTATATATCCGAAGAGAGGCTTACAATTCATACCAGTTGTACTTATGGCAGCGGATAAAAGAAAACTAAACATCTTGCTTTTCCTCCCCATGACATTTTATCGGGAGGCCCTACATAAAATAAAAGGCCCCAGGATGTGTGGGTGAGCACACTGAAATCACACACAAAAAAAAATGAAGAAATCCCAGGCAACACATTTCCTTTTTCCCACAAAAAGAGAAAATATATAGGGTTTTTTTCACACAAAAAATTGCTCTGGTCCCTTCCCATAACAATAAATAACCTAGTACTTTTACAGTGTTTTTACCCAAAGACGCTTTACAATAGACAACTACAAGGAAACCAAACCCCCCCCCAAACAGAGACTATAGCAACATAATATCCCTGTGTTCCCTCAGCCCATAGAACAACCCTTACCGTCCTCGGTCTCCTGCCAGACGATGCCCTCCAGGTTGACGCTGGTCCCGGGTTCGCAGGGCCCCAGGCACTCAGGCTCCGTGGCCAAGGCCATGTCTGTCGTGTTGGACGCCACTGAGCGCGTGCGCACCATGATCTGCTCACAGGGTGAGGCGATGCTGTCATTGCTGTTGCCCAACGGCACCATGAGATGGAGGGGTGGAGTGGCGGGCGTGGAGACCGGAGACTCCATCTGGGAGAAAAGAGATAACATGATAAACAAAAGCTGACATAGACCACACAAAAGCTGACATAGACCACACAAAAGGAGGCCGTTCCTACGTTACGATAGGCACAACAAAATGTGAAGGGTGGCAAGTATTGATAAGAATAGAGTTCTGATACAGTGATAGTCATAGCATTCCTTGCTTGTTGTTGGCAGCGGTGGCAGGGCATTTCCCCTGCTCTGTGAATGTTGAGCATTACTTGTTGTTGGCAGCGGTGGCAGGGCATTTCCCCTGCTCTGTGAATGTTGAACATTACTTGTTGTTGGCAGCGGTGGCAGGGCATTTCCCCTGCTCTGTGAATGTTGAACATTACTTGTTGTTGGCAGCGGTGGCAGGGCATTTCCCCTGCTCTGTGAATGTTGAACATTACTTGTTGTTGGCAGCGGTGGCAGGGCATTTCCCCTGCTCTGTGAATGTTGAACATTACTTGTTGTTGGCAGCGGTGGCAGGGCATTTCCCCTGCTCTGTGAATGTTGAACATTACTTGTTGTTGGCAGCGGTGGCAGGGCATTTCCCCTGCTCTGTGAATGTTGAACATTACTTGTTGTTGGCAGCGGTGGCAGGGCATTTCCCCTGCTCTGTGAATGTTGAACATTACTTGTTGTTGGCAGCGGTGGCAGGGCATTTCCCCTGCTCTGTGAATGTTGAGCATTACTTGTTGTTGGCAGCGGTGGCAGGGCATTTCCCCTGCTCTGTGAATGTTGAACATTACTTGTTGTTGGCAGCGGTGGCAGGGCATTTCCCCTGCTCTGTGAATGTTGAACATTACTTGTTGTTGGCAGCGGTGGCAGGGCATTTCCCCTGCTCTGTGAATGTTGAACATTACTTGTTGTTGGCAGCGGTGGCAGGGCATTTCCCCTGCTCTGTGAATGTTGAACATTACTTGTTGTTGGCAGCGGTGGCAGGGCATTTCCCCTGCTCTGTGAATGTTGAACATTACTTGTTGTTGGCAGCGGTGGCAGGGCATTTCCCCTGCTCTGTGAATGTTGAACATTACTTGTTGTTGGCAGCGGTGGCAGGGCATTTCCCCTGCTCTGTGAATGTTGAGCATTAGTGCCCTAGAGAGTGAAACCCTTCTCTTCAGTATACCGGTTTAACTACAGCATACTGTTCTGGCCTGAGCTCTCAGCCTCTCACAAACCCACTGAACCCCCCCCCCCCCCTGGAAGGCCCAGGATTTGATTTGATAAATGTACCCCACTATTTGGGCAAGCCGAATCAGCTACAGAGCAACCTCATGTAAACGGCTGGCTTTAATAAGGGAGGTCTGACTAGCTTTCCTACAGTGTGAGCTAGTCAGCCATATTCCTGAAAGCTGAGGTGGTAGAACTAGCTTATTTAACCTCCATGGTGGAGGTCATTAACGTCCTCTATGATTATTACTCACGGCTGAGAACTCTTAAGTGCACCAAATCATTCAAAACATAAGTTACGGCTGTAATAAAGCACCTTGTCCGTAGACATTATTTCAAGTTCTTGCTCAGGGTTGCGCGGGGGAGCCAATTTGACAATCTAATTAGTGGTGTTTATTGACTCGACACACATGAAAGTGCAGCGTTTAAAAAGAGATCTATTTTACCGCAAAATAAAACCAAGCATAGCAGGGGAACGGCAGAAAGAGAGCAGTTCTTGGTCTATGTTCCAAACAGAACCATTTCCAAACCAAACTTTAAAAGAAAACAGTGCAGTAGATCAATCCACACAATGTGAGAAAAAGCAACAATGGAAATAGTTTATATAAATATACTTGAGGTCTTGCTATTTATTTAGCAGTAGCTGTCATTCCGTGAGGTAAGAGGAAATGTACATGTAAACTATTGGGGTCAGGATATGGCAACATCTAGCCTACAACTACACTTAACATATACTTTGCTATTTCGACAACAGTGTGGATGGAACTTTAGGGATAATTGTTTAAGATTTTACCATTTTTTTAAAAATTGAACCTTTAACTAGGCAAGTCAGTTAAGAACAAATTCTTATTTACAATGACAGCCTACCGGGGAACAGCGGGTTAACAGCCTTGTTCAGGGGCAGAACGACAGATTTTTACCTTATCAGCTCGGGGATTCAATCTAACCACTAGGCAACCTGCCACCCCAATTGCTTGGTGTTGGCTTACTATACAGAGGGGAAGTGGTGTCTGGTGAGTGGAAGAGACTCACCAATCCACTTCAGTCAACCTGGTTTAAAATGTACAGCCTTTGGGAAAAGCCTGTGTGTGTTAGGGAGAAAAAGGTGAATATATGATTGTATTGCGTGGAGAAACCAGGCGAAGGTCTGTGAGGGATTCCAGAGGCACTTAAGCTGGCTAGCCGAAGAGAAGCTGATGGGGCCGCTGAAACACAGGGCTAATCAACGAGGAAGTGTCAAGTCCAGACCAAATCAGCAGATGGCCTCCCTCACCTCTGCAGAGGGGGCTGGCCTTTAGTTCCTACCACTTTCCCATGGGACAACGGCCCCTGAGCAAACACATCATCTGCCCTGGAGCTAGTAGAATACGGTGCTGAAAACTAGCAACCGACCGGGGCTGTCAGTCAACCACACCCCTAGTAAACACAAATGACATTTTATTTGTCACAAACACATGGTTAGCAGATGTTAATATGAGTGTAGAGAAATGCTTGTGCTTCTAGTTCTGACAGTGCAGTAATATCTAACAAGTAATCTAACAATTCCCCAACAACTACCTAATACACACACATCTAAAGGGGTGAATGAGAATATGTACATATAATTATATGGATGAGTGATGGCCGAGCGGCATAGGCAAGATGCAGTAGATGGTATAAAATACAGTATATACATATGATATGACTAACGTAAGATATGTAGACATTATTTAAAGTGACCAGTGATCCATTTATTAAAGTGGCCAGTGATTGGGTCTCAGTGTAGGCAGCAGCCTCTCTGAGTTAGTGATTGCTGTTTAACTGTCTGATGGCCTTGAGATAGAAGCTGTTTTTCAGTCTCTCGGTCCCAGCTTTGATGCACCTGTACTGACCTCACCTTCTGGATGATAGCGGGGTGAACAGGCAGTGGCTCGGGTGGTTGATGTCCTTGATGATCTTTTTGGCCTTCCTGTGACATCGGGTGCTGTAGGTGTCCTGGAGGGCAGGTAGTTTGCCCCCGGTGATGCATTGTGCAGACCTCACTACCCTCTGGAGAGCCTTGAGGTTGAGGGCGGTGCAGTTGCCGTACCAGGCTATGATACAGCCCGACAGGATGCTCTTGATTGTGCATCTGTAAAAGTTTGTCAGGATGTTGGGTGACAAGTCAAATTTCTTCAGCCTCCTGAGGTTGAAGAGGCACTGCTGCGCCTTCTTCACCACACTGTCTGTGGACCATTTCAGTTTGCCTGTGATGTGTACGCCGAGGAACTTAAAACTTTCCACCTTCTCCACTGCTGTTCCATCGATGTGGATAGGGGGGTGCTCCCTCTGCTGTTACCCAAAGTCCACAATCATCTCATCATCTTTTGTTGACGTTGAGTGAGAGGTTGTTTTCCTGACACCACACTCCGAGTGCCCTCACCTCCTCGCTGTAGGCCGTCTCGTCATTGTTGGTAATTAAGCCCACTGTTGTGTCGTCTGCAAACTTGATGATTGAGTTGGAGGCGTGCATAGCCACGCAGCCATGGGTGAACAGGGAGCACAGGAGGGGGCTGAGCACACACCCTTGTGGGGCCCCAGTGTTGAGGGTCAGCGAAGTGGAGATGTTGTTTCCTACCTTCACCACCTGGGGGCAGCCTATCAGAAAGTCCAGGACCCAATTGGACAGGGCGGGGTTGAGACCCGGGGCCTCCAGCTTGATGATGAGCTTGGAGGGAACTATGGTGTTGAATGCTGAGCTGTTGTCAATGTAGTCAATGAACAGCATTCTTCCATATTCCTTTTGTCCACACACAGCTGTATGTATTAATGGAAACAGAGACGCTGCAACACTCCTTTCTCAAGAATGTACGCCCTTATCGTAGACAAACCCCTGTGACGGCATTGCTTCCGTTGTCAACTTTTCATAGCAAACCTGTTATTTGGGTGTTGTTTAGTGCTGTTGGAGGTTAACTTACAGTGTGTTGAGATGACGTCAGGCCTTGTTTACAGAACAACAGAAGTGCTTCAAGTATGAAAGTACTGATGAGCTCGACCCTACATCATACTCTCATTAGGGGGCTCCCGAGTGGCGCAGCGGTCTAAGGCACTGCATAGCAGTGCTAGAGGCGTCACTACAGACACCCTGGTTCGATTCCAGGCTGTATCACAACCAGCAGCGATTGGGAGTCCAATAGGGCGGAGCGCAATTTGTCGAGCGCCGTCTGGGTTTGGCCGGGGTAGGCAGTCATTGTAAATAAAAATGTGTTCTTAACTGACTTGCCTAGTTAAATAAAGGGGGAAAATTATAATTGGATAAACAAACCCCCATGACGTCATTGCTTACTGACTGGCTAGCCAAATTCATTTTAGTAAAAACCTACCCATCTTGCTGCATACGGTAAAACAAAAAAACAACAATTGAGAAGGGAAACACTAACTCCAACACAATTTGAAGAGTCTTAATAAAACATTGAAATGAAAGGAGCTTTGTAAATACAATCCATTATCTGAATGACAGAAAAGTTGTATGGTGTAAAGAGCGCTTCACACTAAAGTGTGAATGACGCTGCCACTGCAGAGGTGTTGACGATACCGTTAATGACTTCCACACACACGTGGTGGATAAGGAGGTATTTACACAATCACTTCTCTGGTTTCTTTGACTCTCACAGGCAGCCCAGTAAGCAAAGAGGCTCCACCGTGAGAAAGGGGAGTTGGAGGAACTAGGAAGAGGGGTGTAGACGAGGACGGCAACAAAATGACTTGATATATATATTTTTACATTTAGCATACACTCTTATCCAGAGAGACTTACAGTAGTGAATGCATACATTTTCGTACTGGTCCCCCCATGGGAATCGAACCCACAACCCTGGTGTTACAAACACCATGCTCTACCAACTGAGGCACACGGGAACATTTGTTAGTATTGAGACTCTCGCTGTGTGTTTTGGCAGTTAAGCAACAAGCTCCCTGATGAATTGTGCTCAGCGAAGTGGGGCCTTTAATTGGAGCAGCAGCCAGCGCCAGCTGCTTGTACCGGCGGGCCCCCCCCGGGGAGCTCTGGTACTGCCTCTTTAAAAGGCCCTTATCGTCAGGGAGATCATTGAGCCCTCAGAGAATATCAGAGATGACGCTGGAGGAAGGCATCATATAGCCAACGATCATGCATTGATGAGAACCCCAAACAACCACTTTATCAGGGAATTTAGATGAAGATAATTCATTGAGATAGTCTTGTCTTTCCAGAATTGAGACACTGATTGTTGCTATGCCGCTGGTTTAATCGTGCCAGTTATGAATGTTGTCGCAGCAAGGCTGGCAGGCAGACGCACAAGGAGGACTCGTCTATGATTAGCATCCCAGAGAGCATCACTCTGTCAGGCAAAGCCAAATGCTCCGGACTGAGGAAAAACTCCTGTGGTTATGTGAACACTCACTCAGTGGTTGTCCTCTGATGCTAAATTCAACATCTCTCTCACTGGCTCCATCTCCATGCTGGTTGACTCTGCAGCTCCCTGGATTTACAGGCTGGCTACTAAACATTCTACTGCCACACTGTTAGCAAAGGCTCTGAGGAGTCTGTCCAGGGCCTGACGAGGTGACTCATTACCCACACCTAGTAGGGAACAGTTCATTACCCACACCCTGTAGGGAACAGGTCATTACCCACACCCTGTAGGGAACAGGTCATTACCCACACGCTGTAGGGAACAGTTCATTACCCACACCCTGTAAGGCTGTAGGGAACAGTTCATTACCCACACCCTGTAGGGAACAGGTCATTACCCACACCCTGTAGGGAACAGTTCATTACCCACACCCTGTAGGGAACAGTTCATTACCCACACCCTGTAGGGAACAGTTCATTACCCACACCCTGTAGGGAACAGTTCATTACCCACACCCTGTAGGGAACAGTTCATTACCCACACCTTATAGGGAACAGTTCATTACCCACACCCTGTAGGGAACAGTTCATTACCCACACCCTGTAGGGAACAGTTCATTACCCACACCCTGTAGGGAACAGGTCATTACCCACACCCTGTAGGGAACAGTTCATTACCCACACCCTGTAGGGAACAGTTCATTACCCACACCCTGTAGGGAACAGTTCATTACCCACACCCTGTAGGGAACAGTTCATTACCCACACCCTGTAGGGAACAGGTCATTACCCACACCCTGTAGGGAACAGTTCATTACCCACACCCTGTAGGGAACAGTTCATTACCCACACCCTGTAGGGAACAGGTCATTACCCACACGCTGTAGGGAACAGGTCATTACCCACACGCTGTAGGGAACAGGTCATTACCCACACCCTGTAGGGAACAGGTCATTACCCACACGCTGTAGGGAACAGTTCATTACCCACACCCTGTAGGGAACAGTTCATTACCCACACCCTGTAGGGAACAGTTCATTACCCACACGCTGTAGGGAACAGTTCATTACCCACACCCTGTAGGGAACAGTTCATTACCCACACCCTGTAGGGAACAGTTCATTACCCACACCCTGTAGGGAACAGTTCATTACCCACACCCTGTAGGGAACAGGTCATTACCCACACCCTGTAGGGAACAGTTCATTACCCACACCCTGTAGGGAACAGGTCATTACCCACACCCTGTAGGGAACAGGTCATTACCCACACCCTGTAGGGAACAGTTCATTACCCACACCCTGTAGGGAACAGTTCATTACCCACACCCTGTAGGGAACAGTTCATTACCCACACCCTGTAGGGAACAGTTCATTACCCACACCCTGTAGGGAACAGTTCATTACCCACACCCTGTAGGGAACAGTTCATTACCCACACCCTGTAGGGAACAGTTCATTACCCACACCCTGTAGGGAACAGTTCATTACCCACACCCTGTAGGGAACAGGTCATTACCCACACCCTGTAGGGAACAGTTCATTACCCACACCCTGTAGGGAACAGTTCATTACCCACACCCTGTAGGGAACAGTTCATTACCCACACCTTGTAAGGCTGTAGGGAAGCATTCATTCTGCCAGAGATTCATCTTCATTTTATACTCTGGCATGAGGCCAGACCTCAACCTCTCCCCTTTATAAAGCCTACAGAATCACATGGTGAATTGCTCAAACCCAAACTTTTCATTTATTTTCCTGTTGCCCTTCCCGAACCTCAAGGCTGTGCTCTCTGCAAAGCCATGTTAAACCTTAGTAATATCCATCTCCCTGTTTAGAGAAGTGAGTGAGCCCATGACCTCAAAGGATTACAGTCAGGGTGTCACGCCCCTCCTCCTGGATTACAGTCAGGGTGTCGCGCCCCTCCTCCTGGATTACAGTCAGGGTGTCGCTCCCCTCCTCCTGGATTACAGTCAGGGTGTCGCGCACAACCCCCCGTCCTCCTGGATTACAGTCAGGGTGTCGCGCTCAGCCGCCCGTCCTCCTGGATTACAGTCAGGGTGTCGCACTAGGCCACCCGCCCTCCTGGATTACAGTCAGGGTGTCGCACTAGGCCACCCGCCCTCCTGGATTACAGTCAGGGTGTCGCACTAGGCCACCCGCCCTCCTGGATTACAGTCAGGGTGTCGCACTCAGCCACCCGTCCTCCTGGATTACAGTCAGGGTGTCGCACTCAGCCACCCGTCCTCCTGGAATACAGTCAGGGTGTCGCACTCAGCCACCCGTCCTCCTGGATTACAGTCAGGGTGTCGCGCTCAGCCACCCGTCCTCCTGGATTACAGTCAGGGTGTCGCACTCAGCCACCCGTCCTCCTGGATTACAGTCAGGGTGTCGCGCTCAGCCACCCGCCCTCCTGGATTACAGTCAGGGTGTCGCGCTCAGCCACCCGCCCTCCTGGATTACAGTCAGGGTGTCGCGCTCAGCCACCCGTCCTCCTGGATTACAGTCAGGGTGTCGCACTCAGCCACCCGTCCTCCTGGATTACAGTCAGGGTGTCGCGCTCAGCCACCCGTCCTCCTGGATTACAGTCAGGGTGTCGCGCTCAGCCACCCGTCCTCCTGGATTACAGTCAGGGTGTCGCGCTCGGCCACCCGTCCTCCTGGATTACAGTCAGGGTGTCGCGCTCAGCCACCCACCCTCCTGGATTACAGTCAGGGTGTCGCGCTCAGCCACCCGTCCTCCTGGATTACAGTCAGGGTGTCGCGCTCAGCCACCCGTCCTCCTGGATTACAGTCAGGGTGTCGCGCTCAGCCACCCGCCCTCCTGGATTACAGTCAGGGTGTCGTGCTCGGCCACCCGCCCTCCTGGATTACAGTCAGGGTGTCGCACTCAGCCACCCGTCCTCCTGGATTACAGTCAGGGTGTCGCACTCAGCCACCCGTCCTCCTGGATTAGATTACATGCCCAAGCTTCAGATTACTCCAAAACAAAGATGCTTACGACTGAAGGGAGAAACCACCAAACACACCCTCTAGACTACAGACTTTAGCCTTGCAAAAGAGCAGGGAGGAGGACCAGTCTCTAGCTGTGGGGGAAATGGAAGCAGGAATCTAAATGGATGCATAACCTCAGTGGAAGCTCCAGCTGAAACCTACAACAAAAACATCCATTATTCCTGCCAGTCTTTCTGCTTTTTGTGGGCTCGAGTGGACTATTAGTGGTTCAGAGGTGGTTTTTCTCAGAAAGGTTTTCGCTTCGCCAGGGCTGCACACACGCACCATGTGCTTTGTCCACACCCTGCAACTGGGACTCTGAGGTTGTAAAAGGATTGGTTCTGTCCAACGACTCAACGTTTAATCCCAAATATAAACTATTTAAAAGGCTTTTCTTTACTGTTCAACATATGATTTAAGTATTGCAAATCATAATTGTGGCAGTGCGCCATGTTAGGAAAGACTGCTGTGGGAATGTTGTCCTATTGGGTAAAAAGCATTGATGAAAACCTCAGCTGTTAACAGGCCTAGGCTCCAATACAACCGCATCACTATTCAGGTAGTAAATGATTGGGGATTGTCTTTAAATCAACATGAAGCTTCACTAAGCTAAATAAGCCCTACCAAAACAGAAACGACAGAACAGCCCTTTACTTTATAAGTCTTTTTAGGGGTAATGCCCCTACCTGCTCATGACGGTCTGCTGAGCCAATGGGCATCATCTCAGGTGTGTGTCCCCAAACCCATCATCAAACAACCATATCCACTTTCACGCTGGCACAGAGGACAATCAATGCTCCCTTAGGAAAACAATCACAAAAAACTAAACAAGTGGAAGCGAGGAAAAGAGGTCTGGAAAAACGGTCTGAAAAAAAGGTAAGCGTAGAGGCCGAAGACAACTGGTATAATAGGAATGGAATCTCCCAGAAACACAACATTTGGTTTTGGCAGGAGAGTGTGTTACAGCTTAAATTCCATTGAGTTCACAGAACATTCCTGCTCACCCCCCCACCCCCTCCTTTCCGCAACAGAGTAAGTGTTTCAAATTCAGGACCAGATCCCTGAGGCCCCTGGATGGGTGATGTCACCTTCCCAACATCCCTCTGAATGGGACACGCTGGGAGGTGGTGACCAGTCCCTGCTGGGGAGGTTGGAGTCAGGTAGGGGTTAGGAAGCAGAGTTCAGGCCGTGTCAAGAGTCCCCGGTAACCACAGGAGATGGCCCCATCACTGTTCAAAATACATCTGCCATACAAGTCCCCCACCCACATCATAATGTCAGGGGAGAGAAGCAGAAAAATGTAAAGTGTGACGGAGGAAAACGACGCAGAATCATTTAGATTATTAGCTGTTAAGCAGACTAGAGGGTCTGTAAACTACACCACAGATGAACATAACCAATTGAGATACTACAAAAGAGCCTGCTTCAACGTTTAGCCTAAGCATTAGAAACTTAATAAGGCATAAAAATGATTTGACGCAAATTAGAATTGAACAAGAAGAATGGGGAAATAAGCGACAATCCTCAATCATTTCTTTGAGGGCACATTTGTATTAGTCCACTTGCCTCTTGGCTAATTTGAACTGATTGGAGGCATTCTCCATGTCTTCACAGGCTTAAATTAATCATCTACCCAAGTCGACACATCCTGTTTGCAATGAAAAACAAGTCCAGCTGGAGAGACTCCAGAGCCACATGCTCACCTTTAACCGTACAGTGACCTCCTCCATCTCTGACCCTGCCACTAACTGACCCAGGTAGTAAAACGCCTGTTATTGTTATTTGTTGTGTTACAATTAAAAACATTTAAAAAAAAAAAATGTATCACATTTTTCTTGTTATCTCTGCATTGTTGTGAAAGCCCTCGTAGGTAAGCATTTCACATTAAAGTCTACACCTGTTGTATTTGGCGCATTTGATAAAATTTGATTTGACATGAATATGTGACAACATGCCTGGGGAACATGACTACCTGAATGCTAACCCAACGACGGTAATCTATTCACATGACTACCTGAATGCTAACCCAACGACGGTAATCTATTCACGAGTACCTGAATGCTAACCCAACGACGGTAATCTACTCACATGACTACCTGAATGCTAACCCAATCCACAGTAATCTATTCACATGACTACCTGAATGCTAACCCAACGACGGTAATCTATTCACATGACTACCTGAATGCTAACCCAACGACGGTAATCTATTCACATGACTACCTGAATGCTAACCCAATCCACAGTAATCTATTCACATGACTACCTGAATGCTAACCCAACGACGGTAATCTATTCACATGACTACCTGAATGCTAACAACGACAGTAATCTATTCACATGACTACCTGAATGCTAACAACGATAGTAATCTATTCACATGACTACCTGAATGCTAACCCAACGACAGTAATCTATTCACATGACTACCTGAATGCTAACCCAACGACAGTAATCTATTCACATGACTACCTGAATGCTAACCCAACGACAGTAATCTATTCACATGACTACCTGAATGCTAACCCAACGACAGTAATCTATTTACATGACTACCTGAATGCTAACCCAACGACAGTAATCTATTCGCATGACTACCTGAATGCTAACAACGACAGTAATCTATTCACATGACTACCTGAATGCTAACCTAACGACGGTAATCTATTCACATGACTACCTGAATGCTAACCCAACGACGGTAATCTATTCACATGCCTACCTGAATGCTAACCCAACGACGGTAATCTATTCACATGACTACCTGAATGCTAACCCAACGACGGTAATCTATTCACATGACTACCTGAATGCTAACCCAACGACAGTAATCTATTCACATGACTACCTGAATGCTAACCCAACGACGGTAATCTATTCACATGACTACCTGAATGCTAACAACGACAGTAATCTATTCACATGACTACCTGAATGCTAACAACGACAGTAATCTATTCACATGACTACCTGAATGCTAACCCAACGACAGTAATCTATTCACATGACTACCTGAATGCTAACAACGACAGTAATCTATTCACATGACTACCTGAATGCTAACCCAACGACGGTAATCTATTCACATGACTACCTGAATGCTAACCCAACGACGGTAATCTACTCACATGACTACCTGAATGCTAACCCAACGACAGTAATCTATTCACATGACTACCTGAATGCTAACCCAACGACAGTAATCTATTCACATGACTACCTGAATGCTAACCCAACGACGGTAATCTACTCACATGACTACCTGAATGCTAACCCAACGACAGTAATCTATTCACATGACTACCTGAATACTAACCCAACGACGGTAATCTACTCACATGACTACCTGAATGCTAACCCAACGACGGTAATCTATTCACATGACTACCTGAATGCTAACCCAACGATGGTAATCTATTCACATGACTACCTGAATGCTAACAACGACAGTAATCTATTTTAAGGATCTTCCCTTTTCTTCTTCTTGAGGAGAGTATTCGAAACGCCAACACTAATGACTGAAAAGAGACACCTTCCTCAATCTCTCCAATGGCGCAGAAATAGCGTGGCGTTGAACTGAGTGGAGCAAAGTCCATCTTCCATCAATCACTCGTGACCTTTCAACTTAACCCTGTTGGTGTGGACACAGTTTAACTAATCTCACGCTATGTTTAGACGACCTCTAAGCAGCCTTTCAGGTTAGGAGCTCTAATCCCAACTATGCAAACAAGCAGGAACTGAGGACTTAAAGTTGAGGCAATTCAGAGAAGATGACTCAAAAGATCCCCAAACGGCATTCACCACTTTGATGCAGATCAAAGGCTTGATAATGTTTCCTTTTCTGGAACAAATGGCAGAAAAAGCCAGATTTCTCAAACATGTTTAAGACTCAAATTAAAAAATGTAAAAAATATATAAATTTAAAAAAGAGCAGGACTATGTCTTCTGGTCATAAAACCAAAACACTTTCACACTAGCAGCCATAAGTGGTTCACCTAATGGCATTACTGAGGGTGTATTGGCTTAGCAGATGTCCTGGGTAACACAGTGTGTCAATTGGCTTTAGCTGTGTTGCCTAAAGTACACCTTTGAACTAAAACCAGGGACGTGGAACACCATGCTAAGAGGAAGGCCCCCAGAAAATGGTCAAAGACTCCAGTCACCCAAGTCATAGACCGTTCTCTATGCTAACGCAGGGCAAGCGGTACCGGAGCGCCAAATCTATGACCAAAACGCTCCTTAACAGCTTCAACCCTCAAGCCATGAGACTGATGAACAGTTAATAAAATGGCCACCTGGACTATTATATTGACCGACCCCCCCCCCCCATTTGTTTGCACATTGACTCGGTACCGGTACCCCATTATTGTTCTGTATAGCCTTGTTATTGTTATGTAATTTTGTGTTACTTTTTTATTTATTTTTTTAAGTAAATATTTTCTTACCTCTATTTCTTGAACTGCATTGTTGGTTAAGGGCTTGTATGTAAGCATTTCTTGGTAAGGTCTACACCTGTGTGTATTCGGCGCATGTGGCAAATAACATTTGATTTGAAATCTAGAATATGTTCGTGCTGTGCATGTCAAACAAATGTAGGTTACATAATTTTATCCACAGCCAATGTTTGCGCTAGCAGTGCCATAGTACGAATCAGGGGGCTGCCATTTTACATAGACGCTCTCCGTTGCAGGACTCAGGGCAATTAATCACTGTGCTGTGGCGATACTGTATAAATCTGTGCCCATTACCCAACAGCAATGTTCCCCAGGGACTGCCACCCAGAGCGCAGAACAAATATCAGCCCACGAAGAGAAGCATGAACTTGAAGTTCAACTTTCTAGAGTTTTCCCTGTTAGTTAACACTATCAACGTTTCCCTTTACTGTGGCAACTGTGATCGAATCAACACAATATTAGCCACTTTCGATGCAACATAATGAAACAAAACAAACTATGCAAGAAATGTTGTTATAGGCAGAACGCATTAGAGTAGGATTCTATTGCGCAAGACTCAGCCGTACTCTACACAGACCGGTGTGGCATAACCAAATCAGAGCTGCAGTAGGCGTATATGCAAATAGACTACTGCCATATATGGATCTGTGCCATTTACATTGAACTGGACTGTGTTTACAGCATGAGCGGTCGTGAGTAGATGCGCTTGTTTTGAGAGCTGGGCACATGTTGTTCATATCCTTTGCCAGTTAGTGAGTTATTAGCTCCGTTGTAGATCATTTGTAGTCAGCAATAGTGGAGTGATTGCTTCCTACAAGAGCACACAACGTGTACATTTATAGACATCTTTGAAAAGCGAGTCAGGTAAACACCTTTCTCGTCTTAAAGGGACAGTGATGTATTTTGAGACTGGCTTGAGTAAGATAAGAAGTGAATAGGCAGAGGGTAGCATAATTTGTCTGATTCTCTGTAATAAATGGTATGGGAATAATTATGCATTTTATTTTGTAAAGTGGTTTCTTGCATTTTTAAATCAAATCAAAGTTTATTTGTCACGTGCGCCAAACACAACAGGTGTAGACCTTAAAGTGAAATGCTTACTTACAGGCTCTAACCAATAGTGCGGGAAAAAAAGGTGTGTGTGTGTGTGTGTGTGTGTGTGTGTAAGTAAAGAAATAGTAAAAAGACATTTGAAAATAACAGTAGCAAGGCTATATACAGACACCGGTTAGTCAGGCTTATTGAGGTAGTATGTACATGTAGGTATGGTTAAAGTGACTATGCATGGATATGGTTAAAGTGACTGTGCATATATGATGAACAGAGAGTAGCAGTAGTGTAAAAAGAGGGGTTGGCGGGTGGTGGGACACAATGCAGATAGCCCGGTTAGCCAATTTGCGGGAGCACTGGTTGGTCGGGCCAATTGAGGTAGTATGTACATGAATGGATAGTTAAAGTGACTATGCATATAAGATAAACAGAGATTAGCAGCAGCGTAAAAGAGGGGTTGGGGGGGCACACAATGCAAATAGTCCGGGTAACCATTTGGTTACCTGTTCAGGAGTCTTATGGCTTGGGGGTAAAAACTGAGAAGCCTTTCTGTCCTAGACTTGGCACTCCGGTACCGCTTGCCATGCGGTGGTAGAGAGAACAGTCTGTGGCTGGGGTCTTTGACAATTTTTAGGGCCTTCCTCTGACACCGCCTGGTATAGAGGTCCTGGATGGCAGGCAGCTTTGCCCCAGTGATGTACTGGGCTGTACGCACTACCCTCTGAAGTGCCTTGCGGTTGGAGGCCGAGCAATTGCCGTACCAGGCAGTGATGCAACCAGTCAGGATCCTCTCGATGTTGCAGCTGTAGAACCTTTTGAGGATCTCAGGACCCATGCCAAATCTTTTTAGTTTCCTGAGGGGGAATAGGCTTTGTCGTGCCCTCTTCACGACTGTCTTGGTGTGTTTGGATCATTCTAGTTTGTTGTTGATGTGGACACCAAGGAACTTGAAGCTCTCAACCTACTCCACTACAGCCCCGTCGATGAGAATGGGGGCATGCTCGGTGCTCCTTTTCTTGTAGTCCACAATCATCTCCTTAGTCTTGGTTACGTTGAGGGAGAGGTTGTTGTCCTGGCACCACCCGGCCAGGTCTTTGACCTCCTCCCTATAGGCTGTCTCGTCGTTGATCAGGCCTACCACTGTTGTGTCGTCAGCAAACTTAATGATGGTGTTGGACTCGTGCCTGGCCATGCAGTCGTGGGTGAACAGGGAGTACAGGAGGGGACTGAGCACGCACTCCTGGGGAGCTCCAGTGTTGAGGATCAGCGTGGCAGATGTGTTGCTACCTACCCTCACCATCTGGGGGCGGCCCGTCAGGAAGTCCAGGATCCAGTTGCAGAGGGAGGTGTTTAGTCCCCGGTTCCTTAGCTTAGTGATGAGCTTTGAGGGTACTATGGTGTTGTACACTGAGCTGTAGTCAATGAAGAGCATTCTCACATAGGTGTTCCTTTTGTCCAGGTGGGAAAGGGCAGTGTGGAGTGCAATAGAGATTGCATCATCTGTGGATCTGTTTGGGCGGTATGCAAATTGGAGTGGGTCTAGGGTTTCTGGGATAATGGTGTTGATGTGAGCCATTACCAGCCTTTCAAAGCACTTCATGGCTACGGACATGAGTGCTACGGGTCTATAGTCATTTAGGCAGGTTGCCTTTGTGTTCTTGGGCACAGGGACTATGATGATGGTCTGCTTGAAGCATGTTGGTATTACAGACTCAATCAGGGACATGTTGAAAATGTCAGTGAAGACACCTGCCAGTTGGTCAGCACATGCCCGGAGCACACGTCCTGGTAATCCGTCTGGCCCCGCAGCCTTGTGTATGTTGACCTGTTTAAAGGTCTTACTCACGTCGGCTACGGAGAGCGTGATCACACAGTCGTCCGGAACAGCTGATGCGCTCATGCATGCCTCAGTGTTGCTTGCCTCGAAGCGAGCATAGAAGTGATTTAGCTCGTCTGGTAGGCTCGTGTCACTGGGCAGCTCGCGGCTGTGCTTCCCTTTGCAGTCTAATGGTTTGCAAGCCCTGCCACATCCGACAAGCATCGGAGCCGGTGTAGTATGATTCAATCTTAGCCCTGTATTGACACTTTGCCTGTTTGATGGTTCGTCGCAGGGCATATCGGGATTTCTTGTAAGCTTCCGGGTTAGAATCCCACACCTTGAAAGCGGCAGCTCTACCCTTTAGCTCAGTGCGAATGTTGCCTGTAATCCATGGCTTCTGGTTGGGGTATGTACGTACAGTCACTGTGGGAACGACGTCCTCAATGCAGTTATTGATAAAGCTAGTGACTGATGTGGTGTATTCCTCAATGTCATCGGAAGAATCCCGGAACATGTTCCAGTCTGTGATAGCAAAACAGTCCTGTAGTTTAGCATCTGCTTCATCTGACCATTTTTTTATAGACCGAGTCACTGGTGCTTCCTGCTTTCATTTTTGCTTGTAAGCAGGAATCAGGAGGATAGAGTTGTGGTCGGATTTACCAAATGGAGGACGAGGGAGAGCTTTGTACGCGTCTACAGTACAGGTGATCTAGAATTGTTTTCCCTCTGGTTGCACATTTAACATGTTGATAGAAATTAGGTAAAACTGATTTAAGTTTCCCTGCATTAAAGTCTCCGGCGACTAGGAGCGCCGCCTCTGGGTGAGTGGTTTCCTATTTGCTTATTTCCTTATACAGCTGACTGAGTGCGGTCTTAGTGCCAGCATCTGTCTGTGGTGGTAAATAAACAGCCACGAAAAGTATAGCTGAGAACTCTCTAGGCAAGTAGTGTGGCCTGAATTAATCACAACATACTCTACTTCAGGCGAGCAAAATGTAGAGACTTCCTTAGATTTCGTGCACCAGCTGTTGTTTACAAATATGCACAGACCGCCCCCCTCGTGTGCTGTTCTATCTTGCCGGTGCAGCGTATATCCCGCTAGCTGAATATCCATGTCGTCATTCAGCCACGATTCCGTGAAACATCGGATATTACAGTTTTTGATGTCCCGTTGGTAGGATATTTGTGATCGTACCTCGTCTAGTTTATTGTCCAATGATTGCACGTTGGCGAGTAATATTGACGGTAACAGCAGCTTTCCTACTCGCCTTCTGCGGGTCCTGACGAGGCATCCGGCTCTTCGTCCTCTGCGTTGCTTCCTTTTGCGAATAATTGGGATGTCTGTCCTGTGGGGTGTTTGGAGAATATCGTGTGAGTCCTGCTTGTTGTTGTTGTTCTTGTAGAAAAGATCTTTGTCTAATCCGAGGTGAGTGATCGCTGTCCTGATATCCAGAAGCTCTTTTCTGCCGTAAGATACGGTTACAGAAACATTATGTACAAAATAAGTTACAAATATCGCGAAAAAAACCCACATAACAGCACAATTGGTTAGGAGACCGTAAAACGGCGGCCATCTCCTCCGGCGCCGTCTCAGTGGATAAACAGGTTAATGTCAAGACCTGCATATTTTTTCAGAAGTCTCATGGAATGTAGGACTGCATTGAACACCACACATTGGCTGCTACTGTAGGCTGAATAATAGAACAGCTATTTCCATGTTAAAATGTTATGGGATGCATTTTCTCCATTGTTTTTGATGGTAGACCACTCTGGTAGGCCTACATTATGAACAAATAGCCACAGTAACCTATTTGGCCACTGTTAAAACTGTAACTGAAAGCAGCTACAGCCTCAGTGTTCACAGTAAACGCATGCTGGAAGTTGCACAGAATTTTCACAACGTTCACGTTTGCACTCAGAAGACCTGAAATTTGCTCAGTGCCGTAAACATTTAGAGGGAACATTGCTCCAATGGGGGAGAAGTAATGAGTCATGCACTCAGAGGGCAGATGAAAGGACTAGACCTGACACAGCTCCTATTGGACACTATTCACACACAGCCAATCAACTGGACTCAAAAATAACATTTGACAAACTCACAATCCAGAGATGTGTACAGGACAGACTGGACACACTGTGATGTTAGTTTCGATGTTTAAAACAGACTTTGACCATAGAACATTACGAGAAGAAGTAGCCCACTCAACAGTCAACACTGTGCACCGCCATTGATCCTCCGATAAGAAGAGTCAATAGAAGAATCAATATGGTCAATAGCCTAGACAATGATCTGTTAAAACCTACTACTTTCCCAACCAGTCTGGGCACAAAAGGGGAATGAGCAGTCTGTTATGGTTGTGAGTGGTTACACGGTTTATGTTGAGCTCCAGCCGGCACCAGACCAGAACATTCTCAACAAGGCCATACTCACGGGGGCTGTAAAACAAATCGGGCACTTACTGCCTTTGCCTATAATTAGAGAAGGATTGAGAATCTGATTGATGGAAACCCAAAGCTGCCTGTAATTTGAGTTTTCCTGGGTCCTGGAAGACTCTGGTGACCACACTGGAGGCTTAAAGCCAAATTCATAACATAGCTAGGTGGCTAGTAGTACTACAAAATATATAGAGAATCATTCTGAAGGAGGCACGACACCTCTGCTCTCAACTGATGTTCCAAGGCTTCCCACCACCCCAGGCTCACACGGAACAAGCCTAAAAGCACTTTCAAAACCAAACGAAACAGGAAAAAAAACTGCCAGTTTCCTGTGACCAAGTGTGGACTTTTAAATGACAAGCTGCGTTTTCTGGACTAAAAACCTCAGAGACAAAAGTGGAGAATTAGAAAACGCTCCCATGAGAAACCTCTACAAGGACAAGATGGGGGGGGGGGGACAGGAGAGTGAGAGAGAAGATAGAGATCGATAGAAAACAACAGAAAGACAGCACCACATTAATAGCGTCGCTGACTAAACCAAGCTTGGCTACACTGAGCCCTCCCCCCCTTGTAACCTAGATTCGCAGAGGAGGCAGTTTATTCCAGAGGACTGAAAAACATATTTAAAAGAAGACGTTGCTTGCCAGCTAAAAGTATGCAGCCTCTTCAAACATGCATCCCACAATTATACACAACAGGCCTTGGATGGTTTTTCTATCCTTCCACTTGCAGATAACTGTAAACAAACTGACATGTTTCATAGGTATAATGTTCTCGGGCACTCTGTAACTGATAATGAAAGTGACTTCTTTTATTTTACCTTCATTTAACTAGGCAAGACAGTTCAGAACAAATTCTTATTTTACAATGACGACCTACCGGGGAACAGTGGGTTAACTGCCTTGTTCAGGGGCAGAACGACAGATTTTTTACGTTGTCAGCTCGGGGATTCGATCTTGAAACCTTTCGGTTACTAGTCCAACGCTCTAACCACTAGGCTACCTGCCGCCCAACAGCGGGGGCTGCAGACAGAGCTCAGAGAGACTGCCACGTTTAAAAAGACACGGTTTAACAGAAACCTAGTTAACATTATCCACAAAAGACCTAGAGACCCATTTGTTCGACAACCACTTCTTTAAAATCCCATATACGGTTTGTATTGGCCTTGTGTGAGGTAATGATCGGTTGGTGTTTAGTGTACGAGTGTGGGAAAAGCAGACACACCACAGAAAGTAACAGGTGAGAATTGCGGGCGGAAATGGCTGACAGGTTTGTGCAGCCCAGGCCACCAAATAAATCTTTGTTCTACAGTTCACATGCAGAGCATCCTGCTAGTCAACAGCATGAGCTATGCCCCCGGCTAATTCAATCACACCATCTCCTACACTGACAGAGTCAACCATAGAAATCCTATTCAATTACAAATCTATATTATAGAATTCTAAGTCCTAATTCTATGGCACCAACACCCACTTTAACACACCCCCCTTAAAATGGTCAATCAGCACTTGAAACAAAAACAAAGTATTCTCCCCACCAGTAAAACAAGCTTATATGTTGGGTTCTGATGGGATACAACAGTTGAACTTAGCGCAAGAGGGCATTTATAAGTTATATTCTTCAACAATCAAAACGAATAGTCCTACATATCATTTAAATCCCAAAAATACATGTAGCAACTGCTGATTGACCCTTTAACCATTACTGACTCAACTCAGAGAGCCTAGTCTGACAAGAGTATGACAGAAACAAATGACAATTTTATTTTATTTAAACTTTATTTAACGAGGCAAGTCAGTTTAAGAACACATTCTTATTTATAATGACGGCCTACCCCGGCCAAACCCTAACGACGATGGGCCAATTGTGCGTCGCCCTATGGGACTCCCAATCACGGCCGGTTGTGATACAGCCTGGAATCGAACCAGGGTCTGTAGTGATGCCTCTATCCCTGAGATCCAGTGCTTTAGACCGCTGCGCCAGTCGGGAGTCCAAAATGGTAACGGTAACACAATAGAAGTCAGATTCTGAAGACCTTGCTATCAAGTACAGCTTCTAACGTACACAATTATTTTTTCTACTATGCATATGTACCACTGGACCAAGTTGCATGTTCAATGACTACACGATCGCCAGAAAGAACAGTGGTATTTCTTCAGTGATGCATTTTATTGTGAGTGAGGATAGAGGGGTTTACCCCTCAAGAGAGAGGCATATTCAGGCAGACAGCTCAGAGGACCCTCATCTCCAGGCCCTTAGCAACAGCCTCAGACAGCTATTCAACTGTTGCTAAGAGGAAAGAGACTCTCCGCCAAGTTCTCTCACATCCTACCAACATCAATGAGGAAGTGAAACAAAAATATAACTGCTTAGGCTACTGTAGCCAACGCAACAGAAACTGCTAGGCTACTGTAGCCAACGCAACAGAAACTGCTAGGCTACTGTAGCCAACCCAACGAAAACTGTTTATGCTACTGCAGCCAACTCAACGAAAACTGTTTATGCTACTGTAGCCAACCCAACGAAAACTGCTAGGCTACTGTAGCCAACTCAACGAAAACTGTTTATGCTACTGCAGCCAACTCAACGAAAACTGTTTATGCTACTGTAGCCAACTCAACGAAAACTGTTTATGCTACTGCAGCCAACTCAACGAAAACTGTTTATGCTACTGCAGCCAACTCAATGAAAACTGCTAGGCTACTGTAGCCAACTCAACGAAAACTGTTTATGCTACTGTAGCCAACTCAATGAAAACTGCTAGGCTACTGTAGCCAACTCAATGAAAACTGCTAGGCTACTGCAGCCAACTCAACGAAAACTGTTTATGCTACTGTAGCCAACTCAACGAAAATATAACTGCTTAGGCTACTGTAGCCAACTCAACGAAAACTGTTTATGCTACTGCAGCCAACTCAACGAAAACTGTTTATGCTACTGTAGCCAACTCAATGAAAACTGTTTATGCTACTGTAGCCAACTCAACGAAAACTGTTTATGCTACTGTAGCCAACTCAATGAAAACTGCTAGGCTACTGTAGCCAACTCAACGAAAACTGTTTATGCTACTGTAGCCAACTCAATGAAAACTGCTAGGCTACTGTAGCCAACTCAACAAAAACGGTTTATGCTACTGCAGCCAACTCAACGAAAACTGTTTATGCTACTGTAGCCAACTCAATGAAAACTGCTAGGCTACTGTAGCCAACTCAATGAAAACTGTAGCCAACACAATGAAACGCAATTAAAGTCTCTAGCCTTTTCAATCAAGCAGCCCTTGTGAAAGGGAAACTAAGTCAGACAAAATGAAAATGTTTTCAATAAAGAGGCTAATTTGACATTGGCTATGATCCTATGATAAACGAAATCAGGCCTTACCTTAAGAGGCAATTCCCTTGGTCCTTCTGCCACAGAAGGCCTTACCTTATTAAGAGGCTATTTACTAGGCCTTACCTTATTAAGCGGCTATTCACTAGACCTTACCTTATTAAGCCATTCACTGAGTCCTGCTGCCACAGAAGGCCTTACCTTATTAAGCCATTCACTGAGTCCTGCTGCCACAGAAGGCCTTACCTTATTAAGCCATTCACTGGGTCCTGCTGCCACAGAAGAAGCTTAACAAAAGAGATGCCTGTATCTACTGTCAGTGGCGATGACAATTCAATTGTTGGTGTGTGAGTGAGTGTGAGAGAGAGGAAGTGAAGAGTGGTGGTAACCCCAATGCCACCTGCATTTTGAAAGCAACCAATAGCCTGGTATCAACAAATCAGCAGAGGCCTTGACAGAGTAGGAGGCACATGACAACACAGAGGTGAGAGAGAGAGCATTGTTAAAATGTTGAACTATAGCCAGTGGCTGAAAGAAAACGACTGTCAATTATAGGTCACACTGCCAACTACTAGTTAAACAAAACAGTCTGAAGCAGCAGCTTGTTAGTGAGACAATGCCAGCCTGGATGCAATTAAACCGTTCTTGTCACTGCGGCTAGGGACTCATTACAACAGCTATCGTTTGTTCTATTACACTAAACCGTATCAAGCTACCTGCATCTCTACGTCGTCGATTTCAGCTACTCTCGGGTTGTCTCTCTGTGGTCAGGCGTCTCTAGCCTCGTCTCTGTGGGTTGAGGCATCATGAACGGCCACTGCCAACTGGCACACTCCGCTAACAGACGTCAGACAACAATGGGCTCTGTTCAGAGGTCAAAGCTCAGGCAGCGGAGCACAGCACAGGTTGCCCGATTATGAGTGTGCTTTTACGAATGTGTTTCCCAAGCAGTTGGAGGTAGGCAGAAAAAATAAATAAAAACAGGAAATGGAAGCAAAGCCTCAATTTAACGCTCTCAGGCCTGAGTTAAACAGCTGTGTTGCAGGACCCAGACGCCTACATTCTGCCCGTTTAAAAACACAGCGGATAAGGCGCTGTGTTGTGTGTGCAGCAGGGCAGTCACGAGCTAGTCCGCCGAGACTACAAAAGATAGTTCTCCTCTACTCACTGGGAGGCTGTGCTCTTTGGTTCAGCCTGGAGTTTAGGTTACATTTCCCTCTGCTTGCCCTAGTTTCAGCCTTGATGGATCGCTGCCAGCTCCACCTCCAATGACTGTTTAGCCCATGCATGAAAAAGGACAATCGGAGAGAGAGCGAGAGAGAGAGAGAGAGAGAGCGTTAACCCACTAAGAAGTATTTGTGTTCCCTGACAACACAGCCAGGACTGCTGGGTGTAATATGACCTTTACACCAGAGACAGCAGGGAGGAAAAGCTTTTCTACAGACGGCATAACAATCAAGATAGTGTTTCGCGGAGAGCGAGAGAAAGAGAGGGAGAAAAAAGCCTCCCGGCTAATCAGTATTCAGGGTCAGGAGCGTGCATGAAACCAGAAGGTAGCAGAGCAAGTTGAAAAAGACCTTAGATCACCTGATAACTGCACAAGAGTTTGACGGATGGCTTAGCGTCTATTCTGTCCACACGGAAGTGTAATCATGGCTTTGTGTACACTGACTCTGACTACATATTTTCTTTTAAATGTACACCCCTTCTTCCTCCCACTTGCCCGTCTCCTTCCTCTGAAGGACAGCTGATTGAGAACGTGCTGCTATCTGAGAGTAAGTGGCAGCTCAGTGTATTAAAGGACAGGGACACGGTTGACTGCAGCAGTAGCTTCCTGTGTGGACTGGCTGGCCAGCAGGTGTTTTCTCTATTCTCTGGTCTCACACCTAGCTGATACCCTTCTCCCCACGCTTGGCTCATCTGCTCTGCCCCTCCCCCCCGTCAACTCTTCTGATGGGGATTGGCTGGCGTGGGGACTCCGCCTGCTATTGTGTTTCAGGAGGTAATGGGAGGAGACCAAAATGCGAAGCCCCACCCCTCCCCCAGAAACCCACCAAAACTGGTCAAGCCTTCCGCATAGGAAAGTCTGAGCTTATTTTCTACACACACCCTGGGTCTGTAAATCCAACCTCTGTAACTGTACAAAATCCTTTTTTCCTAGAGTAGCAAAAACAACACAGCACTTACATTTTGAGAAAGCTTGGAGATTCTTGATGTTAAAAAAATAAACTTAAAGAAAAAGGGTGTTAGCTCTGTTGCCGGGGAGTTAAGCCAAAGGAATGTCAGCACACACAGTGCCTCAGTCAAGCCCCATCCTAGAAACACAACTCCCAGGCTTCCCTTGAACAAATCCAAACGGTAGACGAGTAGACTGAGGAAAACAACATGGCTGCCACTGTGGCCGTGGTGAAGTTGTAGTAAACAGTTCCGGGGACACCCAACTGAGATATCAAGCTGCTGCTCTCACCTGACCCGTCTTCTCACTACATGCTCCAACAAAATCCCATCTGTGCTGTGGAAAATACCGGAAATCCCCCTTGCGCCCTCCCATCACTCTCCTTCTCTCTCTCTCTCTCTCTCTCTTCTTCCCGCCTTCTCCTCCCCTCCCTCTGGCCATTCCACAGAGCGGTATGTATTACAATAATAATCCACACTCTTGTCAAGGTCACCCACTGGAGAGCTCAGTCAGATGGATGACCGGGCCTCCGCCGGGCAGCACAAAGATCCAGATAAGCAGCGCAGAGCCAGTACATCTCTCCTCTCCCCACTGCTTAGTCATGCCTTTATCTCTGCAGTCCCCGAGACAGACTGCTGAGCCCTGAGCCCGAGACTGACTGCTGAGCCCTGAGCCCGAGACTGACTGCTGAGCCCTAAGCCCTTGACAGACTGCTGAGCCCTGAGCCCTTGACAGACTGCTGAGCCCTGAGCCCGAGACAGACTGCTGAGCCCTGAGCCCGAGACAGACTGCTGAGCCCTGAGCCCGAGACAGACTGCTGAGCCCTGAGCCCGAGACAGACTGCTGAACCCTAAGCCTTTGACAGACTGCTGAGCCATAAGCCCTTGACAGACTGCTGAACCATAAGCCCTTGACAGACTGCTGAGCCCTGAGCCCGAGACAGGCTGCTGAGCCCTGAGCCCGAGACAGGCTGCTGAGCCCTGAGCCCGAGACAGGCTGCTGAGCCCTGAGCCCGAGACAGGCTGCTGAGCCCTGAGCCCAAGACAGACTGCTGAGCCCTAAGCCCTTGACAGACTGCTGAGACCTGAGCCCGAGACAGACTGCTGAGCCCTGAGCCCGAGACAGACTGCTGAGCCCTAAGCCCTTGACAGACTGCTGAACCCTGAGCCCGAGACAGACTGCTGAGCCCTGAGCCCGAGACAGACTGCTGAACCCTGAGCCCGAGACAGACTGCTGAACCCTGAGCCCGAGACAGACTGCTGAGCCATAAGCCCGAGACAGACTGCTGAGCCCTGAGCCCGAGACAGACTGCTGAGCCCTGAGCCCCGAGACAGACTGCTGAGCCCTGAGCCCGAGACAGACTGCTGAGCCCTGAGCCCGAGACAGACTGCTGAGCCCTGAGCCCGAGACAGACTGCTGAGCCCTGAGCCCGAGACAGACTGCTGAGCCCTAAGCCCGAGACAGACTGCTGAGCCCTAAGCCCTTGACAGACTGCTGAACCCTAAGCCCGAGACAGACTGCTGAGCCCTGAGCCCGAGACAGACTGCTGAGCCCTGAGCCCGAGACAGACTGCTGAGCCCTGAGCCCGAGACAGACTGCGGAGCTCTGAGCCCGAGACAGACTGCGGAGCTCTGAGCCCGAGACAGACTGCTGAGCTCTGAGCCCGAGACAGACTGCTGAGCTCTGAGCCCGAGACAGACTGCTGAACCCTAAGCCCGAGACAGACTGCTGAACCCTGAGCCCGAGACAGACTGCTGAACCCTAAGCCCGAGACAGACTGCTGAACCCTAAGCCCAAGACAGACTGCTGAGCCATAAGCCCTTGACAGACTGCTCAGCCCTAAGCCCGAGACAGACTGCTGAGCCCTGAGCCCGAGACAGACTGCTGAGCCCTGAGCCCGAGACAGACTGCTGAACCCTGAGCCCGAGACAGACTGCTGAGCCCTAAGCCCGAGACAGACTGCTGAGCCCTAAGCCCGAGACAGACTGCTGAGCCCTAAGCCCGAGACAGACTGCTGAGCCCTGAGCCCGAGGCAGACTGCTGAGCCCTAAGCCCGAGGCAGACTGCTGAACCCTAAGCCCTTGACAGACTGCTGAACCCTAAGCCCGAGAGACTGCTGAGCCCTGAGCCCGAGACAGACTGCTGAGCCCTGAGCCCGAGACAGACTGCTGAGCCCTGAGCCCGAGGCAGACTGCTGAGCCCTAAGCCCGAGGCAGACTGCTGAACCCTAAGCCCTTGACAGACTGCTGAACCCTAAGCCCTTGACAGACTGCTGAACCCTAAGCCCGAGAGACTGCTGAGCCCTGAGCCCGAGACAGACTGCTGAGCCCTGAGCCCGAGACAGACTGCTGAGCCCTGAGCCCGAGACAGACTGCTGAGCCCTGAGCCCGAGACAGACTGCTGAGCCCTAAGCCCTTGACAGACTGCTGAGACCTGAGCCCGAGACAGACTGCTGAGCCCTGAGCCCGAGACAGACTGCTGAGCCCTAAGCCCTTGACAGACTGCTGAACCCTGAGCCCGAGACAGACTGCTGAGCCCTGAGCCCGAGACAGACTGCTGAACCCTGAGCCCGAGACAGACTGCTGAACCCTGAGCCCGAGACAGACTGCTGAGCCATAAGCCCGAGACAGACTGCTGAGCCCTGAGCCCGAGACAGACTGCTGAGCCCTGAGCCCGAGACAGACTGCTGAGCCCTAAGCCCGAGACAGACTGCTGAGCCCTAAGCCCGAGACAGACTGCTGAGCCCTAAGCCCTTGACAGACTGCTGAACCCTAAACCCTTGACAGACTGCTGAACCCTGAGCCCGAGACAGACTGCTGAGCCCTGAGCCCGATACAGACTGCTGAGCCCTGAGCCCGAGACAGACTGCGGAGCTCTGAGCCCGAGACAGACTGCGGAGCTCTGAGCCCGAGACAGACTGCTGAGCTCTGAGCCCGAGACAGACTGCTGAGCTCTGAGCCCGAGACAGACTGCTGAACCCTAAGCCCGAGACAGACTGCTGAGCCCTAAGCCCGAGACAGACTGCTGAGCCCTAAGCCCGAGACAGACTGCTGAGCCCTAAGCCCGAGACAGACTGCTGAGCCCTAAGCCCGAGACAGACTGCTGAGCCCTAAGCCCGAGACAGACTGCTGAGCCCTGAGCCCGAGACAGACTGCTGAGCCCTGAGCCCGAGACAGACTGCTGAACCCTAAGCCCTTGACAGACTGCTGAACCCTAAGCCCTTGACAGACTGCTGAACCCTAAGCCCGAGAGACTGCTGAGCCCTGAGCCCGAGACAGACTGCTGAGCCCTGAGCCCGAGACAGACTGCTGAACCCTAAGCCCAAGACAGACTGCTGAACCCTAAGCCCAAGACAGACTGCTGAGCCCTAAGCCCTTGACAGACTGCTGAGCCCTGAGCCCGAGACAGACTGCTGAGCCCTGAGCCCGAGACAGACTGCTGAGCCCTGAGCCCGAGACTGACTGCTGAGCCATAAGCCCGAGAGAGAACAGCAAACACTGTAAACAACACCTAAGGATAATTTTCCTCGTTTTAATTTTCCTTGTTTCACTATCCTTGTGGGGACTTTGGGGGATTTTAGGTCCCACACAAGGATAGAGGAACTAACCCACACTTATCTGTCCTCTGAAAGGATAACCTTTCCTTTCAGTTCTGCAGAGCTCAAAGTCCCCAAACACTCCCTCGTGTACTGTATCTACCTTTAGGAGGGTCACCAAAGGGTGCTGGCTGGCTGATACCGCTCTTCTCGTGTACAGAGAGAAGCCACTACACACAGACAGGCGGCTCTCCTCCAACAAGTCCCTTTTCTCGCATACTGAGTCCAAAGCCATAAAAAGGCTCCTTTCTCAAGGTGAGCCCTGAGCAGCACTGAACTCCCCAGCCTCTTGTCACCGCTCTCTCCCAGGGGTGGAAGAGGAAGACAGGAGAACAGAGGAGGGCCCCTGTGGCCCTGGCGACAGGACGAAAGCTGTTTTAAGTTAACTGCATAATCAAGCAAACGTGCTGCCGCTCTTGCCTGTGCCACCTCCCAGGAGAGGACACGCCACAACCACCAGGCTATTTATAGACCGCATCGGTTCCATCTTCGCTTGCACTTCCTGTTCTGCAGCAAGCCCCTGTAGGGAGGGGCTGTTGCCCTCCTTGAAGAAAGCAGGCAGCCAGGCAGGGAGGCAGGCTGCCGACAGAGCCTCTAATTCTCCAACACATACCCAAAACTCTTATACACCATCCACACCGCTCATCGCCTTCTTAAAACGGCAATATATTTTCTGAAAGGGTAACCAGGCGGTGGCCATCTTGGAAACGTGGCAAGCCAAGAGTGCACAGTCAGGAATGTATATGGACTGGTAGTCTAGTACTTAAAAAAACAAACACTTAAGAACTTCAAGACTGGACCGTGCCGTTAAATCAATGAAACTAATTAGCTTCCGAAGAAACACAAAAGGAAGTGTCAGATGAGCTAAGGATATGTGATTATCTTATGTGGCTTCGGTTATACTTCAGTGTTAGCAGTCTTACCACGGATAAACCGCTCTACGCATTCCAAAACCTTCACAGCCACTACGAAGTCGTTACGGCACAAAATGTCCGCCTCCTCATATACTCAGTGATGAGGATGGCGACTGGGGAATGTGTAGCGCTGCCACTCCTCTCTAACCAGTTATCTACTGTGTCTCCATTTACCCAAGGGACTGAGAGAGTGAGTCCGGTGGCTGTAAGGGGAGCTTCTCGTCCACGCAGTGCCAGGGCCAGGGTCAGACAGAGGCTGTGGGCACAGGGCCACGGGGGCCATCTCATCTCCGTGTGTGTCTGTCAGTTCCATACCAGGCAGTCAGAGCCGTCGCTCCCCAGATCCCCATTAGTGGCCTGCTGTATCCACGGAGACGGCCTGGCTATCAGCAGGGGGATGTCACTCAACATTAACCACGCAACGAGCTCTACAGCTCAGAGGAGGGACATGGGAACACTGGTTCCCAACAGCCAAGGGTTGATTGAACCAACAACTAATAGGAGCTGTTGGGATGAGCCGGCACTGAAGCAGACAACTGCCAGAGTGGACATTAAAACGACCAGCGAGCCTTTCTCCCCTGTGCTGCTGCTGCTGTCATGGAGATGGCAAGCAGACTACGCAGAATCACTATGCAAATCCCTGCTGTCTATCAGGCTTAAAGGACAAACTCTCTCTCCCTCGCTTTCACCCCACTGAGTGACAGACAGGAGAGAACAGGGGAGAAGGGAGGGAGGAATGGAGGGTGAGAGAGAGAGGGGAGAAGGGAGGGAGGAATGGAGGGTGAGAGAGAGAGGGGAGAAGGGAGGGAGGAATGGAGGGTGAGAGAGAGAGGGGAGAAGGGAGGGAGGAATGGAGGGTGAGAGAGAGAGGGGAGAAGGGAGGGAGGAATGGAGGGTGAGAGGAGAAGGAAGGGAGGAATGGAGGGTGAGAGAGAGGGGAGAAGGAAGGGAGGAATGGAGGGTGAGAGAGAGAGGGGAGAAGGGAGGGAGGAATGGAGGGTGAGAGAGAGAGGGGAGAAGGGAGGGAGGAATGGAGGGTGAGAGAGAGAGAGGAGAAGGGAGGGAGGAATGGAGGGTGAGAGAGAGGGGAGAAGGGAGAAGGGAGGGAGGAATGGAGGGTGAGAGAGAGGGGAGAAGGGAGGGAGGAATGGAGGGTGAGAGAGAGAGGGGAGAAGGGAGGGAGGAATGGAGGGTGAGAGAGAGGGGAGAAGGGAGGGAGGAATGGAGGGAGAGACAGAGAGGGGAGAAGGGAGGGAGGAATGGAGGGTGAGAGAGAGAGGGGAGAAGGGAGGGAGGAATGGAGGGTGAGAGAGAGAGGGGAGAAGGGAGGGAGGAATGGAGGGTGAGAGAGAGAGGGGAGAAGGGAGGGAGGAATGGAGGGTGAGAGAGAGAGAGAGGGGAGAAGGGAGGGAGGAATGGAGGGTGAGAGAGAGAGGAGAAGGGAGGGAGGAATGGAGGGAGAGAGAGAGAGGGGACCTACAGTAACTGCCTGATTAAAACACTAGGCGTAACAGAGATACAGTAAGCAGACAGAGGCAGCTGGGGTGCCCACCTAAAACTCACAAAGCCCCTCTCCTGGGTGTCCTTACGCATATGGGGCTCCTCAATGAGAGGGGGGATGGAGGGAGAGAAGGAGAGGACGAGTAGGGGGGATGGAGGGAGAGAAGGAGAGGACGAGAAGGGGGGATGGAGGGAGAGAAGGAGAGGACGAGGAGGGGGGATGGAGGGAGAGAAGGAGAGGACGAGTAGGGGGGTGGGGGGAGAGAAGGAGAGGACGAGAAGGGGGGATGGAGGGAGAGAAGGAGAGGACGAGGAGGGGGGATGGAGGGAGAGAAGGAGAGGACGAGTAGGGGGGTGGGGGGAGAGAAGGAGAGGACGAGAAGGGGGGATGGAGGGAGAGAAGGAGAGGACGAGTAGGGGGGTGGGGGGGAGAGAAGGAGAGGACGAGTAGGGGGGATGGAGGGAGAGAAGGAGAGGACGAGTAGGGGGGTGGGGGGAGAGAAGGAGGGATGGAGAGGACGAGTAGGGGGATGGAGGGAGAGAAGGAGAGGATGAGTAGGGGGGATGGAGGGAGAGAAGGAGAGGACGAGTAGGGGGGATGGAGGGAGAGAAGGAGGGATGGAGAGAAGGAGAGGACGAGTAGGGGGGATGGAGGGAGAGAAGGAGGGATGGAGAGGACGAGTAGGGGGGATGGAGGGAGAGAAGGAGAGGACGAGTAGGGGGGTGGGGGGAGAGAAGGAGAGGATGAGGAGGGGGATGGAGGGAGAGAAGGAGAGGACGAGGAGGGGGGGGGGGGTGAGAGAAGGAGAGGATGAGTAGGGGGGATGGAGGGAGAGAAGGAGGGATGGAGAGAAGGAGAGGACGAGTAGGGGGGGTGGGGGGAGAGAAGGAGAGGACGAGGAGGGGGATGGAGGGAGAGAAGGAGAGGATGAGTAGGGGGGATGGAGGGAGAGAAGGAGAGGACGAGTAGGGGGGATGGAGGGAGAGAAGGAGAGGACGAGTAGGGGGGATGGAGGGAGAGAAGGAGAGGACGAGTAGGGGGGATGGAGGGAGAGAAGGAGAGGACGAGTAGGGGGGATGGAGGGAGAGAAGGAGAGGACGAGTAGGGGGGAGGGATGGAGAGAAGGAGAGGATGAGTAGGGGGGTGGGGGGAGAGAAGGAGAGGACGAGTAGGGGGGATGGAGGGAGAGAAGGAGAGGACGAGTAGGGGGATGGAGGGAGAGAAGGAGAGGACGAGTAGGGGGGATGGAGGGAGAGAAGGAGAGGACGAGTAGGGGGGATGGAGGGAGAGAAGGAGAGGAATTCTAAACTCTTCCTTCCTTGGCCTCTGGCAGTCTTGTTCCCTCTCATAGCCTGAGTGTAGCTCCATACTTTGGAAAGGAAAGGGGGATACCTAGTCAGTTGTACAACTGAATGTATTCAACTGAAATGTGTCTTCTGCATCAGGGAGGTGTGGGGGGGCTGCCATAATCGACATCCACGTCTTCGGCGCCCAGGGAACAGTGGGTTAACTGCCTTGTTCAGGGGTAGAACGACAGATTTTTACCTTGTCAGCTCAGGGATTCGATCCAACAACCTTCTGGTTACTGGCCCAACGCTCTAACCACTAGGCTACCTGCCGACCTCGTTAGTTAGATAGAAATAAACAGTGGGGAAAGGGAGGTGTGTTCGGCTGGTCCCTTAGCAACACAGACTCAGTAGGGCTGATGGGTATTTCCACTACAGTGAAAAGTCTGACTAAAATCCCAACAGTTGTCTTCAGGTTACCTTTAACATTACAGCGTAGTTGACCATTACACTGAACATCCCAAAACACATACAGTAGACTAAACTTACACTCCAATATGGTGTTCTAAGGTGGTGTTCTAAGGTGGTGTTCTAAGGTGGTGTTCTAAGGTGGTGTTCTAAGGCACCCCAGACGTCATCCTTTGCCTGTTTTATTTGGCGGTGGATAAAGTACCATTTAGGATCGCCATAACAACCAAGACCTTTAGGACAGAAGTAGTCTTCACATGATGTGACAAGATCAGTCGGGTCAACTTGCAGAAAATTTACTGTAGAAGCACACACTGCCCCCCCCCCCCCCCCCCCCCCCCCCCCCCCCCATCGTGGTACTCAGAGTAAACCAAGAACCTTAAAAAGCTCTGAGCTCAACCGTCTGGGCCTCCTCCTACACGTTCTGTTTCTGATCAATGAATGCGGTCGGGGCTCGTGTTCCCAGCACGCCGGGCTTTGAAAGTCGCTTCCCTGGTGCCGTCTCATCCCAATTTCTCTGTCGCTTCCTGGATAACTACCTCAGAAGGCTCAAACACACACACACACACACACACACACACACACCAGAGCAATCAGCGACTGCTCTGTGAGAAATGGCCGCCGGCTCTGGAGCTGGCGCCGCCTGGTATTAGTCATGCACAGTGAGCGCGTGGGCTTTAAAACACTGCTCTTCTTCCCATTCCTTCTCTCTTTCTCAGTCAGGGCTACCAATACCAGACAATTTCCTCTAATGCTAGTCCTTATGAGCAACAGCAGCTGTCTGTTTATACTGCAGTTAAGCTATTTCACTTTCAGCCAAAGGATCCATTTGCAGGGCACAGAGACAAAAGGAAATGAGAACCTGCTCTCCCTCTCTTTATTTGTCCCTCAGTCCCTATGTTCTTTTTAAAGGAGAAGTTAGGGGCCAGTGAGTGAACACAGGTGCTGAGAGGGCAGTCACTGACCTTTCCTTTTGGTTTTGTCCAGACAGACCCTTTAATGTATCCTGCTTTGCTGGACCCGGAGTTCAGCGGTGGTCACGGAAAGCTCCAGTGCTGGCTGTTTTAAAACCCTGCTGTGCTTTTCACACCATCGCTCCTCTCGCACCGAGAATAGAGATCCATTTCAGGAGGCCATGTCAAACGGCTACCTCAACTTTGGCACCATGTACTGGGCTGTGTGGTGACTGACCTCCAGGTCTTTAGGACCATGTACTGGGCTGTGTAGTGACTGACCTCCAGGTCTTTAGGACCATGTACTGGGCTGTGTGGTGACTGACCTCCAGGTCTTTAGGACCATGTACTGGGCTGTGTAGTGACTGACCTCCAGGTCTTTAGGACCATGTACTGGGCTGTGTGGTGACCGACCTCCAGGTCTTTAGGACCATGTACTGGGCTGTGTGGTGACCGACCTCCAGGTCTTTAGGACCATGTACTGGGCTGTGTGGTGACTGACCTCCAGGTCTTTAGGACCATGTACTGGGCTGTGTGGTGACCGACCTCCAGGTCTTTAGGACCATGTACTGGGCTGTGTGGTGACTGACCTCCAGGTCTTTAGGACCATGTACTGGGCTGTGTGGTGACCGACCTCCAGGTCTTTAGGACCATGTACTGGGCTGTGTGGTGACCGACCTCCAGGTCTTTAGGACCATGTACTGGGCTGTGTAGTGACTGACCTCCAGGTCTTTAGGACCATGTACTGGGCTGTGTGGTGACCGACCTCCAGGTCTTTAGGACCATGTACTGGGCTGTGTAGTGACTGACCTCCAGGTCTTTAGGACCATGTACTGGGCTGTGTGGTGACCGACCTCCAGGTCTTTAGGACCATGTACTGGGCTGTGTGGTGACTGACCTCCAGGTCTTAGGACCATGTACTGGGCTGTGTGGTGACCGACCTCCAGGTCTTTAGGACCATGTACTGGGCTGTGTGGTGACCGACCTCCAGGTCTTTAGGACCATGTACTGGGCTGTGTGGTGACCGACCTCCAGGTCTTTAGGACCATGTACTGGGCTGTGTGGTGACCCGACCTCCAGGTCTTTAGGACCATGTACTGGGCTGTGTGGTGACCGACCTCCAGGTCTTTAGGACCATGTACTGGGCTGTGTGGTGACCGACCTCCAGGTCTTTAGGACCATGTACTGGGCTGTGTGGTGACCGACCTCCAGGTCTTTAGGACCATGTACTGGGCTGTGTAGTGACTGACCTCCAGGTCTTTAGGACCATGTACTGGGCTGTGTGGTGACCGACCTCCAGGTCTTTAGGACCATGTACTGGGCTGTGTAGTGACTGACCTCCAGGTCTTTAGGACCATGTACTGGGCTGTGTGGTGACCGACCTCCAGGTCTTTAGGACCATGTACTGGGCTGTGTGGTGACTGACCTCCAGGTCTTTAGGACCATGTACTGGGCTGTGTGGTGACTGACCTCCAGGTCTTTAGGACCATGTACTGGGCTGTGTGGTGACCGACCTCCAGGTCTTTAGGACCATGTACTGGGCTGTGTGGTGACCGACCTCCAGGTCTTTAGGACCATGTACTGGGCTGTGTGGTGACCGACCTCCAGGTCTTTAGGACCATGTACTGGGCTGTGTGGTGACTGACCTCCAGGTCTTTAGGACCATGTACTGGGCTGTGTGGTGACCGACCTCCAGGTCTTTAGGACCATGTACTGGGCTGTGTGGTGACTGACCTCCAGGTCTTTAGGACCATGTACTGGGCTGTGTGGTGACTGACCTCCAGGTCTTTAGGACCATGTACTGGGCTGTGTGGTGACTGCCTGGAGGCCTAGCTAGTTCCTCTACCACTTTCCCACTATCCACACACACAGAAAAACACTATACAAATGCACAGACAGACAAAAACACTATACAGAAGTGGATGTCGATTAAGGCAGCCCCCCCACACCTCTCTGATTCAGAGGGGTGGGGTTAAATGTGGAAGACACATTTCAGTTGAATACATTCAGTTGTACAACTGACTAGGTATCCCCCTTTCCTTTCCCAAATGCAGACAGACACACACACACACACACACACACACACACACACACACACACACACACACACACACACACACAAAGCGTGAACTGAGCAGCAGTGAAGCTCGGTGTGCCATTAGCCACCCCTGTGAGGGCGATCTGCAGAAGGGTGATAAATGGGATCCTAGCGACGGCTGAAACGCTGCATGGAAACAGACACGGCGCTGCTCCAACCAGGCACTTTAACGCCTCGGGAAAGAAGACAAATAAGTAAAGGTCAGAGGAAGAAAAATAACAAGCCCTCCTCTCTCTCTCATTCCTTCCTACTGTCCTCCCTCCCACCGTTCCCCCTCAGGGCAGGTAGTGCTCTCGTTCCTTCCTACTGTCCTCCCTCCCACCGTTCCCTCTCAGAGCAGGTAGTGCTCTCGTTCCTTCCTACTGTCCTCCCTCCCACCGTTCCCTCTCAGAGCAGGTAGTGCTCTCGTTCCTTCCTACTGTCCTCCCTCCCACCGTTCCCCCTCAGGGCAGGTAGTGCTCTCGTTCCTTCCTACTGTCCTCCCTCCCACCGTTCCCCCTCAGGGCAGGTAGTGCTCTCGTTCCTTCCTACTGTCCTCCCTCCCACCGTTCCCCCTCAGGGCAGGTAGTGCTCTCGTTCCTTCCTACTGTCCTCCCTCCCACCGTTCCCCCTCAGGGCAGGTAGTGCTCTCGTTCCTTCCTACTGTCCTCCCTCCCACCGTTCCCCCTCAGGGCAGGTAGTGCTCTCGTTCCTTCCTACTGTCCTCCCTCCCACCGTTCCCCCTCAGAGCAGGTAGTGCTCTCGTTCCTTCCTACTGTCCTCCCTCCCACCGTTCCCCCTCAGGGCAGGTAGTGCTCTCGTTCCTTCCTACTGTCCTCCCTCCCACCGTTCCCTCTCAGAGCAGGTAGTGCTCTCGTTCCTTCCTACTGTCCTCCCTCCCACCGTTCCCCCTCAGGGCAGGTAGTGCTCTCGTTCCTTCCTACTGTCCTCCCTCCCACCGTTCCCCCTCAGAGCAGGTAGTGCTCTCGTTCCTTCCTACTGTCCTCCCTCCCACCGTTCCCCCTCAGGGCAGGTAGTGCTCTCGTTCCTTCCTACTGTCCTCCCTCCCACCGTTCCCTCTCAGAGCAGGTAGTGCTCTCGTTCCTTCCTACTGTCCTCCCTCCCACCGTTCCCCCTCAGGGCAGGTAGTGCTCTCGTTCCTTCCTACTGTCCTCCCTCCCACCGTTCCCCCTCAGGGCAGGTAGTGCTCTCGTTCCTCCCTCCCACCGTTCCCCCTCAGGGCAGGTAGTGCTCTCGGGGAGTCAGATAATGTCACCTAGGACGGCGTGCTGATGAAAGAGCACTTCCTGCCACTTCTTCTCTGTGCTAACAACACGCCGGGACAAAATCAGCCATGCAGGAGATACAGGACCTTCTGCTTGTGATGAATCCCAGCACCTACACCACCGCCGCACTAGAGAGAAGTGGGATAGGAGAGAGAGAGAGAGAGAGAGAGAGACGGAGAGAGAGGGAGAGAGAGGGAAGTGGGATAGGAGAGAGAGAGAGAGAGACGGAGAGAGAGGGAAGTGGGATAGGAGAGAGAGAGAGAGAGAGAGAGAGAGAGAGAGACGGAAGTGGGATAGGAGAGAGAGAGAGAGAGAGAGAGCGAGAGAGACGGAAAGGAGTGGAGGGCTCAGCACTTCATCACATCAGTAAAGCAGAAATCCCAACTCTGAGAAAGGGGGGACCGTACGGGGGATAAATAGAGGAGATATATCTCTGTTCATGTCGGAGTATTCATTAGGAGAGAGAATCCAGCAAAAGAGGAGATAGTAAAGTGTGAGGGATGCCCTATGACCCTTCAGGGAGAAAAGAACAGCCCTATGACCCTTCAGGGAGAAAAGAACAGCCCTATGACCCTTCAGGGAGAAGAGAACAGCCCTATGACCCTTCAGGGAGAAGAGAACAGCCCTATGACCCTTCAGGGAGAAGAGAACAGCCCTATGACCCTTCAGGGAGAAGAGAACAGCCCTATGACCCTTCAGGGAGAAGAGAACACAGCCCTATGACCCTTCAGGGAGAAGAGAACAGCCCTATGACCCTTCAGGGAGAAGAGAACAGCCCTATGACCCTTCAGGGAGAAGAGAACAGCCCTATGACCCTTCAGGGAGAAGAGAACAGCCCTATGACCCTTCAGGGAGAAGAGAACAGCCCTATGACCCTTCAGGAGAAGAGAACAGCCCTATGACCCTTCAGGGAGAAGAGAACAGCCCTATGACCCTTCAGGGAGAAGAGAACAGCCCTATGACCCTTCAGGGAGAAGAGAACAGCCCTATGACCCTTCAGGGAGAAGAGAACAGCCCTATGACCCTTCAGGGAGAAGAGAACAGCCCTATCCTCAAGGGACAGATGGTGACAAATCTTTGATGAAATAATGGTGGTATTAAATCAATGTGTTTGTCAGATTTGGCTTCATAGACAGATTAGTAATTAATCCAGGATCAAGCAAGAGAATCAATTAGAAAATCTATTGATTTTTCACTTTTGATCACACAGAAAACAAGTTTATATGGGATGTGCTTTGTGTTTTGCTAAAAGTAAGTGGTGAAATGTCCATGAACTTCTACCATGAAATGCAAGTGCTTGTCAATACCTTCACATTGTCAAAGGAAAATATAAAGAATAGCACTCAAAACACACACGCGCACTCAGACAGACACACAGACAGACACTCAGACAGACACACAGACAGACACTCAGACAGACACTCAGACAGACACTCAGACACACGCACACAGACACACGCACACAGACACACGCACACAGACACACGCACACAGACACACGCACACAGACACACGCACACAGACACACGCACACAGACACACGCACACAGACACACGCACACAGACACACACAGACACACACACACACACACACACAGACACACACACACAGACTCAGACGCACAGACAGACGCACAGACAGACGCACACAGACACACGCACACAGACACAGACACACACAGACACACACAGACACACACAGACACTCAGACACAGACACAGATACTCAGACACAGACACAGATACTCAGACACTCAGACACACAAGTGTAACCTATCAGGGGGCTTCAGCTGCCTGCCCCGGCCTCGTGATGAAACTGAGGAATGTTAAAAATGTTATTTTTCCATATTCATCCAAAGACCTGGGAATTGTGTCTTCCTTCGAGAGAGAGAGAGAGGGCTGAGATGTAGTGATTTGTTGAGCTGACCCTCCTCCCTCCCATCCTCTTCCTTGGACTGGGGCCCAGTCTATGCTTCCTAGAAGGACTCTGTGGTCTGTATTGTGAAGGACAGAAGGAGGAAGGAGGGGGAGGGGTGGGCCTTCCCCAAACATCCACAACAGTCATGCTCTGTGTCAGTCAAGAGGAGCGATGCACCAGACAATGGGTAGAGGCAGAGAGGAGGTGCCCTGTTACCAGGCTGGTTTCACCTATTATTTTTATGCAACCTTTATTTAACTAGGCAAGTCAGTTAAGAACAAATTCTTATTTACAATGAAGGCCTACCAAATGGCAAAAGACCTCCTGCAGGGGAGGGGGCCTGGGATTAAAAATATAAAATAAATACAATATAAATATAGGACAAAGCACACATCATGACAAGAGAGACAACACAACATAAAGAGAGACCTTAAGACAACATCTTCCTCATGCTCTCGGTACCATGGCGCTGCGTTGGAACACTGGGGCCCTGACGGTAACCATAGCTACTGCCACTCAACAGAGGCTCTTCAAGCAAGGGTGTTCATTCCTTCCCTTAGTGGAGGCTGTTTCAACATCCTCCGAATGGAATCGAGACTATTTTCCAAATTGCTCCAAGAGCTATGGAAAAAAAAAAACAGCAGTCAATTACGAAGCCGCTTACTTTGGCTAATGAACAGGTTATGCTTGGAACTCCAGTGGATTTGATTTTTTTTACCCTCGCTCTCTCTCTCTCTCTCTCTCGCTTTCCCTCCATCTCCTCCGAGGTCTGTTGAATCACAATGCCTGCCACTGATCGAGTGGGTTGACGGATGGCTGAATGAACAAGTGATGTTTTACAGGACAGGGAAAACTGCTTGCAGGAAACCAGGGTGTGCTCAGCCATGGTGCCAGGAGAGCCCTTCTCTGTCCCTCATGATGTCCACAAGCCCACCCTCCTCCCATTCCAGACAGCCTCAATCCCACATTGTGCCCTCCCTCCCTCCCTCCCTCCGTCCGTCCGTCCATCGCTGGCTGCCACCAGTCTGAATCATTAAGAATGTTGGCCACAGCTCCTCCTGAGGAAGACAGTGTTCCCTGTGATTTCCCTTTGGAAAGAAGTCATTTTAGGGGGATTTAGAGAGGGCTCTATTCAAAGGGATGAGTGTCAGGGAGGTGGTGGAGAGGGGTGGCCCTGTCATATGGACGATGGCTGTCCGTGTGGCTTAACCTGGGAACAAGACGTGCCGCACACCCCAACCCACCTCAGTGTTACAACACCAGCCGTGTCCGCAGTACTAACATCGCTGTCTTTCATGAACGCTGATATCAAACTACTGGATAGGTTACAGTAAGACGGTAGTCTCAAATATCCCAGACTTTGGAGCATCACAAGCTAGGCAGCAAACGAGGATGTTGTGTTTACAACGCTCATGTTCAGCTAGGGAGGATGTGTTTACAACGCTCATGTTCAGCTAGGGAGGATGTTGTGTTTACAACGCTCATGTTCAGCTAGGGAGGATGTTGTGTTTACAACGCTCATGTTCAGCTAGGGAGGATGTTGTGTTTACAACGCTCATGTTCAGCTAGGGAGGATGTTGTGTTTACAACGCTCATGTTCAGCTAGGGAGGATGTTGTGTTTACAACGCTCATGTTCAGCTAGGGAGGATGTTGTGTTTACAACGCTCATGTTCAGCTAGGGAGGATGTTGTGTTTACAACGCTCATGTTCAGCTAGGGAGGATGTTGTGTTTACAACGCTCATGTTCAGCTAGGGAGGATGTTGTGTTTATAATGCTCATGTTCAGCAGGGACGTTACGGGTGACGAGCTTCCCCTTTCCGACTCGTCCTCTGACCCAACTGACGCTGCATCTCGTACAGACTTGTTCAGATGGATCATTGACACATTTCTGGAAGCAACCCATCTGTCCAGAGAAACTTGGAAAGTGGCAGAAAGTCCTGCTAGCCACTGGTTTCAATTAGTCTCCATTCAAGGCCATTTAACACGTAGTGGCAGTGCCAAGTAGCAGTATTACCAAACTTTACCTCCTCACTTCTCCACTCCAACTCCTTAGTCCTGCGTCGCTCATGACCGTCCATGTTTAATAAAGACGACGGGCTGAAGCGAAGGCCCTTGGCTTAATATTCCTCAAGCTGAGCACAGTTAACCTGTGGGAGGGTCGAGGGAGAATGTTCTGGAACACGCAGTGGGGGGGGGGGGCTGGCCGGGGCCTGCCTGGCTACAGAGGGGAGCTGAGCCGCGATGTGTAAGGGGGAGGGCTTCAAAAGGTTCAAAGGCACCGCAACATATGTGGCGGTTTAGGGAAGGGCGTAGGAGGCCATAAAAATGTGTCGCTTGCGGGGAGTGCATGCTGCATGTTGAACACACCCGGCACACTCTTCTCACACCATTAAAGTAGGCTAGTATCAGGCGTAGACATGTACGAATCGACGTAGCGCAATTAAAAACACACATTTGCAAACTGACACTACGTCATAAAGTGCTTTAAGAAGAGCGTATGAAAGTAACAGCAAATGTAGCCTGACAGCAAGGCTATACAATAAACCAAGTGGCAGAAGTTATGAAGAAAAACAATAAAATATCAGAGAGGCTGTAACTTAGCAGACCTGAGATGAGCACTACACTCCCTGTAACCTCCTGTAACCTCCTGTAACCTCCTGTAACCTCCTGTAACCTCCTGTAACCGCCAGGATACCATAAACACATTCCACACATGAGTCTCCAGTGGAGGCCCTGCGACATGAGTTTACAACAAGTCAACATCTTTCGGAAGGAGAGGAGGCTTTTGGACCCCCCACCCCCCCACCGCCAATTCAACGGGCTTTATCGGCATAGGAAACAGACAGTATGTTTACATTGCCAAAGCCAATGGAATAGACAACACAAATATACAATCAGTAAACATTACACTCACAAAAGTTAATATAGACATTTCAAATATTATAGGCTCTCCCCCCATTTCCGCCACACTAGAGGTTGACCAATTATGATTTTTCAACGCTGATACCTATTATTGGAGGACCAAAAAAAGCAGATTTGATAGGTATCGGCGTTGAAAAATAATGACAATTACAACAATACTAAATGAACACTTATTTTAACTTAATATAATACATAAATAAAATCTATTTAGTCTCAAATAAGTAATGAAACATGCTCAATTTGGTTTAAATAATGTAAAAACACAGTGTTGGAGAAGAAAGTAAAAGTGCAATATGTGCCATGTAAAATGCAGGAAAGTGCTGTTTGAATGAATGCTTACGAGCCTGCTGCTGCTGCCTACCACCGCTCAGTCAGACTGCTCTATCAAATATCAAATCATAGACTTAATCATAATATAATAAACAGAAATACAAGTCTTTGGTCATTAATATGGTCAAATACAGAAACTATCATTTCGAAAACAAAACGTTTATTCTTTCAGTGAAATACGGAACCGTTCCGTATTTTATCTAACGGTTGGCATCCCTAAGTTTAAATATTGCTGTTACATTGCACAACCTTCAATGTTATGGTCATAATTATGTACAATTCTGGCAAATTAGTTCGCAACGAGCCAGGCGGCCCAAACTGTTGCATATACCCTGACTCTGCGTGCAATGAACGCAAGAGAAGTGACACAATTTCCCTAGTTAATATTGCCTGCTAACATCAATTTCTTTTAACTAATTACGCAGGTTAAAAATATATATATACTTGTTTATTGATTTTAAGAAAGGCATTGATGTTTATGGTTAGGTACATTGGTGCGACGATTGTGCTTTTTTCGCGAATGCGCATTTGTTAAATCACCCGTTTGGCGAAGTTGAAGTAGACTGTGATTCGATGATAAATTAACAGGCACCGCATTGATTATATGCAACGCAGGACAAGCTAGTTAACCTAGTAATATCATCAACCATGTGTAGTTAACTAGTGATTATGTGAAGATTGATTGTTTTTTATAAGATAAGTTTAATGCTAGCTAGCATCTTACCTTGGCTCCTTGCTGCACTCGCGTAACAAGTGGTCAGCCTGCCACGCAGTCTCCTCGTGGAGTGCAATGTAATCGGCGTCCAAAAATGATGATTACCGATTGTTATGAAAACTTGAAATCGGCCCTAAATAAAATCGGCCATGCCACCCCTGGACATGTGTTGACAAACGGGCTCTGCAAAATGGTCACTGCTGAACAGACCAGTGACTGGTAGTGTAACTGGGTTCAATACGTTTTCTCCAGTGACTAATATAGAATGTGCCAAAGACTCATGGCTCACACAAACTCCAATGTACTCATTCTGAGAGCTTGGATTTCAATACCCCACCCTCTCACACATGTTCACACCGATATACACACACACACACACACACACACACACTAATGTAAACTTCCATTGGTTGTCTGAAAGGCTCCTTCACATGCCAGAGTGCTTAAAATGACAAGTAGCTTGCTATTTACCATACAGACACTCAACAAGGAAACGAGGACGGACATGGCAGAATATATCTGAAAGGAAGATTAAGAGAGAACGAACAGAAAAGTGTTGTTTACATAAAAACGTACAGTGTATGAAGATGGGGGAGGTTGACGCCAAGCCACCCAGAGAATAGCTTCTGTAAGGTCATGGCCCGATTCACAAAACATTTTCTTTAGGAAAAAAATAAGTTCATAAAGTGCCAATTCCTCAAAAATGTTTTTAGAAATTCATAGTTTCTTAGGAACTTGGTAAAAATCTTTCTTAAGAAGATTCAGTGAATTGGGCCCCAGTTGAGGAACCAGAACTGATTAGTTCCCCAGTTGCCCTGATTCGTTCCCCAGTCTCCTTGAACTATCCCTCCAGTGTGTACTACAGTACAGCATTGTGTTCATTAGGGCATGCAACGGAAAACAGAAATGGGCATGTCCAGATAGGCCTAGTTCTTCCTTGTTTCGGTCCATTTTCTTCCGTTTTCTACCTAATAAACACAACCCAGGCAATGTTCCCGCTTAATTCTTTTTTGGGGGGGGGGGGCACTGAGCAAATTTTTGGTCTTGTGAGTGGAAACTTTAAAATTGTGAGAATTTTGTGCAACTTCCAGCGCTCGTTTCCTGTGAACTCTGAGGCAGTACCATTACAGTTTTAGACAGTAGCCAAAAGGCTGTTGTGGCGATCTGAACACAATGTAGCCTTACCAAGAAAACCAATGGAGCAAATCACAGAACATTTCCCCATGGAAATAGCTTTTCATTTCTATTATATAGCCTACAGTAGTCTATATGTGGTGACCAATGCAGGTGGTGGTCAATGCAGGTCTACATTAGTCTATATGTGGTGGTCAATGCAGGTCTACATTAGTCTATATGTGGTGATCAACGCAGGTCTACATTAGTCTATATGTGGTGGTCAACGCAGGTCTACAGTAGTCTATATGTGGTGGTCAATGCAGGTCCACAGTAGTCTATATGTGGTGGTCAATGCAGGTCTACAGTAGTCTATATGTGGTGGTCAATGCAGGTCTACAGTAGTCTATATGTGGTGGTCAATGCAGGTCTACAATAGTCTATATGTGGTGGTCAATGCAGGTCTACATTGCATGAGACTTAAAAAAAAAAATTACATTATGAAGGACTTGACATTAATTAAATTATGTTTTACTTGGTCTATAACACCATGGGACAAATAGGTAACTGTAAATTGTATTGGGTTGTATGATGCAAGAAACCACTTACAAAATACAATTATTATTACCATACAGACAATTAGACAATGAAGGCTATCCCTCTGCCTATTGGCTTATTTGCATATTCAAGCCTGTCTCAAAATACAACACTGCCCTTTAATTAAGACAAGCTTTTTACCTGACTGGGTTTTTCAAGGACAGCTTGAAATGTAGCCGACACGTTTTGATCTCTTGTAGGAAGCAGTAACTCCCCATTGCTGACCTCTACTTATCTAGAACTGGGCTGATAACTCACTAACTAGCAAAGAATATCAACAAATGTGCAGCTCTGCAGTCTGAACTGATTTGAAAAGCGCATTCACTCGCGGGTGATTAAAAGACTGCTTGAGATGGGATGACGTCTACTAAAGTTTCAGATGGGATGACGTCTATTAAAGTTTCAGATGGGATGAGGTCTACTAAAGTTTCAGATGGGATGACGTCTATTAAAGTTTCAGATGGGATGAGGTCTATTAAAGTTTCAGATGGGATGAGGTCTACTAAAGTTTCAGATGGGATGAGGTCTACTAAAGTTTCAGATGGGATGAGGTCTACTAAAGTTTCAGATGGGATGAGGTCTACTAAAGTTTCAGATGGGATGAGGTCTATTAAAGTTTCAGATGGGATGAGGTCTATTAAAGTTTCAGATGGGATGAGGTCTACTAAAGTTTCAGATGGGATGAGGTCTATTAAAGTTTCAGATGGGATGAGGTCTACTAAAGTTTCAGATGGGATGAGGTCATGAGGGCAAGTTGCAACATGTAGCCTTCCTTAAACTCTAATCTTAAATGGCCCTTTAAACATTTATGACTGTTGCATTTTTAACAGCTCTGGGTTCTCTTCTCTCCCCCACTGTGTTCTCTCCCTCCCCCACTGTGTTCTCTCCCTCCCCCAATGGGTTCTCTTCTCTCCCTCCCCTACTGTGTTCTCCCGCCCCCCAACTACTGTGTTCTCTCCCTCCCCCACTACTGTGTTCTCTCCCTCCCCCACTGTGTTCTCTCCCCCCCCTTCTCCCCCACTGTGTTCTCTCCCCCCTTCTCCCCCACTGTGTTCTCTCCCTCCCCCAATGGGTTCTCTTCTCTCCCTCCCCTACTGTGTTCTCCCGACCCCCCCCACTACTGTGTTCTCTCCCTCCCCCACTGTGTTCTCTCCCTCCCCCACTGTGTTCTCTCCCCCCCGTGTTCTCTCCCTCCCCCACTGTGTTCTCTCCCTCCCCCACTGTGTTCTCTCCCCCCCTTCTCCCCCACTGTGTTCTCTCCGCACGGCAAGTGGTACCGGAACTCCAAGTCTAGGACCAAAAGGCTCCTTAAAACCTGTTAGGGCTAGGGGGCAGTATTGAGAATTTTTTGAAAAAATATGTGCCCATTTTTAACTGCCTATTACACCAACTCAGAAGCTAGAATATGCATATTATTGTTCAGGTTTGGATAGAAAACACCCTAAAGTTTCAAAAACTGTTTGAATGGTGTCTGTGAGTATAACAGAACTCATTTGGCAGGCAAAACCCTGAGACAGATTCTGACAGGAAGTGGATACCTGATGTGTTGAATTGACTTTAAGCCTATACCATTGAAAAACAAAGGGAGTGAGGAATATTTTGGCACTTCCTATTGCTTCCACAAGATGTCCCCAGCCTTTACAAAGTGTTTTGAGTGTTCTACAGTGAGATCTGACTGAAGAAGACCCTTGGAACGGCGATGGCCCATTAGACACCTGGCGCGCGCGATTTGATGGTGGGTACTCTCATTCCGAAACGTTTTAAAAGAGAACCCAATGGTCCGCCTTGAATTTTATTCATGTTCTGGTTAAAAAAGGCCCTAATGATTTATGCGATACAACGTTTGACATGTTTGAACGAACGAAAATATATTTTTTCCGTTCTTGAAGTGAAGTGAAGTCCGGCTGGCTTAGATCATGTGCTACAACACGGAGGTTTTTGGACATAAATGATGAGCTTTTTTGAACAAAACTACATTCGTTATGGACCTGGGATTCTTTGGAAGTGACATCTGATGAAGAGAATCAAAGGTAATGGATTATTTACATAGTATTTTCGATTTTAGATCTCTCCAACATGGCGGTTAGTCTGTATCGCAATGCGTATTTTTCTGGCGCAGTGCTCAGATTATTGCAAAGTGTGATTCCCCAGTAAGGTTAATTTTAAATCTGGCAAGTCCATTGCGTTCAAGAGATGTAAATCTATAATTCTTTGAATGACAATATAATATTTTACCAATGTTTTCTAATATTAATTAATTATTTTGTTGTCATGACTTGACTGCCGGTATTGGAGGGAAACGATTTCCTGAACATCAACGCCATAGTAAAACGCTGTTTTTAGATATAAATATGAACTTGATAGAACTAAAAATGCATGCAGTGTCTAACATAATGTCCTAGGAGTGTCATCTGATGGAGATTGTAAAAGGTTAGTGCATAATTTTAGCTGATTTTATGGTTTTGGTGACGCCTGTCTTTGAATCGACAATGCACTACACACAGCTATTGTCAATGTACTCTCCTAACATAACCTAACTTTATGCTTTCCCAGTAAAACCTTTTTGAAATCTGAAAACGTGGTTAGATTAAGAAGATGTTTATCTTTCAAAGGCTGTAAGTTAGTTGTATGTTTGAGAAATTTGAATTTTGACATTTATTTGGTTTCAAATTTGCCGCTCTTGAAATGCACCTGCTGTTGATAGGGTGCGCCACGGGGGGCACGCTAACGTCCCACATAGCCCCAAGAAGTTAACAGCTTCTACCCCCAAAGCCATGAGACTACTGAACAATTAATCAAATGGCCACCGGACTACTACATTGACCCCCCTCCCCGCCATTTGTTTTGTACACTGCTGCTACTCACTGATTATTATCTATGCATAGTCACTTCACCCCTACCTACATGTACATATTACCTCAACTAACCTGTACCCCCACACACTGACTCGGTACCAGTACCCCCTGTATGTAGCCTCGTTATTATGTTATTGTGTTACTTCTTATTGTTTTTTACTTTATAATTTTTTTTTTTTAACTCTTCTTGAACTGCATTGTTGGTTAAGGGCTTGTAAGTAATCATTTCGCGGTAAGGTCTACACCTGTTGTATTCGGCGCATGTGACAAATAACTTATGAAATGAGAATAGGAAGGGAACAAGTCGGCCTGTCAGCTCTCTCAACATGACAAAAGAGGATTTTCCCCTCTCTGCACTTTACTACTACACCTCCATCTCTCCCTCATCTCTCCCTCATCTCAGTCTCAGAGGTGTTGTGCAGCTGCATCATTCTCTCTCTGCTGCTGCCCTGCTCTCCTAATCTCATTAAAGAAGCCCCTTCCTGTGACACTGACCTCATCAGAGCGAGACCAAATCGGACCAGAAAGCCGCCCTGCACGCCTGTTAACCTGTCAGTATACCGGTCTGTCACGGCCACAACAGAACCAGCTCCCCTGTCCTCCTTCCTCATGACACAGCAGCTGTCCAGTTCCCTCTCTATGGCAGAGAGCCAGAGTAACAGCAGCACAATCTGGTATCCCACAAACACTATTAAGAAACGGTCCTTGAGAGACACATTAGCTACATTATCACTTTACTCAGGTCTGTACCACAATGGTCACCAAATATTTCCCCAATTAGTGTTGGAATGAAATATAATGGGGTGTGAGAGGATTACAGGACGGAGCTGCAGTGGATAGCTGCCATTTAACGATTACAGGATGTAGCTGCAGTGGATAGCTGCCATTTAACGATTACAGGACGTAGCTGCAGTGGATAGCTGCCATTTAACGATTACAGGACGGCGCTGCAGTGGATAGCTGCCATTTAACGATTACAGGACGTAGCTGCAGTGGATAGCTGCCATTTAACGATTACAGGACGTAGCTGCAGTGGATAGCTGCCATTTTACGATTACAGGATGGAGCTGCAGTGGATAGCTGCCATTTAACGATTACAGGATGGGTTCGCAGTGGATAGCTGGCATTTAACGATTACAGGACGGAGCTGCAGTGGATAGCTGCCATTTAACGATTACAGGATGGCTTCGCAGTGGATAGCTGCCATTTAACGATTACAGGATGGAGCTGCAGTGGATAGCTGCCATTTAACGATTACAGGATGGAGCTGCAGTGGATAGCTGCCATTTAACGATTACAGGATGGCTTCGCAGTGGATAGCTGCCATTTAACGATTACAGGACGGAGCTGCAGTGGATAGCTGCCATTTAACGATTACAGGATGGCTTCGCAGTGGATAGCTGCCATTTAACGATTACAGGATGGAGCTGCAGTGGATAGCTGCCATTTAACGATTACAGGATGGAGCTGCAGTGGATAGCTGCCATTTAACGATTACAGGATGGCTTCGCAGTGGATAGCTGCCATTTAACGATTACAGGACGGAGCTGCAGTGGATAGCTGCCATTTAACGATTACAGGACGGCGCTGCAGTGGATAGCTGCCATTTAACGATTACAGGACGGAGCTGCAGTGGATAGCTGCCATTTAACGATTACAGGATGGCTTCGCAGTGGATAGCTGCCATTTAACGATTACAGGACGGAGCTGCAGTGGATAGCTGCGCTTTAACGATTACAGGACGGCGCTGCAGTGGATAGCTGCCATTTAACGATTACAGGACGTAGCTGCAGTGGATAGCTGCCATTTTACGATTACAGGACGGAGCTGCAGTGGATAGCTGCCATTTTACGATTACAGGATGGAGCTGCAGTGGATAGCTGCCATTTTACGATTACAGGATGGAGCTGCAGTGGATAGCTGCCATTTAACGATTACAGGATGGAGCTGCAGTGGATAGCTGCCATTTAACGATTACAGGATGGCTTCGCAGTGGATAGCTGCCATTTAACGATTACAGGATGGAGCTGCAGTGGATAGCTGCCATTTAACGATTACAGGATGGCTTCGCAGTGGATAGCTGCCATTTAACGATTACAGGATGGAGCTGCAGTGGATAGCTGCCATTTTAGGATTACAGGACGGAGCTGCAGTGGATAGCTGCCATTTTACGATTACAGGACGGCGCTGCAGTGGATAGATGCCAATTAACAATTACAGGATGGAGCTGCAGTGGATAGCTGCCATTTAACGATTACAGGATGGCGCTGCAGTGGATAGCTGCCATTTAACGATTAAAGGATGGCGCTGCAGTGGATAGCTGCCATTTAACGATTACAGGAAGGCGCTGCAGTGGATAGCTGCCATTTAACGATTACAGGACGGCGCTGCAGTGGATAGCTGCCATTTAACGATTACAGGACGGAGCTGCAGTGGATAGCTGCCATTTTACGATTACAGGACGGCGCTGCAGTGGATAGCTGCCATTTAACGATTACAGGACGGCGCTGCAGTGGATAGCTGCCATTTTACGATTACAGGACGGCGCTGCAGTGGATAGCTGCCATTTAACGATTACAGGACGGAGCTGCAGTGGATAGCTGCCATTTCACGATTACAGGACGGCGCTGCAGTGGATAGCTGCCATTTTACGATTACAGGACGGCGCTGCAGTGGATAGCTGCCATTTTACGATTACAGGACGGCGCTGCAGTGGATAGCTGCCATTTTACGATTACAGGACGGCGCTGCAGTGGATAGCTGCCATTTTACGTTTACAGGACGGCGCTGCAGTGGATAGCTGCCATTTAACGATTACAGGACGGAGCTGCAGTGGATAGCTGCCATTTAACGATTACAGGACGGAGCTGCAGTGGATAGCTGCCATTTAACGATTACAGAACGGCGCTGCAGTGGATAGCTGCCATTTAACGATTACAGGACGGCGCTGCAGTGGATAGCTGCCATTTAACGATTACAGGACGGAGCTGCAGTGGATAGCTGCCATTTAACGATTACAGGATGGAGCTGCAGTGGATAGCTGCCATTTAACGATTACAGGATGGAGCTGCAGTGGATAGCTGCCATTTTACGATTACAGGATGGAGCTGCAGTGGATAGCTGCCATTTTACGATTACAGGATGGAGCTGCAGTGGATAGCTGCCATTTAACGATTGCAGGACGGCGCTGCAGTGGATAGCTGCCATTTTACGATTACAGGACGGCGCTGCAGTGGATAGCTGCCATTTTACGATTACAGGATGGAGCTGCAGTGGATAGCTGCCATTTTACGATTACAGGACGGCGCTGCAGTGGATAGCTGCCATTTAACGATTACAGGATGGAGCTGCAGTGGATAGCTGCCATTTTACGATTACACGATGGCTTCGCAGTGGATAGCTGCCATTTAACGATTACAGGATGGAGCTGCAGTGGATAGCTGCCATTTTACGATTACAGGATGGCTTCGCAGTGGATAGCTGCCATTTTATGATTACAGGACGGAGCTGCAGTGGATAGCTGCCATTTAACGATTACAGGATGGCTTCGCAGTGGATAGCTGCCATTTTATGATTACAGGACGGAGCTGCAGTGGATAGCTGCCATTTAACGATTACAGGACGGTGCTGCAGTGGATAGCTGCCATTTAACGATTACAGGACGGTGCTGCAGTGGATAGCTGCCATTTATAGATAGCTGCCATTTTATGGACGCCTGACCAATTATTATTATTATTAAAAAAAAATTTACACGGATATTAACTTTTTCTGAGATAGTTTCCTTTTTTGTGACCAACTTTTTATTACTTTGGTCTTTTTTCTTCAAGGGTGGGTTACCACTACAAAAACAATCTGTAACGGCTTGTCTGTGGTGTGGCGGAAAGAAGCGCAGGAAGCAGCGAACACGGTGTGGTAATTTTAATCAACCACAACGTACAAAATTAAAGGACTCCCAACAACAGGGAAAAATACAACAAACAAGCACAGTCGAACAAACTGCAGACGACACACAGAAAGACAATCCCGCACAATAGGAAGCGGGCCAGCTGAACTAAATAGCCCTCCTAATGACTAACTCAGGGCAGGTGACAAAACATAAAAAAAGGGAAAAACAAAAAGGGAATCGGTGGCAGCTAATAGGCCGGTGACGACGACCGCCGAGCGCCACCCGAGCAGGAGGGGGCGCCACCGTCGGTAGGACTCGTGACACAATCAAATAAATGCATACAAAGATAAACCCGACCCATCCCCATTCCACCGACAGTGAACGATTAGGAGTGCAAATTCCATCGCAAATTCCATTGAAAAACATTTCCTTGTTATTAAATACAGTCCTATGACCAAAAGACAGCTTCTGGACATAACAGTGATCACTAACCTCGACTTGGATGAAGATTTCTACTTCAACGAGTCGGAAGCTGAGGAAGTACTGCTCATTCCAGACCAGGCCCTAATCCTCTGGACTGGAAAGAGGAAGAGACGGCGCAAGAGAGCAAACCTGCGGGCTCCCTGACAAGATGGCGAGTAAATAAACTGCCTCTACCTCCCTTCTATTGACCTGAAGAACTGTCATATCCTATGTTTCTCGGAGTTGAAGAATGACATGGATAAGCATGGATAAGCTTGTTTTTCTATGCATCGTCAAGACCGAACGGCAGCTTTGGGTATTGAGGGGAATGTGTGTCTCTTAACAGTTGGTGCGCCATCTCAAATGTTAAGGAAGTCTTGAGGTTTTGCTCGAGTTAGAATAACACATTAAAGATGCAGACCATACCATTTACAGAGAGTTATCTATATTTTTTGTAGCTGTCCATTTACCACCAAAGCCAGTGTTGACACTAAGACCACACTCAGAGCTGTATAGGGCCATAAGCAAAGAAGAAAAAACACCCCCAGGGGCGGTGCTTCTCGTGGCCAGTGATTTTTATTCAGGAAAACTGAAATCAGTCTTAACGCATTTTTATCAGCATGTCACCTGTGCAACCAGAGACCAAAAAAAACTCTAGACCACCTTTACTCCACACTCAGAGACACATAAAAAGCTCTCCCTTACTCTCCATTTGGCAAATCTGACCATAACTCTATCTTCCGGATTCCTGCTTACAAGCAAAAACTCAAAACAGGAAGTACCAGTGACGCGCTCAATATGGAAGTGATACCGTTAAGGAGTTTACCACATCAGTCACTGGGCTTCATTAAGTGCATCGATGACGTTGTCCCCACAGTGACCGAACATATCCCATGGATTACCAGCTGGTAAGCATCTTCACTGACATTTTCAACCTCTCCCTGACCCAGTCTGTAATACCTACATGTTTCAAGCAGACCACCATAGTCCCTTTGCCCAAGAACACCAAGGTAACCTGTCTCAATGACTACCGACCCGTAGCACTCACATCTGTAGCCATGAAGCGCTTTGAAAATTTGGTTATGGCTCACATCAACACCATTATCCCAGACACCGTAGACCCACTCCAATTCAAATACCACCCCAACATTTCCACAGATGACGCAATCTCTATTACACTCCACACTGCCCTCTCCCACCTGGACAAGAGGAACACCTGCGCGAGAATGCTGTTCATTGATTATAGCTCGTGTTCAATACCATAGTGCTCTCCAAGCTCATCACTAAGCTCAGGACCCTGGGCCTAAACAGCTCCTTCTGCAACTGAATCCTGTATTCCCTGTTCACCCAAGACTACATGGCACAACTCCAACACCTTCATTAAGTTTGCTGACGACACAACGGTGCTTGGCCTGATCTACGATGACGATGAGACCGCCTATAGGGATGTATGTCAGTGACCTGGCATTGCGGTGCCAGGACAACAACTTCTCCCTCAACATCAGCGAGACAAAGGAGCTGATATCGTGGACTACAGGAAACAGAGGACTGAAATGCCCCAATCCACATCGATGGGGCTTTAGTGCAGTGGGTCGAGAGCTTGCAAGTCCCTCGGTGTCCACGTCACTAAGTAATTATCAAGGTTCTCACACACACTAACTTTTTCAAAATCACCAATGGCCTCATGGTAACATTCCTGAACAGTTTCCATCCTGTCCTGCAGCTCAGTTCAGAAGGACATCTATCTTTGATGTGTCTGGGTGGTTTAATACGTAATCTACAGCCTAATTATTAACTTGACCATGCTTAAAGAGATATTCAATGTCTGAATGGTTATTGTTACCCATCTACCAATCACTGCCCTCCTATATGAGGCTTTCAAAAAGCTCCCTGGTCTTTCCAGTTGAATCTGTGCTTGAAATTCAATGTATTTATTTAACTAGGCAGGTAAGTTAAGAACAAATTCTTATTTACAATGACGGCCTACCAAAAGACCTCCTACGGGGACGGGTGCTGGGATTAAAAATAAATTAAATAAAAATATAGGACACACATCACGACAAGAGACAACACTACATAAAGAGAGACCTAAGACAACAACATAACAAGGCAGCAACACATGACAAAACAGCATGGTAGCAACATAACAACACAACATGGTAGCAACACAACATGACAACAACATGATAGCAATACAACATGACAGCAGCACAAAACAGGGTACAAACATTATTGGGCACAGTCAACAGCACAAAGGGCAAGAAGGTAGAGACAACAATACATCACACAAAGCAGCCACAACTGTCAGTAAGAGTGTCCATGACTGAGTCTTTGAATGAAGAGATTGAGATAAAACTGTCCAGTTTGAGTGTTTGTTGCAGCTCGTTCCAGTCGCTAGATGCAGCGAACTGAAAAGACGAGCGACCCAGGGATGTGAGCGATTTGGGGACCTTTAACAGAATGTGATTGGCAGAACGGGTGTTGTATGTGGAGGATGAAGGCTGCAAAAGATATCTCAGATAGAGGGGAGTGAGGCCTTAAGAGGGTTTTATAAACAAGCATCAACCAGTGGGTCTTGCGACGGGTATACAGAGATGACTAGTTTACAGAGGAGTATAGAGTGCAGTGATGTGTCCAATAAGGAGCATTGGTGGCAAATCCGATGGTAAAGAACATCTAGCCGCTCGAGAGCACCCTTACCTGCCGATCTATAAATTGTCTCCGTAATCTAGCATGGGTAAGATGGTCATCTGAATCAGGGTTAGTTTGGCAACTACGGTGAAAGAGGAGAGATTACAATAGAGGAAACCAAGTCTAGATTTAACTTTAGCCTGCAGCTTTGATATGTGATGAGAGAAGCCATACTCCCAAGTACTTGTATAAGGTGACTACCTCAAACTCTAAACCCTCAGAGGTAGTAATCACACCTGTGGGGAGAGGGGCATTCTTCTTAGCAAACCACATGACCTTTGTTTTGGAGGTGTTCAGAACAAGGTTAAGGGCAGAGAAAGCTTGTTGGACACTAAGAATGCTTTGTTGTAGAGCGTATAACACAAAATCCGGGGACTGAGGGACCTTACAGATGTATGTATTGTTTTATTTTATTTATTTCACCAGGTAGGCCAGTTGAGAACAAGTTCTCATTTGCAACTGCGACCTGGCCAAGATAAAGCAAAGCAACTTCGACACATACAACACAGAGTTACACATGGAATAAACAAAACATAGTCAATAATACAGTAGAACAAAAGAAAACAAAAAGTCTATATACAGTGAGTGCAAATGAGGTAAGTTAAGGCAATAAATAGGCCATGGAGGCGAAGTAATTACAATATAGCAATTAAACACTGGAATGGTAGATGTGCAGAAGATGAATGTTCAAGTAGAGATACTGGGGTGCAAAGGAGCAAAATAAATACAGTATGGGGATGAGGTAGTTGGATGGGCTGTTTACAGATGGGCTATGTACAGGTGCAGTGATCTGTGAGCTGCTCTGACAGCTGGTGCTTAAAGCTAGTGAGGGAGATATGAGTCTCCAGCTTCAGTGATTTTTGCAGTTCGTTCCAGTCATTGGCAGCAGAGAACTGGAAGGAAAGACGACCAATGGAGGAATTGGCTTTGGGGGTGACCAGTGAGATATACCTGCTGGAGCGCGTGCTACGAGTGGGTGCTGCTATGGTGACCAGTGAGCTGAGATAAGGCGGGGCTTTACCTAGCAAAGACTTATAGATGACCTGGAGCCAGTGGGTTTGGCGACGAGTATGAAGCGAGGGCCAGCCAACGAGAGCGTACAGGTCGCAGTGGTGGGTAGTATATGGGGCTTTGCTGACAAAACGGATGGCACTGTGATAGACTGCATCCAATTTGTTGAGTAGAGTGTTGGAGGCTATTTTATAGATGACATCACCGAAGTCGAGGATCGGTAGGATGGTCAGTTTTACGAGGGTATGTTTGGCAGCATGAGTGAAGGATGCTTTGTTGCGATATAGATGTATGGGGGACAGATGAAGGGTTAATCATTTAAAAATCATGTCAACCCCTATTATTTCCACACAGAGTCCATGTAACTTAAGTGATTTTTCTAAGCCAAATTTTACTCCTGAACTAATTTAGGTCTAAAAAAGGGGATGAAAACCAACAACTATATTTTAGTTATTATAAAATCTTCCACTGAGTATTTTGAGTAAATTGTTTACAAAATGACTATTAAATCAATTTTAATCCCAAATTGTAACAAACAAATCCAAGGAACATGAAAACTTTTGCAAGGTACCGTAACAACCACCAAAATAAAAGCTAGACAGTCAGGGAGAATTCAACATTTCCAAAATGATTCATTCAGGAGTATTTTGATCATGGCATGGGGCCCCCCATTGATTTTAGCATAAACCATGGCGAAATGTGTAGAATTGCAGGAAATTAGCATTAAAACAGCAAAACGTTGTCACTGCGGCCAACCGGAGGGCCTCAAAAAATAAAATGTTGGTCGGCGACCGCACCATTGGCCACGCTCTCCGTCACACACACACAACTTAAGCCCCATTTTGATTCACAGAAAAACCTTGTAGATCTACTCCTGTTTCTTGTCTTCACTTGTTAGGTGGATGGTGATATCATCAGTGCTTGTGGTTTGGACTGAAAGGGCTCAGGCAGAGATACTACCAAGTGGTTGCCGAGGGCCTTGAAGCTCTTTTTGAGACCATTGTTGTCTTCGTGCCAGCTCTGCTCTGGTTGACAATGATTACGCCGTTACAGAGGGCGATCATTGTCAACATGATCCTACAACATTGGATAATAGAAGCCGGTAGATAAGAAGTCTTTATTCAGTCATTTTTTCTCCAGCCTTGACCTGACTTAACATCACAGGCCCTGTTTAGACAACACTACGTGTGTGGGTTGAAGGATAGGAGATGGGGGACAGGCCAAAGCACAGGCCTTTTGATTCATACCAAGCTACCAAATGTGTTCCCTCAGAGACACGTCAAATCAAAGTGTATTTGTCATATGCGCCGAATACAGTGAAATGCTTACTTTACAAGCCCTTAACCAACAATGCTTTAACCTGTCTGGGCTAGGGGGCAGTATTTTCACGGCCGGATGAAAAACGTACCCAATTTAAACAGGTTACTACTCTGGCCCAGAAACTAGAATATGCATATTATTAGTAGATCTGGATAGAAAACACTCTGAAGTTTCTAAAACTGTTTGAATGGTGTCTGTGAGTATAACAGAACTCATATGGCAGGTAAAAACCTGAGAAAATTCCAAGCAGGAAGTGGAAAGTCTGAGAATTGTGGTTCTTTTGATTCTCTATCGAAGCTACAGTGTCTGTGGGGGACGTTGCACTTCCTAAGGCTTCCATTGGCTGTCTAAATCCTTCAGAAAGTGGTTTGAGCATTTTCCTGTCACTGTGCAGAGTATAGGAGCTCAGTTACTGAGTGGTCTGCCTGGCAACAAAGGGATTGGATATGCGCAGTCACACGAGCATGCCGTTCCTTCTTTTTCTTCTTGAATGAATATGCTATTGTCCGGTTGGAATATTATCGCAATTTTACGTTAAAAATACCATAAAGATTAATTTTAAACAGCATTTGACATGCTTCTAAGTACGGTAATGGAACATTTTGACTTTTTGTCTCTCGTTCCGTGCTCGCGCGTTATGCCTTTGGATAAGTGATCTGTACGCACAAACAAAATGGAGGTATTTGTACATAAATATGGATTATTTCGAACAAAAACAACATTTATTGTGGAAGTAGCAGTCCTGGGAGTGCATTCTGACGAAGATCAGCAAAGGTAAGAGAATATTTCTAATACTAATTCTGAGTTTAGGTTGCCCCGAACTTGGCGGGTGTCTGAATAGCTCACCGTGATGGCTGAGCTATGTACTCAGAATATTGAAAAATGTGCTTTCTCCGTAAAGCTATTTTAAAATCTGACACAGCGGTTGCATCCAGGAGTAGTCTATCTATAATTCTTTAAATAATTGTTATATATTTTGTCAACGTTTATGATGAGTATTTTTGTAAATTGATGTGCACAATCACCGGACGTTTTGGTGGGAATACATTTTCTGAACCCACGCGCCAATGTAAAATGCTGTTTTTGGATATAAATATGAACTTCATCGAACAAAACATACAGGTATTGTGTAACATAATGTCCTAGGAGTGTCATCTGATGAAGATCGTCAAAGGTTAGTGCTTCATTTAGCTGTGTTTTGGGTTTTATTGACATGTCCTTGCTTGGAAAATGGCTGTGTGATTATTTTTGTCTATGTACTCTCCTAACATAATCTAATGTTTTGCTTTCGTTGTAAAGCCTTTTTGAAATCAGACAATGTGGTTAGATTAACGAGAAGTGTATCTTTAAAATGGTGTAAAATAGTTGTATGTTTGAGAAAGTTGAATTATGACATTTTGTTGTTTTTGAATTTGCCGCCCTGATATTTCACTGGCTGTGTCCTGCAGGTGGGACGCTAGCCCATAGAAGTTAAGAAGTTCATCCTTTTTTAAAATGTGTTAAGTAAAAAAATAGAAAATTAAAGTAACAAGTAATTAAAGAGCAGCAGTAAAATAACAATAGCGAGACTATATACAGGGGGTACTGGTACAGAGTCAATGTGTGGGGTCACCGGTTAGTCGAGGTAATATGTACATGTAGGTAGAGTTAAAGTGACTATGCAAAGATAATAAACAGAGTAGCAGCAGCATAAAAGAGGGGTCTGGGTAGCCATTTGACTAGATGTTCAGGAGTCTTATGGCTTGGGGATAGAAGCTGTTTAGAAGCCTCTTGGACCTAGACTTGGCGCTCCGGTACCGCTTGCCATGCGGTAGCAGAGAGAACAGTCTATGACTAGGGTGGCTGGAGTCTGACAATTTTTAGGGCCTTCCTCTGACACCGACTGGTATAGAGGTCCTGGATGGCAGGAAGCATGGCCACAGTGATGTACTGGGCGGTACGCACTACCCTCTGTAGCGCCTTGTGGTCGGAAGCTGAGCAGTTGCCATACCAGTCAGGATGCTCTCGATGGTGCAGCTGTAGAACCTTTTGATGATCTGAAGACCCATGCCAAGTCTTTTCAGTCTCCTGAGGGGGAATAGGTTTTGTCGTGCCCTCTTCACAACTGTCTTGGTGTGCTTGGACCATGTTAGTTTGTTGATGTGGACACCAAGGAACTTGAAGCTCTCAACCTGCTCTAGCTCAGCCCCGTCGATGAGAATGGGGGCGTGCTCGGTCCTCCAGCTCACAGAACGCTGTGACAAACTTTTTTTTTTGTGCAGTGACAATGAACAGGTTTTTAAGACATTAGTCGACAGGGTCAGGCTAACCATTAAGTGAATAATAGCTGGAGTGAACAATTTGCTCCATTGTTGTTGTAGCTAAATGCAGAGGCAGGTCCTGAAAGCTTAACCAGCAGGTAAACTACCGATTTGATGTCACTTCCTTGACCCCTGTTATACCAGCTATTTCTCTAGACGGTAAACCTCAATAGAACACAGGAGAGGGCCATGACAGTGTATATACAGCACACAGCTGTCCGATGTGGGACTGTCTCCTTTATAAGTAGTCTGCCAAACAGTGAATAACGGAGTGTTTCTCTTCACCTCCTGTCTTTTCACTCGCAGTTCATAAAACAAGAGAGAGTGAAAAGCAGGGACTGTTTAATGGCTAACGGCTGCTCTTGGGTCAGAGGTCCTTTCTAGCTCGGCCCAGATCATCTCGGGCACCCCATGTCTACAGTCTGATCCCAGTTCAGTTCACATTAAAAATCGGCCGAAAATAGTGAGAGGTCAGAGAGCAGTGTGAGATTGAATGGGACAACCTTCCTAAAACCGCCACTGACATTCAAGACCGTGTCCCTACGCAAACACCCTTTCCAGACTGCATTTCCACAGCAGACTTAACACGGCGGCCGTTCCCCAGCCCGGGGAGTAGAGAGAGAGACTGATTCACACAAACAAGTTTAAACTGCCTGACATTTCCAGGGCTCAAAACGTTAGGGGCCGGCCAAGATTAGTCTACAACCAGGAACTTAAGGGCACAGAGGAGGCTGCCCACAAATCACTGGCTCAGCCCTCGTGTAAACATGAGAGAGAAAAGGATCCACACAACCTGGAACCTCTCCTTCCTGTGTCAGAGCAACAGTGGGGAGGAAACATTTGGACTGTCCCAAACAGAGAGCTGATCAAGGGGGCAAATGTTCCTCCATGAGACTCCCGTCTCCGGTTCACCCAGCCAGATTCCAGGAAAAGGGGGGGACTCGACCCCTCCCTCTTCTCACTGTGTCAGTTTTGTTCTGACAGAGCACATGCTCGGTGGGTTCACAGCCAGCATCGACACTGCCTCACTTCCCTGGGGCTGGAGTGGACTGGCTTCGTTGTGTTAGACGCGCCTGTTTTTCCATCCGTGTCGGTCTGGGTCTCCAGCACTGTCAATGCTATTTGCCTGTTCCAACATCAAATCACTTCCTCTTTCTGTAAACCAGGGATTCTTTTTTAGAGGCAGAAAGTAGAGGTGAAGAAATAAAGAGGACTCTTTCTTTCTCCTCCCACTTTCCATCTACACCTCTACTTTAAAAGCAGGTCCTTCCTTACAGTGGAGAAAAGCACAGGCAGCGTCAAAACGTCTCAACCATTCATACCACAGAACTCTGGCTTCCCCCTTTCCTTCCCTCTCCTCCCCGTTTCCCACAGCTGCCCCCCCCCCCTTAAGTTCCCTCTCCTTCAAGCAGCGGCTGCAACAGCATGGCTGCACCGCTCACAGACAGGCAATCAGACACACACGTTAGATACTGACCTCCTCCGCCCATTGCAGGCCTGGCGTAGTAGCCTGAGCGCTGACTGGCAGGCAGGCAGGCAGGCAGGCAGGCAAGGCAGGCAGGCAGGCAGGCAGTCCCAGTCCCTCCTCAGATTCTGCAGTCTTTTTCTACTCCTCCCCCCACCTCAACCACTTTCTTGCTCCTCACGCATCGAGAGGCCAAATGAGGCGCGCTGGAAATTTGCTGGGGCTGACAATGGAAGACAGCTGCTCTGACTGCACAGGGCTTTCATGGGCTGAATTAGCAGTGTGCGTGAGTCTTTCACACACACACACACACACACACACACACACACACACACACACTTTCCTTCGCTCTCTCTCCCTAGCTCGGTCATCCCCTCCCCCACGACTTGCTGCATAGCTATTCCAGACACACAGAGCTGAGAGACAGAGGGAAGGGCCAGCAGGCCATGAAAGGGCTTTGTTTCTCCCAGCGCTGGGATGGTTTCCACAGGCCTGGCCTCGCTGTGCTCAGCTCCCACATAATTCCTTCCCTTTACACACTCACAGGCTTTCCACGGGGCTTTAGGGAATGTGTGTGTGTGTACACTAAAACATCCCAATCGCTTCGATTACACATATTATTTACGAGAGCTACTTACTGCAGAGTGAAAGCTCTTGAACACAGATTTCAGTTTTTTCAGAGCTAAAAGAAATGCCTGATAAAATATGGGGATAGTAAAACAAGCAATTCATTCCCCATGCTGTGTGAACAAACCAAAGCAGATACAAGAAAAACAACAGGATTTAACTGAACCGGCTTTGAGTGAATAGCCTACAATATGGAGGATGGTGAAATTAGCCCTATAAAAAAAAGGAACATCGGCCATACCAAACACAAAGAATGTTTTCAGAGGCACGCCTCAAGCGCCTGTGACTGCCTGGTCTTCTCCGAACCCAGTCCCACAGTGTTAAACAGACAGAGCTAATCCTGTTTCAGCATGGCAGGGCGGGATTATACCGCCCCGGCGACGGCTCTGTGCAATAGGGAAGAGATTACCTCTGGGTAGAATGTGTTCCTTCAAATAATAAAGTGTTATGAGAGAAATCACATCTTCCAGCTCAGCTGTTGAACAGACATCGACCCCCAGGGAGAAACAGCACAAATAAGAACACAAGTATCTGTGGGATTCTGCAGTCATCTCAGCTAGCTGACTGCCTATTGGTTCTCTGTCTCAATCAGGGTTGTGACACGCTGCAGCGTCCCTGGGAGCTGGGGGGCCTAATCTGTACATAGCCCTGTACTGGATGAAAGAAACACACTTGTGTGATGACTTTTTCATTTAAATGTAAAAACATATAAAAAAAGATGTCAAACAAACACCTACGACTGGGCAATTTGTTATTGTGCATTTATCTCTGTAGCAATATCCTTATAATTCCATACAGACCTATCCTATTGGTCCACATGGTACAGCCCTGGCAGTACCTCACATTGGTCAGGTGGGATTCCAGACATTTTTTGCCAACTACCCCCAAAAAATACACTTAAGAGTAGCTAGGCCTTAGGGGACAAAGTAAGCCTACTAAATGATTATAAAAACCAAAAACTCAAGAGACAGCAGGACACATGGATTTATTACAATCTTTTACAAGGCTTTAATCATATAAATAGGCATAACTTATCTTCCTGTCAAAAACAAAGTACTCCGAAGGTAGAGACAGAACCCTTAGAAAATCTCCATGTAAAGGCCAAACCGCACCAGTAAACACAAGCGTTATGTCTGTGTTACCTCATGTAAGAGCAGCGCTGGACGTAAAACCACACCAGTAAACACAAGCGTTATGTCTGTTACCTCATGTAAGAGCAGCGCTGGACGTAAATCCACCGGGGTCGCGCACCACAACGGCCAATCAGAGACGGCAGCACACTGAAGGTCAAAGAGACGACCAGATGTTGGAAAGGAGTGTTCATGTGGCAGGATCCTGATATCCACCAGACACACCCACCGCTCTCCACAGTGTTGTCCTGTATCGCAGTCCAACAGGACTAGAAACCTAGCGGCTCTCAACACTGTGACCCATAACCCAGCACACTACGCTGCGCCCCAGACAACATGCTCTCGTGTCTATAATGTGGGTGTGTATCGGCCTACATAGGATATATGTAATTATAAACTGGGTGGTTCGAGTCCTAAATTATGATTGGCTGAAAGCCATGGTATATCAGACCATATACCACGGGTATGACAAAACATGTATTTTTACTGCTCTAATTACGTTGGAAACCAGTTTAAAATAGCAATAAGGCACCTCAGGGGTTTGTGGTATATGGCCAATATACCACGGCTAAGGCCTGTGTCCAGGCACTCAGCGTTGCGTCGTGCCTAAGAACAGCCCTTTGCTGTGGTATGTTGGCCATATACCACACCTCCTCGTGCCTTATTGCTTAAACATAAAATGTCAGTGTGAATTTAGGAACCAGTGTGCCTCCTCTCTAGGGCCGGGAATATCCAGGGACCTCGCAATACAATATCACCACACTTAGGTGCCAATACGATTCTCACCATTCTAAATGTATTGCAATTCCATACTGTGATTTTATTGGGATTCTATGTTCCAAACATATTGCTCACTATATGTCTGCTGCAGAGGGACAAGAGAGAGTCATGAGAAAACTAATTTTGATTAGTCAGGGAAATAAAAGTGCTGAAAATAAATTGGCTCCGAATTTAAAAAGAAGATGGAGAACAAGCTATGAAGGAAAAATACAGGAGTTCTGGTGCAGGTACAGCCAACTAGCAACAACAATATAGAGATATTGTCAAAACGTTACTATGATGAGACAGTGGATTGCGTAGTCAGATGGAAGAAAGTAAATAGACATGTCAACGTCAGATTTAGCCGGTGGTAACTTGAGGAATAGATACCGGCTGGAATGCGGTTTAAACCAATCAGCATCCAGGAATAGACTCCCCTACACATTCCTCTCTATACTCTGCATAGTACCAATATATATGCCATTTACTACCTCCAGCACAGTATCAACACTTAAACCTGGAAACAACTCAATCATCTGAACACCGTTCCAAGGGGAAAGAAAGACAATAGCGACGTCTTTCTACTGTTGACACCTCCAGTTAACAGTCAATCAAGGCTACCTTGTTTTACACAAGATATATAGCTAAGCATTGTCCATGCTTTCTTCCCTTCATCCCTGTGGAGTGGAGACAGAGGAGCAGACATGTGGGAAACAACCGGTGTGGAGTTTTTACTGGAGCCCGGAGGGGCAGGGGTGCTTCAAACGTCCCAGTGGCAGGAACAGCACTGCAGAAAGCAAAAACACAGCCCCAGCGACGGGCCGACCGATGCTTCACGAGTTCACCCTCCACCTAACAAAACCTCTTGCTCAGACAGCTCAAATAGCTGAACATCTAGGCTGTCTACCAGAGTAAACTCTGAGCCGGGAGAATAATTCCACTCAGACCAAAGCAGCGGACAGACATAATGCTGCGAAATGACTAGATAATACACACTGCACTCATGGCTGCTTACCCTCGGTACACTCCTCTTGGCCTTTTCCCCCCAAGATGGCTTCCAAAGGGTTTTATGTGGACATTTTGTGTTGCTATGTGGTGTCTATTCACATTTTGACCTGGTCTAAAAAATAAAAGAGACTGACAGTGAGCTACCTAAGATATCTTATAAAACGCTCCAGAAATATCAATATAGGTAGTGAGACCATCAAATCAGAAGACCTCATTTCTCATAGTTAAAACACCTACAACGATGGTGAGTCTTAAAAGATGAGACTTTAGGGGCTAGGCATAAAGATTATAATGAAAAGTGAGACTTGAAGTGATCACAGAGCAGACATCACAACTTCACTGCAGCCTGCTCAGCCAGCTGGATGAGGGAAGAATTTAAATAGTTTTTCTTGGCAGCATCTGTAGGTGCTGCACGGCCAAACTCATTTTCAAACAGACAAAAAAAACTGGTCTAAACCAAGCAAATACTTCTCCTTGGGGCAGAGAGCTAGTCTCTGGCGTTTTTCTCTTTCTTCCTTCAAAGATAGAGGTCTTGGCATCGGTTTGATTTCGTCAGCCAATAAACAACTTTAAGCTACAAGGGCAGATTGAGGCTAGCATTTGTTTTTATCTGGTAACCTTAAAACGCAAACCTAACTTTGACCGAAATGGGCTGGCGTATAAAGAGAAGACGAAATGCTGAAAGAATCACAGCTATGGATGTGATCCATGTGTAACGCTGAGCATCTGGCCGACTGTTGGTTCGGTCCTGATTGGACTACGGTTCCGTTGACAAGAGCAGCTCACCAGAAAAATAAAAGACTTGGCACAGGCCCTTTCCGTCTGTGTTTTCAATTATCCGCCACCCCATTTCAAAGGAAGTCACAAACACTCAACTTCAAGACAGGCATCCACTTCAATGAATCCCATTTAGGACTGAACTGTGTTGCACAAAAAAAGAGAGAGAGCGAGAACCTGCACCCACCACAGTGAGGCGGTTGTAGATTCTCTGAAAAAGAGACTGCGGCGGTGGCAGCATTATAGCTTGTTTTCCGTGGCGAGGAAAGGCTACTTTCCATCTTAAAATGGCACTGAACATGACAAATGGAGATGTCTCCCGTGGGAGTCTGAAGAGAGGAATGTTAGCCTACTTCTCCCATTTGACTGAGCCTGCCCCGGCATTCAAGATGTTTCATCTTGCCTACTCCAGGGCCCTATAAAATGCTTTAGATGTATTTCTTGTTGCCTGATTGGGTGTAGTTATACCCTTTCATTGAAATGCATACCTAGGAAGAGGCTGTTGTCTAGCTGTGTTTTTGTAGGTCAGATGTGATGGTAGAGTTGTCAACACATAAACCCAATGGACCGCTGAAAATAATCACAATACAATTCTGCCAGGTAAGCATAGAGAGCATCTGGAAATTCTGCAATTATATCCTAAAGTTTGGAGTTAACGTTTAATTGAGAAAATGTTTTTTTTTTTTTTTGTAAAGCTTTTACATTTACCAGAAGCTGTTTTCATTAGCTAGCATCATTGCTAACGGCTACACAAAAATGGTAGATGCGTGCAACACACACACACACACACACACACACACACCTCTTCAGAAAGTTGCAGGCAATACGAAACATTCTGTTCGTGTGAAAATCTGTCGTTCTGCCCCTGAACAAGGCAGTTAACCCACTGTTCCTAGGCTGTCATTGAAAATAACAATTTGTTCTTAACTGACTTGCCTAGTTAAAAAGGTAAAATTTAAAAAAATAAAAAATGTCTTACTATGAACTTGTATTAATAATGTAAACATTTTCCCCATTTAGTTGATTCCCTATTATGTTTAACAGATTTTGGAATATTGTTGAATTCCTATTTAAAATGTCTGGATTCCGTGACTACGCTCGATATATCCGCATCGCAGATTTTATAGGGCTTTCTACTCCATGTCCAGGGCTGTACATTCTATGAACACAAGGCTGTATAAAAGCCTGTGTGAGAGCCGGAGCCAGTTTTTTGCTGATGAGGAGGAAATCGTTGTTCCACTGCAGCCAGGCAGGGGAGGGGAAGCACTGCCCTTCCATTAGACGCATGAGGCAGCCATTTAAGAGCTCAACGGGATTGGAACTTAAGAAGCGAACGTTGTCTGACCTTTGCTGCAATAATCAGAATGGGACTCAGGCATCTCGGAACGGATGGCTGGAAAACAAATGGTGGGGCTGACCTCTAAATTAGAGTGTGTAAGTTTAAAAGACATTTGGGATTGTTAACGTTTAATGCACCGTATTGCTGGAACAAAATTCTATATACAATTCATCTTTGATGTTCTGGTGCCGTTCGGGCAGTGTAGAGTATTGATTAGGGATTTATTTGTGGACGACTGTTTTTCTGGGTGATTTGTAATGTTTTATTTGTGCTTTCCCAATGTTGTGTTTCATGTGTATTGTACATTGTATTATACAGGGTGCATTTGGAAAAGTGACCTAGGTCTCAATGTCTTCCCTGTCAAAATAAAAGGTTAAATAAAAAAGAAATGTTTTCACAAAACTAACACGTCCCAATCATCAAAGGGAAACATTTTAATTAAACAAATACCTAAATGTGACAATGCTGTAGCGTTAGCAAGAGGAGCCACGTTAGCAGGAGGAGCCACGTTAGCAGGAGGAGTCACGTTAGCAGGAGGAGCCACGTTAGCAGGAGGAGCCACGTTAGCAAGAGGAGCCACGTTAGCAAGAGGAGCCACGTTAGCAAGAGGAGCCACGTTAGCAAGAGGAGCCACGTTAGCAGGAGGAGCCACGTTAGCAGGAGGAGCCACGTTAGCAGGAGGAGCCACGTTAGCAGGAGGAGCTACGTTAGCAGGAGGAGCTACGTTAGCAAGAGGAGCCACGTTAGCAGGAGGAGCCACGTTAGCAAGAGGAGCCACGTTAGCAAGAGGAGCCACGTTAGCAGGAGGAGCCACGTTAGCAGGAGGAGCCACGTTAGCAGGAGGAGCCACGTTAGCAGGAGGAGCCACGTTAGCAGGAGGAGCCACGTTAGCAGGAGGAGCCACGTTAGCAGGAGGAGTCACGTTAGCAGGAGGAGTCACGTTAGCAGGAGGAGCCACGTTAGCAGGAGGAGCCACGTTAGCAGGAGGAGCCACGTTAGCAGGAGGAGCCACGTTAGCAGGAGGAGCCACGTTAGCAGGAGGAGCCACGTTAGCAGGAGGAGCCACGTTAGCAGGAGGAGCCACGTTAGCAAGAGGAGCCACGTTAGCAAGAGGAGCCACGTTAGCAGGAGGAGCCACGGAGCCACGTTAGCAGGAGGAGCCACGTTAGCAGGAGGAGCCACGTTAGCAGGAGGAGCCACGTTAACAAGAGGAGCCACGTTAACAAGAGGAGCCACGTTAGCAAGAGGAGCCACGTTAGCAAGAGGAGCTACGTTAGCAAGAGGAGTCACGTTAGCAAGAGGAGTCACGTTAGCAGGAGGAGTCACGTTAGCAGGAGGAGTCACGTTAGCAGGAGGAGCCACGTTAGAAGGAGGAGTCACGTTAGCAGGAGGAGTCACGTTAGCAGGAGGAGTCACGTTAGCAGGAGGAGCCACGTTAGCAGGAGGAGCCACGTTAGCAGGAGGAGCCACGTTAGCAGGAGGAGCCACGTTAGCAGGAGGAGCGTGGATATAAAGCGCTCCGCACATTGTCGTAACAGTTGGAAACATGACAGAGTGAGACAGGGAATGCGACCACAGTAAAGTCCTGTATGGTAATACTTTGAGAAGTTACATGAGAAGCTGCTGACATGCAAACTTTGCGGGGAGGAAGTGAGCTACAGTGGCAGTACAGGTGCTGAAAGGGAGGCCCAACCCGTTGCTGGCAGCAGGCCGATAGGGGACGGAGTGAGAGAAATCACAGCGCTGACTATAGAAATGATGCCAGTTGATATGCAGCCATTGTCAAATTGTAGTGGATGTTAGCTTCAATACCCTAATGACATATCTAGAACCAGACTACAAGATGCCATGTCGAAAAACCATGACGGTCCTAATGGAGAAATTGTACAATGATTGCTGATTGCAGATTGTTGGACGTCTATGAACACGCTGTCATACATCACTGCAGCGATCCATCATATTGATGAGAAGTGGGACATGAAGTACATACCGACAACATGGAGGAGAGGCAGACAGCAGAGAACCTAAAAACTTCATAAAATCTACCATCGTTGCTGAGTGGGTGGGGGATACCACTAGGGTTGGGCTGTATTCAGATTTCCATACCTTCATACCGTACCTGTGCCGTCCAGGGATACACGGTATTAACATCTGAAAATCATCACTTCCCCAGAATGCTAACTAAATGCTAACAACTACTAAGGAATCCTCATAGCAGACACTAACGAGCGCATACAAACATGTACTACTAAGACGGACAACCCAGCTCAAAACGTTATGCAAGTATCTCAAAATGCAGTTTGTAACATGCACAAAACAAATACTAGACAGCAGGGATCTTAATTCAGGAGGGGGGGGGGGGGGTATCTCTACTGTTGTTACCAAGAAGATTGATCTTGCAAGTTCGTAAAACCCAGCTGGAGAGAAGTCATTTTGGCACATCTTAGATAGTTAACTTAATAGTTATAATTTTTTATATAGTGAATTACATACGAGTGTAGCTTCAGTCACCCCACGAAGCTCCCATTTTGCTCGTTGTGCTTCTTTGTAAATAAAGACACGGTGACTGGTTCAAACCGCTATTTCAGGAAACTAGTACTGTTAAACTTAAACTAACTAGTACCGTTAAACTTAAACTAACTAGTACCGTTAAACTGATCTAACAGGTGAAATGATTCATGCTTTATCTATTATCTAATGCATAAGTTAACTGCAGGTATTTTTTTTAATTTAAAGTACTAATATTAAAATGTTTTTTTAATTTTTTTAAAAGGACTATTGACAGTATTGGAAAATCTTACTGATGGTACTTCAAAATACCCCGGGATACGGTATATACAGTGCATTCGGAAAGTATTCGGAAATGATAGCAAAGGGTCAGAATACTTATGTAAAGGCTTTATTTTTAGTCAATTTTCTATGAGACTCGAAATTGAGCTCAGGTGCATCCTGTTTCCATTGATCATCCTTGAGATGTTTCTACAACTTGATTGGAGTCCACCTGTGGTAAATTCAATTGATTGGAAATGATTTGGAAAGGCACACACCTGTCTATATAAGGTCCCACATTTGACAGTGCATGTCAGAACAAAAACCAAGGCATGAGGTCAGAAGGAATTATCCATAGAACTCCGAGACAGGATTGTGTCGAGGCACAGATCTAGGGAAGGGTGCCCAAAAAATGTCTGCAAGAACAAAGTGGCCTCTATCATTCTTAAATGGAACCACCAAGACTCTCCTAGAGGTGGCCAACTGGCCAAACAGAGCAATCAGGGGAGAAGGACCTTGGTCAGGGAGGTGACCAAGAACCCGATGGTCACTGACAGAGCTCCAGAGTTCCTCTGTGGTGATGGGAGAACCTTCCAGAAGGACAACCATCTCTGCAGCACTCCACCATCAGGCCTTTATGGTAAAGTGGCCAGACGGAAGCCACTCCTCAGTAAAAGGCATGACAGCCCGCTTGAAGTTTGCCAAAAGGCACCTAAAGGACTCTCAGACCATGAGAAACAAGATTCTCTGGGTCTGAGAACCTTCCAGAAGGGATGAGAGAACCAAGATTGAACTCTTTGGCCTGAAAGCCAAGCGACATGTCTGGAAGACCCCTTCTGATAACCAGGTGGCGAATCGCATCTCTGCATGTCTGGCAGACATATCAGTGTGGATGACGGATCACCACCTCAAGCTGAACCTCGGCAAGACGGAGGTGCTCTTCCTCCCGGGGAAGGACTGCCCGTTCCATGATCTCGCCATCACGGTTGACAACTCCCTTGTGTCCTCCTCCCAGAGTGCTAAGAACCTTGGCGTGACCCTGGACAACACCCTGTCGTTCTCCACTAACATCAAGGCGGTGACCCGATCCTGTAGGTTCATGCTCTACAACATTCGCAGAGTACGACCCTGCCTCACACAGGAAGCGGCGCAGGTCCTAATCCAGGCACTTGTCATCTCCCGTCTGGATTACTGCAACTCGCTGTTGGCTGGGCTCCCTGCCTGTGCCATTAAACCCCTACAACTCATCCAGAACGCCGCAGCCTGTCTGGTGTTCAACCTTCCCAAGTTCTCTCACGTCACCCCGCTCCTCCGCTCTCTCCACTGGCTTCCAGTTGAAGCTCGCATCCGCTACAAGACCATGGTGCTTGCCTACGGAGCTGTGAGGGGAACGGCACCTCCATACCTTCAGGCTCTGATCAGGCCCTACACCCAAACAAGGGCACTGCGTTCATCCACCTCTGGCCTGCTCGCCTCCCTACCTCTGAGGAAGCACAGTTCCCGCTCAGCCCAGTCAAAACTGTTCGCTGCTCTGGCACCCCAATGGTGGAACAAGCTCCCTCACGACGCCAGGACAGCGGAGTCAATCACCACCTTCCGGAGACACCTGAAACCCCACCTCTTTAAGGAATACCTGGGATAGGATAAAGTAATCCTTCTAACCCCCCCCCCCCTTAAAAGATTTAGACACACTATTGTAAAGTGGTTGTTCCACTGGATATCATAAGGTGAATGCACCAATTTGTAAGTCGCTCTGGATAAGAGCGTCTGCTAAATGACTTAAATGTAATGTAAATGAAGAAACCTGGCACCATCCTTACGGTGAAGCATGGTGGTGGCAACATCATGCTGTAGGGATGTTTTTCAGCGGCAAGGACTGGGAGACGAGTCAGGATCGAGGTAAAGATGAACGGAGCAAAATACAGAGAGATCCTTGATTAAAACCTGCTCCAGATTGCTCAGGACCTCAGACTGGGGCCAAAGTTCACCTTCCAACAGGACAACGACCCTAAGCACAAAGCCAAGACAACGCAGGAGTGGCTTCGGGACAAGTCTCTGAAAGTCCTTGAGTGGCCCAGCCAGAGCCCAATCGAACATCTCGAGAGAGATAGAGACCTGAAAATAGCTGTGCAGTGACGCTGCCCATCCAACCTGACAGAGCTTGAGAGGATCTGCAGAGAAGAATGGGAGAAACTCCCCAAATACAGGTGTGACAAGCTTGTAGTGTCATACCCAAGAAGACTCAAGGCTGTAATCGCTGCCAAAGGTGCTTCAACAAAGTACTGAGTAAAGGGTCTGAATACTTATGTAAATATAATTAAAAAGATATATATACACACATACACTTTACTGTATACAGCCCAACCCCAGTTTCCCCTAGTTACCACAGCCACAAAGTCAATATTGGCCATATCGTAAAAAACGGAGGATTTTTTTTGTCTTAATTTAAGGTTAGGCATAAGGCCAGCAGTGTGGTTAAGGTTGTGGGAATTAAGAAGATACATTTTAGAAATAGGCTTTATGACTTTGTGGCTGTGGTAACTTAGTGATGACCGGTAGGAAGGTTACCAGGACTGCGTTGCCCCCTAGCAGAACCATATCTAAAATTGTGACTTCACGTTATTTCATGATTGTGTTAAAACTGTAAAAAATAAATACAAAAATGGCAGTTTAAACATTGAGAAATTTGTCACATCTACTCTAAACACAACCCCTCCTGTCTTTGGGTTCTGTCTTTGGATTCCACACATTGACAGAGGAGCTGAGGGGGAGTCTGGACTGGAGGGGAAACACTACTAGATCACATGGGAGTTTACAGATCAAAAAGGCTCATTTCTTCTGAGGCCGTGTGTACGAGAGACAGTTGGCCTGCTATGCGGTGTTGGAGCGTGCTGCTCGTCAACAGTTTGTGCCTAGGTTTATACTATTTTTGTCCATCTCCCTGCTCCTCTGTGAGCAGAAAGACTACTTCAATGATGAAGGCTAGTTGTTCTTAGACTGTCCTCAAGGCTGGGGCTGTCTGGTGCAGGCCTATTCCACTGGAGCTCTGCTATGGGGTGCTACTATGGAGAAGGAAACCAGGGCTGTAGTACTGCACCACTGCACCACTTTTCCCCTTTTAGGTCCCATAAACACACACACACACCCACCCACAACGCCTGACTTCCAGTGTTTAAACCCAGCACCCATGTTCCTATAAGGTCGAAATAATGCGGAGAAAACACGAGAAAGGTTGCCAAGCCAACAGTCACTGAGAGGATCCGCTCACAGCTCCAAACCGGTCAGTCCGGAGAAAATGGGCACGGAAAGGAGAGAGTCTCTCTGCACAGCCCTGACTAACCCTGAGCTGCCTGTTTAAGGAATGTGCTGGAATACAATAGCACCAGTCACAGGCCACCATGGGCAGTGAGAGAGGGGGAGAGAGAGAGAGAAGGGCTGTGCTCAGGACCCTGTAGCTCCAGTCACGCTGTAAAGCCCTGGATTTAGGCCCTGTGTAGTCCCAGTGGCACAGAGAGCGCTGGAGCCTGCCATTTCACAGGCACTGCTCACCACCCAGACACATTCCCCACAGAATACGAGAGAGATCCAAAAATACCTATTAATGAAAAGCACTGCTCTATCAATCGAACTATCAAACTTCACTGCCGAGAGAGGAATGCTAGACAGCTTTAAACCCCCGAGCACAAAGCACTTTCTCTACAGTAGAGTTCATTGAACTCAGACAAGGTTGCAGTAACTGGCATTGAGGAAAGTGCCTGGTGCCGATTCAAAATGAAAAGAAGAGGGAGGCATTTAGCTGAGAAATTACATAAACCTCTTGCATTGCTAATTAATTAGGAGGCATGGGTAACAGTAGGGCCCTGTAAAATCAGTTAAAAAAAAATGTGCCTGCTTCCATTAGTTTTTTCCTCAAATTCCATTTCTCAGTTTTTTTCAAGTTACTCTAATAAAAACTAAAATTTAAATTAAAAAAAAACTTTTCATAAAAAAAAAAAAACTAAAATATCAGATGTTGTAAGTCGACAGAAATGCTAAAACCACATCAGATGCCGACTTTTTTCCCCAAGAGTTCTGGGGAAAATGCATTTGGGGGGGGTTATCATTATCGATAAAAGTTACAAAGTGTAAATATATGCGCGCACTGCACACAAATCACATACAGGAGAATTCCTGTGACATTTTAGAAAGTTGCAGAAAATACTGACTCACTGAAGCATTTTATCTTATGAATAAACTTGGGCAAATTAATATTCAAAGTTCAATATGTTTTTGAATATTGCTGAATTTCGTTTTTACTGCCACGGGCCACAGTGTATTTTAAATGACCTGTTTAGAGCATTGTACAAGCAGATGCCGACCTTTTTGCAGACCCATTTGTGGTAGAATTACCTTTTTGCAGACCCATTTGTGGTAGAATGCCCTTTTTGCAGACCCATTTGTGGTAGAATGCCCTTTTTGCAGACCCATTTGTGGTAGAATTACCTTTTTGTGGCAGACATTTTTGCGGCAGGATACTTAGTAGGAAAAAGTTTGTAAGTTTGTAACTGCAAGTTTGTAAAAACTATGTAAGCGATGGGTTTTTTAGGACAGCCCATACTGTCTTAAGAGTTGGGACTGTAAACAACGAGGAGACATTAAAAATAATGTCTAAAAGCATATTAAATAATATCCAAAAACGGATTACGGGGGATTTTTACAAAGAGAGAGTCTCATTCACCTCAAGTAATTCCATCGCTGACAAAATTAAAAACATGCAATCATCATCACTGAGGTTAATGCCTGTACAGGGCACTGCAAATTCCCTGTGTTGTCCAAACAGATGCATGTGAAGGTCATGACAGTAGCATGGGCGCTGACGACTACATAATGTCAGACATCGAAGGCCACACAGGATGATACTATGAGAACAGGGAGAAGGGGCTGTAGGATTTCTGCCAAATACATGGATTTGTCGAAGTAGCCATTGCTATGTTCTTAGCTTTACATTTTTGGTCAACCAAGACTTTAAAATATGTCTAAACAAATGAACCTAAACCCTTTATCTCTAGAGGGTCGACGAGATATCTTGTCCCTTGGTTACCGGATTTCCTGTCCTGCTGGCATGATCCTCACAGAGGGAGTCTTTACTACTTCCTCTCCTCCTTCCCTGCTCAAGACAGCGAGAGTGAGTTGAACTGACTGCCTCCTTCCATTAGATGATAGAGGTGAAACACGGAGCAAGGTGACACACGAAACCTCCCGCCACTGAGAGTTCAGATAGCCTGAGGCAGCAGTCCCAAAGCTCCAAAGATAAGCAGAAAAGCCTCTCAATGGGATCCGGATGGCCTCTTCAATACAGCGGAAGCAGAAAACCCTCTCAGTAGACAAGTTTCCATCCAATTGGCAACAGATTTTAATGTGAATATTCTACAATCCGTATAAAGAAAATATGCACCTTTTCCCCACCTGTGGACTTGTTGCGGATAAAAGTCAGTTCGTGATGACATAGTACACACAAAAATGTACTTTTTTTCCATGTACTGAATAAAAATCTGAAGTTTAACTCTACTGATGGTTTTGTCACAAACTGTTGTGTTAAATAGTGAATGTGCCTCCTCTGGTCTTGGTGCCTGAGCTCTAAGCCAACAGCTCGCAGGTACAGTGCAGGTAGCCTAGTCTACATGATGACATTATTATGGACAAGAGACAGAATGTTATTTTGTCAAACGTCAGCCAAGCATCGATCATCATGTCACCAGAATAAGACCCTCGATATTTATTGGAAAGGAGCATCAAGCTCATCACCTTGCACTTTCACCACCTCTGTGAAGTTCATCACCTTGCACTTTCACCACCTCTGTGAAGTTCATCATAACTTATTTCATCTGTATCCTAATAAACTGTATGTTTCCTGATGAGTCGTAGTGGGAGAACCACAACATATCATCACGTGACCCCAAATTTACTTCCACATGATGGTTATTATATCAATAGTTGAGCATAAAAGCGTTTACACCATCAATTCCCACGTAATACATTTTACAGACAAAAAAAAAGATCCCACCATGTCGAACTAACAAATAATCTGTTGGCATTAATACAATGATACTGAAACTTCCTGTTTCCATCACAGCTGTCGTGAGTTTTTTTTATTTTTATATATATATATTTATATATGGTTGACTGAACTGTGGATGGAAACGTGCTTATTGGGATCCGGATGGCCTCTTCCTTGCAGCAGAAGTAGCTATCACACAGCTCAAAGTGACAATCTTTGATACCTTCTCCTGTCGATCCACCAAGTGCCATCCGATGAACACTTTAAAAAGCATACTCTCGTCATGACTTAGAGATGAGTAGCCAGTAATTATGTCTAATGGGTAACTTTAGCCTGGAAGTCCCCCCCCCCCCAGCTGACTAAGTGCAGGGGTGGAAAAAGCGGAGGCTTTTCGACGCTCTCTCTCAACAACAAAAAAGATCTGTTGCCAGGACAAGACATCGGACACTTCCCCTGGAGCTTCACTTTAGTCTCAGCGCCTGGCGGTGACATACGGCCAACAGGTGGAACTGATCTCCTGGTGCAAAGCCTCTTCACGAGATGGCTTTACAAAACCCTCCAGGGACCCTGTCAGGAACCTTATCAGAGAACTGCGGAACTCTGGCTTCTCACATCATTGGCATCTGGCACACTGAAGCCTTCCACCCTCCCCTCGCGATGTCCACAAGCAACCCATAGCCTTGTAAAAACAAGTCTGCCAATTTGAGTGCCTGAGAACACCAGAAGGTTTGCAAATCCTAATGGCAGTGAAGGGCCTGAGCAGTAACTCATTGCTGAAATGACTAGCAAACAGAGGACAGGAATCTACGGTATGTAGTGTTACAGACTGATGCCAATGTTGTGTCTTGCAGAACATAATTCACTTGTTTCTGGGCTACGGGGTGTGTACAGCAGCGTAAAAGTCCCTGAGGAGGAGACATTAGTGCTAAGATGGAGTCCCATGCACTGCTTAACACCCATCAAATTCAGTGATTACATGAGAGGTTTCAAGACCGTACAAAGCTCTTATCCCCCACACAGAGAACTAGATTACGTCTGTTTTTCACTCCACTTGAAAGCAAAGTGCTACATTAAAATCTCCTAAATCACTTGGTCACGATGAGCTAGACATACTAATACTCCAGCAGCAAACAAAACAACCAACATCTGCCATCATTCAAATCAGTTGATTAAACAGCAGCCAAACGCAAAAAAACGAAGACACGAGACAGCTTGTTTCTTACCTTTTCACTTTTCATTTTCTTCAGGTTTCTGCATTCGCCGTTGTCCATCTCCTCTGGCTCACTTTTAATGGCTAACGGTGGTACAACAATCCGTGTGGTATCCAGGGCGATATTCCCAAGTTGCTCAGCCACAGCCAAGTCTGTATTTTGCGTACCCTCAAATGGAACGCCACGACATGCCAAAGGCAAAACTAGGGCACCTACATCCTTCTCAGTAGTAGGCACAAATTCACTTCTCTCCTTCTTACTTTTCCCAGAACCCCCTTCCTTTTCTTTCTTTCCACTAGAAACATTACGGGAGGCTTTGCTGCTCTTCTCAGCACCCTTTCCAGAGTTTGCGTTTGCCGTGGGACCTGTGACAATGGCGGGTCCAGTGACCTCACCCTGGGTTCGCACCTGGGTGTCTTTTTTGGCCCCGTCTGAGGCCAAGGCCTTGCCACTGTCCTTTGAGCTCTTACTACGCTTTGATTTGGGTTTACTCTCTTTCCCTTGAGCAGCGGGTATGTGGCTAACAAATTTTATGTTGTCCGGTAGAGCTGCTACAGCGCTGGGAGGGGCAGCCATACCCCCACCGTCTTTAGTACCAGACATCTCAAGTTTGTCCTTTTCTAGGTCTGCGTCAAGGTCAATGATCAGATTGCCAACACCTATATCCCATTCGTCGCCGCTGTCATAAGTGTCCACCGCATTAGAGTCCACACCTTTCCCGCCTGCAGTGCCACTGCTTAGGGACATCTTAGTGCCAGCGGCCCAGGCGCGCCACAGTTAAGTCTGACCTTCTCAGACCACTGGAGGCAGTGGGAGAAGGGTTACAGTAGCTTTAGGGTCTTCTCCGTATCCCCTTCCCAGTAACCCACATTGTTTGCTCTGTAAAGAGAGGAAGAGAAAATGTGTGAAAAGAATGCAGTCAAAAGTCAAGCTCTAACATTCCAAGATAAACTATAATGAGATCATCAGACATTAGAATCTTATAACACAGGAAGGTCTGGCAGGCAAGACGGTATCCACTTTCATAAAGTATTGTAAACCTACAAAGCACTTTCAGACAATGTGTACAAAGAATTCAAAGAATTATTCCTAAACAGGTGCCTGACAATGTTTTGTCTCGTTGACCTAATGTATAGTCTCTGTAGCTCGTTGACCTAATGTGTAGTGTGTATTTGACCTAATTTGAAGGTGCAATAAACTGTACCATTCCTGAAAACAATAGCCAAGCTTCCTCGATGCGCTCTCAAGTTCAGGGAGAAAGCTGCCTTTGGGTTTACAAGGCACATGGCGGCTTTGCCAGGGAGGGTGAGGTTTCAGCAAACACCAAACACATATGGAGTCCATTTCCTCTTTTACCAGCAGGTTGACGTCAGGCAGGACTAAAGAGACCTCTGAAATCATCAAAGCCACAAACCCTGCCCCAGAGATCAAGCTCCTCACCAGAGCCCCCCCCCCCCCCGCCGGATATTTAGTCTTATTAACACCATGACATATCAATCCACTGCGGTCAACAAAAGCACCAAAACAAGGTTGACTTCTACTGCCGGCATCAAAGCCCACTTACCCACTTTGCTCTATATAAGCTAATGGGGGAGAAAGGAAAAATGGATTACAATGTCAGCATTAATGATCTGTAATGAAGGTCTTGATGAAGCAACCATGATCCTATTAGGCTACCTCTCCGTTGTGAGACATTTAATACGACACAGAAATAGATTTGCATTCATAATCAGTGGGGGTGGGAGGACCTGACTAAACAAAAAGACACACTTAGGCCTAACATTTTGTGCCAGAATCCTTTACTAGGAAGTTCTGGTTCATCTTAGTCAGCCTGTACGATCAAACGGACCAAAATGTTAGGCAAAAAGAGACTCTCTAGCAATGGCCTTCTTCTTAACTAGTTTGTTCTGAGTTATTGGTATTCCCCACACTAGCCTTTTTACATGTGACAGACCAATAAAGAGTGAAACAAGACCCAGGAATTTTATGGGCCCCGACACATTGCCTCCATTGAGGCAGATCACAGCACTTTGCCTCCATTGAGGCAGATCACAGCACTTTGCCTCCATTGAGGCAGATCACAGCACTTTGCCTCCATTGAGGCAGATCACAGCACTTTGCCTCCATTGAGGCAGATCACAGCACTTTGCCTCCATTGAGGCAGATCACAGCACATTGCCTCCATTGAGGCAGATCACAGCCCTTTGCCTCCATTGAGGCAGATCACAGCCCTTTGCCTCCATTGAGGCAGATCACAGCCCTTTGCCTCCATTGAGGCAGATCACAGCCCTTTGCCTCCATTGAGGCAGATCACAGCCCTTTGCCTCCATTGAGGCAGATCACAGCCCTTTGCCTCCATTGAGGCAGATCACAGCACTTTGCCTCCATTGAGGCAGATCACAGCACTTTGCCTCCATTGAGGCAGATCACAGCACTTTGCCTCCATTGAGGCAGATCACAGCCCTTTGCCTCCATTGAGGCAGATCACAGTCCTTTGCCTCCATTGAGGCAGATCACAGCACTTTGCCTCCATTGAGGCAGATCACAGCACTTTGCCTCCATTGAAGCAGATCACAGCACATTGCCTCCATTGAGGCAGATCACAGCCCTTTGCCTCCATTGAGGCAGATCACAGTCCTTTGCCTCCATTGAGGCAGATCACAGCCCTTTGCCTCCATTGAGGCAGATCACAGCCCTTTGCCTCCATTGAGGCAGATCACAGCACTTTGCCGCTTTTGATTTCCTGACACTGGGTCTAATACAACTTGTGTGCCGGAAGAGGAGCTTCTCTTTTCAAGGCACTTATCATATGAATGCGTTGGCGTAACCCTTTTGCTCCTTCATGACAATGGAAGGCCAATTCTCTCACTCACACACACACACACACACACACACACACACACGAAGAGAGAAAGAGCGAGATGCACTCGAGATGTTTGCATAGTCCGACTGAGATGCATGACATGTAGCATAAACAAAGTAGATTTGAAAAAGGCTAATCATTTTAGATACTCTGCCTCGGCATTATTCTTGAAATGGAAAGGTAAATAACAAAAAATGTAACTTTTCAACAAACAAAATCTTCCCTTCACAGGAAACAGGATATAGCCAGTGGATAGCCACCGTTTTCAGCATTGGGTCCCTCCTTGCTCTAACTACTATTGCTAGCTACAATCTACCGATTGGAAACAGGATATAGCCACCGTTTTCAGCATTGGGTCCCTCCTTGCTCTAGCTACTATAGCTAGCTACAAACTACCGAGTGGAAACAGGATATAGCCAGTGGATAGCCACCATTTTCAGCATTGGGTCCTTCCTTGCTCTGGCTGTGTTACCGAGTGTTCTGTTGAACTCTTGACATGCTCGGCCAGCAGCAGGGTAAAATGCTCCGTCTGCGTTTGATTGGTTGTGAAGCCAGATGGTCAGACGGGGGTAGGTGGGAATTTTTTTTTTTTTTTTAAATAACTCTTAAGTAGTCTGGTCTAATCCTTCGTTAGTCACAGGGCTTGAGCCTGCTGAGAGATGCAAGCATTCCCGTCAAATACAAACCCAACAAAAAAACGTGAGGCCACAGAACCAGGGAAAATCCAGTCACAAACAGACAGCCAAACATACTGCAAAAATGGATGGGTTCTACTTGATAAACACTTAGGCCTAGTTGTCTGACTATCAATCTGCGGCTACTCTCTGTTCATCATATATACATAGTCACTTTAACCATATCTACATGTACATACTACCTCAATCAGCCTGACTAACCTGCATGTAGCCTCGCTACTGTATATAGCCTGTCTTTTTACTGTTGTTTTATTTCTTTACTTACCTATTGTTCACCCAATACCTTTTTTGCACTATTGGTTAGAGCCTGTAAGTAAGCATTTCACTGTAAGGTCTACACCTGTTGTATTCGGCGCACGTGACAAATAAACTTTGATTTGATCAATCTGTGATTTTAAGAATTCTATCCTGCAATGTCAGGGAAAGACCGTGTTGAAAAGATAACATAGAATCTAATAAGACTATTTGTGCTGCTTGAAATGACAGTTGATTATTCTAAGGCAAGCAGGATGCCAGAGCTATTCTGAGAACTGCCTTTCTGGTGAACTGCCTCTAATTCCACACTTAATTAAACTAACCGAAGTCGGAGGATTTCAGCAGGATGAGACGTGATTACAAAATGTCCACTCGCTGCTCTGCTCTCTTTTCATTGTTATTCAGTAACACCCTCCTTACATGGTAATTGTTCCAAAAGAATCTGGGCAAGTCCATGGCAACAGAGTGATGTCGAGATGTTTCACTTTAAAATGTATGATAAACAAAAGCCAATGACTGCAAAGGTATACAAGCCATTCAACTCTATGCACAAGGACTAATCAATTCCCAATGAAAATATTACAAAACCACATTTATACTCAACAATATGAACGCAACATGTAAAGTGTTGGTCCCATGTTTCATGAGATGAAAATAAAAGATCCCAGAAATTTTCCATATGCACAAAAAGATTATTTCTCTCAAATCTGGTACACACCAGTCTCAACGTCAACAGTGAAAAGGCGACTCCAAGATGCTGGCCAGAATGGCCAATAAAAAAATAAAGATTAAGATGGGAAAAGAACACAGACACTGGACAGAGGAACTCTGCCAAGAAGGCCAGCATCCTGAAGTCACCTCTTCACTGTTGATGTCGAGACTGGTGTTTTGCGGGTAGTATTTAATGAAGCTGCCAGTTGAGGACTTGTGAGGTATCTGTTTATCAAACTAGACACTAATGTACTTGTCCTCTTGCTCAGTTGTGCACCGGGGCCTCCCACTCCTATTCTGGTTAGAGTCAGCTTGCGCTGTTCTGCGAAGGGAGTAGTACACAGCGTTGTACGAGATCTTCAGTTTCTTGGCCATTTCTCGCATGGAATAGCCTTCATTTCTCAGAACTAGAATAGACTGACAAAAGTCTTTGTTTCTGGCCATTTTGAGCCTGTAGTCGAACCCACAAATGCTGATGCTCCAGATACTCAACTAGTCTAAAGAAGGCCAGTTTTATTGCTTCTTTAAATCAGAACAACAGTTTCAGCTGTGCTAACATAATTGCAAAATGTTTTTCTAATGATCAATAAGCCTTTTAAAATAATAAACTTGGATTAGCTAACACAACGTGCCATTGGAACACAAGAGTGATGGTTGCTGATAATGGGCCTCTGTAGATATTCCATAAAGAATCTGCTGTTTCCAGCTACAATAGTCATTTACGACATTAACAATGTCTACACTGTATTTCTGATCAATTTGACGTTATTTTCATGGTCAATATATGTGCTTTTCTTTCAAAAACAAGGACATTTCTAAGTGAACCCAAACTTTTGAATGGTAGTGTATCTAATTTTTTATACACACACACACACACACACACACACACACACACACACACACACCCAGTCAAACGTTTGGACACACCGTATTCCCAATCTGTCCCTCATTCCATCACAGTCACCTAATTATCCCCAGCTTTCAACTGGCTCATTCATCCCCCTCCTCTCCCCTGTAACTATTCCCCAGGTCATTGCTGTAAATGAGAATGTGTTCAAAGTCAACTTACCTGGTAAAATAAGAGTAAAAAAATAAATTAAAAGGGGTTTTCCTTTATTTTCACTATTTTCTACATGGTAGAATAATAGTGAAGACATCAAAACTATGAAATAACACATATGGAATTATGTAGTAACCAAAAAAGTGTTAAACAAATCAAAACATATTTTAGATTCTTCAAAATAGCCACCCTTTGCCTTGTTGACAGCTTTGCACACTCTCGGCATTCTCTCAACCAGCTTCACCTGGAATGCTTTTTCAACAGTCTTGAAGGAGTTCCCACATAGGCTGAGCACTTGTTGGCTGCTTTTCCTTCACTCTGCAGTCCAACTCATACCAAACCATCTCAATTGGGTAGAGGTCGGGTGATTGGGGAGGCCAGGTCATGCAGCACTCCATAACTCTCCTTCTTGGTCAAATAGCCCTTACACAGCGCAAACCAGATGGGATGGCATATAGCTGCAGAATGCTGTAGCCATACTGGTTAAGTGTGCCTTGAATTCTAAATAAATCCCTGACAGTGTCACCAGCAAAGCACCCCCACACCATCACACCTCCTCCATGCTTCACGTTGGGAACCACACATGCGGAGATCATCCGTTCACCTACTCTGCGTCTCACAAAGAATTTGTAAGTTGCTCTGGATAAGAGCGTCTGCTAAATGACGTAAATGTAAAATGTAAAACAAAGACAAGATGGTTGGAACCAAAAATCTCAAATTTGGACTCGTCAGACCAAAGGACAGATTTCCACCAGTCCAATGTTCATTGCTCATGTTTCTTGGGCCAAGCAAGCCTCTTCTTCTTATTGGTGTCCTTTAGTATTGGTTTCTTTGCAGCAATTCGACCATGAAGGGCTGACTCACGCAGTCTCCTCTGAACAGTTGATGTTGTGATGTGTGTTACTTTGGGCTGCAATTTCTGATGCTGGTAACTAATGAACTTATCCTCTGAAGCAGAGGTAACTCTGGGTCTTCCTTTCCTGTGGCGGTCCTCATGAGAGCCAGTTTCATCATGGTTTTTGCGACTGCACTTCAAGAAACGTTCAAAGTTCTTGAAATTTTCCGAATTGACTGGCATTCATGTCTTAAAGTAATGATGGACTATCGTTTCTCTTTGCTTATTTGAGCTGTTCTTGCCATAATATGGACTTGGTCTTTTACTAAATAGGGCTACCTTCTGTATACCAACCCTACATTGTCACAACTGATTGGCTCAAATGCATTAAGGAGGAAATAAATTCCACAAATTAACTTTTCACAAGGCACACCTGTTAATTGAAATGCATTCCAGGTGACTACCTCATGAAGCTGGTTGAGAGAATTCCAAGAGTGTGCAAAGCTGTCAACAAGGTGAAGGGTGGCTACTTTGAAGAATCTAAAATATACTTTGAGTTGTTAAACACTTTTTTTGGTTACTACATGATTCCATATGTGTTATTTCATAGTTTTGATGTCTTCATTATTATTCTACAATGTAGAAAATAAAGAAAAACCCTGAAATGAGTAGGTGTCCCAACTTTTGACTGGTACTGTATATAGTGTATATTTACGTTGTATCATACATGATGAATTCCAAAAATAAAATCATAATTACTCCTTGTTAGAAAAAAGTTTGGTCCAAATCGAATCTTAGGTACTATATTTATTGAATAGTACATGTATCCTATAAATTAAAATGGCCAATTTGGGTGCTATCAATTCGCTTAATTTCTCAGAGATCAAATGATATTGTAACACAATAATGTTGCAGGAACACTAATCATATCTGTTTCTAACAACAGAAAGCATTTCAGAACAACCTGATGGTTTCCATCCTCTTTCTGGTGCTTTTAGGAGGTGGAACGACCAAGACTCCTGTTTTCAGAAGACAGTATAAAACTCCTCCATACAGATTTTCTGTTGTCTCCTCTATCAAACAAATCTGTTATAGCCCAATTTACTACTCAGCATTCATTAGATCAATCAGTCATCTTAAAGCTTATTAAATATACATCTTATTGTTGTGGACTTGAGTGGAGGGGGCTTAAATAATTGCATTTTTCATCCCTTGCCAGATCAATCGAATTTCCCACCAATGCATTACTTTTTTTAAATGTATTTGCTCTCACAAATTCTGCTCTACTTCATGATTGTGGCAACATGGGAAAATCCCTTGATTGACAGACACTGTGGCAAGCGATTCCAAGCAATTCTGTCTCCCCGCTCCTCTCTCCGTGGAGGATTATGAGCAACAGTCAGCCATTTCAAAACCACAGGGTCATGTGAAGGAGCAACACAGCTTGCCGTCACAGAAATAATGTTACATCGTTTTCAAGGGTTTAGAATTCAACAGGCTATCATTCTGCTGGAAATGCTTCAATTTGAGGTAATAGCTTGATACTAGTCCTGAGCTATCTGAAGTCCAATACCATTGCAATGTTTGATTTATTTTACCCTTACCAGGTAAGTTGACTGAGAACACATTCTCATTGGCAGCAACAACATGGGGAATAGTTACAGGGGAGAGGGGAGATGAATAAGCCAATTGTAAGCTTGGGATGATTAGGTGACTGTGATGGTATGAGGGACATATTGGGAATTTAGCCAGGACACTGGTGTTATCATAAGAGTAGGAGTGTTAAGTGCCATGGGATCTTTAGTGACCACAGAGAGTCAGGACATCCGTTTAACGTCCCATCCAAAAGACGGCACCCTACACAGGGCAAAGTCCCCAATCACTGCCCTGGGGCACTGGGATATTTTTTTTGCGATCCGAGGAAAGAGCACCTCCTACTGGCCCTCCAACACCACCTGGTCTCCCATTCAGGGACCAACCAGGACCAACCCAGCTCTGCACCCCCCACAGCAGCTTGCCCAAGCCTCCACCATTTCTCCTTCCAGATAGGTGATGTTCTGAAAGAGCTGCAAAATCTGGACCCCTACAAATCAGCTGGGCTAGACAATCTGGATCCTCTCTTTCTAAAATTATCCGCAGGAATTGTTGCAACCCCTATTACTAGCCTGTTCAACCTCTCTTTTGTATCGTCTGAGAACCCCAAAGATTGGAAAGCTGCCGCGGTCATCCCCCTCTTCAAAGGGGGAGACACTCTAGACCCAAACTGTTACAGACCTATATCCATCCTGCCCTGCCTTTCTAGTCTTCAAAAGCAAAGTTAACAAACAGATCACCGACCATTTCGAAACCCACCGTACCTTCTCTGCTATGCAATCTGGTTTCCGAGCTCGTCATTGGTGCACCTCAGCCACGCTCAAGGTCCTAAACGATATCATAACCGCCATTGATAAAATACAATACTGTGCTGCCGTATTCATCGACCTGGTCAAGGCTTTCGACTCTGTCAATCACCGCATTATTATTGGCAGACTCAACAGCCTTGGTTTCTCAAATGACTGCCTGGCCTGGTTCACCAACTACTTCTCAGACAGAGTTCAGTGTGTCAAATCGGAGGGCCTGTTGTACGGACCTCTGGCAGTCTCTATGGGGGTTCAATTCTCGGGCCGACTCTCTTCTCTGTATACATCAATGATGTTGCTCTTGCTGCTGGTGATTCTCTGATCTACCTCTACGCAGACGACACCATTCTGTATACTTATGGCCCATCTTTGGACACTGTGTTAACCTGTCTGGGCTAGGGGGCAGTATTGAGAATTTTGGAAAAATATGTTCCCATTTTTAACTGCCTCCTACACCAACTCAGAAGCTAGAATATGCATATTATTGTTCAGGTTTGGATAGAAAACACTCTGAATTTTCTAAAACTGTTTGAATGGTGTCTGTGAGTATAACAGAACTCCTATGGCAGGCAAAAACCTGACAAGGTTTCAAGCAGGAAGTACCCTGTCTGACAAGGAGTCGTGCGTCTTGCATCTTTTTATTGAAAAGTAAGAATCTTAGCTGTAACGTGACAATTCCCAGGGCTCCAATAGGCTCTCAGAGCCCGCGAAATAACTGAAGGTTTACGAGGGAGCCTCAGGTTGAAACATATTATCGCCTTTTGTAAGTGGATGCTCCGAGGACCTTTGAATGATGCGCGTGCATGAGTCGCTTCTGAGGAGAAATTTTATTCGGCTGTTTAGGCTCAATGCATACTCCCGGTCGGAATATTATCACTTCTCTACGACATAAATGGCATAAAAATTGGTTTTAAACAGCGGTTGACATGCTTCGAAGTACGGTAATGGAATATTTAGACATTTTTGACAAGCCAACGCGCCATGCGCGAAACCGGGAAGAAGCATTCTAGAACTCACGAACAAAACGTCGCTGTTTGGATATAACGATGGATTATTTGGGACCAAACCAACATTTGTTATTGAAGTAGAAGTCCTGGCAGTGTATTCTGATGAAGAACAAGCAAGGTAAGAACATTTTTCTTATAGGAAATGTGATTTTGGTGGATGCTGACCTGGGTGGGTATCTAAATAGCTAGCCCTGTAATGCCGGGCTATGTACTTAGATTATTGCAAAATGTGCTTCATCCGAAAAGCTATTTTAAAATCGGACATATCGAGTGCATAGAGGAGTAATGTATCTATAATTCTTAAAATAATTGTTATGCTTTTTGTGAACGTTTATCGTGAGTAATTTAGCAAACTGTTAGTAAATTCAACGGAAGTTTGCCGGGGGTTATGCGTTTTCTGAACGTCACATGCTAATGCAAAAAGCTGTTTTTTGATATAAATATGAACTTGATTGAACAGACATGCATGTATTGTATAACACAATGTCCTAGGTGTGTCATCTGATGAAGATCATCAAAGGTTAGTGCTGCATTTAGCTGTGGTTTGGGTTTATGTGACATGATATGCTAGCTTGAAAAATGGCTGTCTGATTATTTCTGGCTGGGTACTCTGCTGACATAATCTAATGTTTTGCTTTCGTTGTAAAGCCTTTTTGAAATCGGACAGTGGGGTTAGATTAACGAGATTCTTGTCTTTAAATAGCTGTAAAATAGTCATATGTTTGAGAAATTGAAGTAATAGTATTTCTAACGATTCAAAAATCGCGCCACTGGAATATCAGTAGCTGTTACGTAGGTGGGACGAAATCGTCCCACATACCCCAGACAGGTTAACTAACCTCCAGACGAGCTTCAATGCCATACAACTCTCCTTCCATGGCCTCCAACTGCTCTTAAATGCAAGCAAACCTAAATGCATGCTCTTCAACCGATCGCTGCCTGCACCTGCCCGCCCGTCCAGCATCACTACTCTGGACAGTTCTGACTTAGAATATGTGGACAACTACAAATACCTAGGTGTCTGGTTAGACTGTAAACTCTCCTTCCAGACTCACATTAAGCATCTCCAATCCAAAATTACATCTAGAATAGGCTTCCTATTTTGCAACAAAGCATCCTTCACTCATGCTGCCAAACATACCCTCATAAAACTGACTATGCTACCGATCCTTGAGTTTGTCGATGTCATTTACAAAATAGCCTCCGACACTCTACTCAGCAAACTGGATGTAGTCTATGTGGTCCCCAGTATTGAGTTCCTCATCATCCTCAGTGAGATCCTCATGACTCTATATGTATTGAGATCCTCATTCTTCTATTTGTGTTGAGATTCTCATGATTCTATATGTATTGTGATTCTATATGTATTGTGATTCTATATGTATTATGATTCTATAAGTATTGAGATCCTCATGACTCTATATGTATTATGATTCTATATGTATTGAGATTCTATATGTATTGAGATCCTCATGACTCTATATGTATTATGATTCTATAAGTATTGTGATTCTATATGTATTGTGATTCTCATGATTCTATAAGTATTGTGATTCTATATGTATTGTGATTCTCATGATTCTATATGTATTGAGATCCTCATGATTCTATATGTATTGAGATTCTATATGTATTGAGATTCTATATGCATTGAGATTCTATATGTATTGTAATTCTCATGATTCTATATGTATTCAGATTCTATATGTATTATGATTCTATATGTATTGTGATTCTATATGTATTGAGATCCTCATGATTCTATATGTATTGTGATTCTATATGTATTAAGATCCTCATGACTCTATATGTATTGAGATCCTTATGATTCTATATGTATTGTGATTCTATATGTATTGTGATATCATGATTCTATATGCATTGTGATTATCATGACTCTATATGTATTGTGATTCTATATGTATTGTGATTCTCATGATTCTATATGTATTGAGATTCTCATGATTCTATATGTATTGAGATTCTCATGATTCTATATGTATTGTGATTCTCATGATTCTATATGTATTGTGATTCTCATGATTCTATATGTATTGAGATTCTCATGACTCTATATGTATTGTGATTCTATATGTATTGAGATTCTCATGATTCTATATGTATTGTGATTCTCATGATTCTATATGTATTGAGATTCTCATGATTCTATATGTATTGAGATTCTCATGATTCTATATGTATTGAGATTCTCATGATTCTATATGTATTGAGATTCTCATGATTCTATATGTATTGAGATTCTATATGCATTGCGATTCTATATGTATTGAGATTGTATATGTATTATGATTCTATATGCATTGAGATCCTCATGATGCTATATGTATTGTGATTTTATGTGTATTGTGACTATATGTATTGTGATTATCATGATTCTATATGTATTGTGATTATCATGATTCTATATGTATTGAGATTATATATGTATTGAGATTCTATATGTATTGTGATTCTCATGATTCTATATGTATTGAGATTCTCATGATTCTATATGTATTGAGATTCTATATGTATTGAGATTCTATATGTATTGTGATTCTCATGATTCTATATGTATTGAGATTCTCATGATTCTATATGTATTGAGATTCTAGATGCATTGCGATTCTATATGTATTATGATTCTATATGCATTGAGATCCTCATGATGCTATATGTATTGTGATTCTATATGTATTGTGATTATCATGATTCTATATGTATTGTGATTTTATGTGTATTGTGACTATATGTATTGTGATTATCATGATCCTATATGTATTGATATTCTATATGTATTGAGATTCTCATGATTCTATATGTATTGTGAATCTATATGTATTGTGATTTTATGTGTATTGTGACTATATGTATTGTGATTCTCATGATCCTATATGTATTGTGATTCTATATGTATTGTGATTATCATGATTCTATATGTATTGTGATTATCATGATTCTATATGTATTGTGATTCTATATGTATTGTGATTATCATGATTCTATATGTATTGTGATTATCATGATTCTATATGTATTGTGATTATCATGATTCTATATGTATTGTGATTCTATATGTATTGTGATTCTCATGATTCTATATGTATTGTGATTCTATATGTATTGTGATTCTCATGATTCTATATGTATTGTGATTCTCATGATTCTATATGTATTGTGATTCTATATGTATTGTGATTCTCATGATTCTATATGTATTGAGATTCTATATGTATTGTGATTCTCATGATACTATATGTATTGTGATTCTCATGATTCTATATGTATTGTGATTCTATATGTATTGTGATTCTCATGATTCTATATGTATTGTTATTCTATATGTATTGTGATTCTCATGATTCTATATGTATTGTGATTCTCATGATTCTATATGTATTGTGATCCTCATGATTCTATATGTATTGTGATTCTCATGATTCTATATGTATTGTGATTCTCATGATTCTATATGTATTGTGATTCTCATGATTCTATATGTATTGTGATTCTCATGATTCTATATGTATTGTAATTCTCATGATTCTATATGTATTGTGATTCTCATGATACTATATGTATTGTGATTCTCATGATACTATATGTATTGTGATTCTCATGATTCTATATGTATTGTGATTCTCATGATTCTATATGTATTGTGATTCTCATGATTCTATATGTATTGTGATTCTCATGATTCTATATGTATTGTGATTCTCATGATTCTATATGTATTGTGATTCTCATGATTCTATATGTATTGTGATTCTCATGATTCTATATGTATTGTGATTCTCATGATTCTATATGTATTGTGATTCTCATGATTCTATATGTATTGTGATTCTCATGATTCTATATGTATTGTGATTCTATATGTATTGTGATTCTCATGATTCTATAAGTATTGTGATTCTATATGTATTGTGATTCTCATGATTCTATATGTATTGAGATCCTCATGATTCTATATGTATTGAGATTCTATATGTATTGAGATTCTATATGCATTGAGATTCTATATGTATTGTAATTCTCATGATTCTATATGTATTCAGATTCTATATGTATTATGATTCTATATGTATTGTGATTCTATATGTATTGAGATCCTCATGATTCTATATGTATTGTGATTCTATATGTATTAAGATCCTCATGACTCTATATGTATTGAGATCCTCATGATTCTATATGTATTGTGATTCTATATGTATTGTGATATCATGATTCTATATGCATTGTGATTATCATGACTCTATATGTATTGTGATTCTATATGTATTGTGATTCTCATGATTCTATATGTATTGAGAATCTCATGATTCTATATGTATTGAGATTCTCATGATTCTATATGTATTGTGATTCTCATGATTCTATATGTATTGTGATTCTCATGATTCTATATGTATTGAGATTCTCATGACTCTATATGTATTGTGATTCTATATGTATTGAGATTCTCATGATTCTATATGTATTGTGATTCTCATGATTCTATATGTATTGAGATTCTCATGATTCTATATGTATTGAGATTCTCATGATTCTATATGTATTGAGATTCTCATGATTCTATATGTATTGAGATTCTCATGATTCTATATGTATTGAGATTCTATATGCATTGCGATTCTATATGTATTGAGATTGTATATGTATTATGATTCTATATGCATTGAGATCCTCATGATGCTATATGTATTGTGATTTTATGTGTATTGTGACTATATGTATTGTGATTATCATGATTCTATATGTATTGTGATTATCATGATTCTATATGTATTGAGATTATATATGTATTGAGATTCTATATGTATTGTGATTCTCATGATTCTATATGTATTGAGATTCTCATGATTCTATATGTATTGAGATTCTATATGTATTGAGATTCTATATGTATTGTGATTCTCATGATTCTATATGTATTGAGATTCTCATGATTCTATATGTATTGAGATTCTAGATGCATTGCGATTCTATATGTATTATGATTCTATATGCATTGAGATCCTCATGATGCTATATGTATTGTGATTCTATATGTATTGTGATTATCATGATTCTATATGTATTGTGATTTTATGTGTATTGTGACTATATGTATTGTGATTATCATGATCCTATATGTATTGATATTCTATATGTATTGAGATTCTCATGATTCTATATGTATTGTGAATCTATATGTATTGTGATTTTATGTGTATTGTGACTATATGTATTGTGATTCTCATGATCCTATATGTATTGTGATTCTATATGTATTGTGATTATCATGATTCTATATGTATTGTGATTATCATGATTCTATATGTATTGTGATTCTATATGTATTGTGATTATCATGATTCTATATGTATTGTGATTATCATGATTCTATATGTATTGTGATTATCATGATTCTATATGTATTGTGATTCTATATGTATTGTGATTCTCATGATTCTATATGTATTGTGATTCTATATGTATTGTGATTCTCATGATTCTATATGTATTGTGATTCTCATGATTCTATATGTATTGTGATTCTATATGTATTGTGATTCTCATGATTCTATATGTATTGAGATTCTATATGTATTGTGATTCTCATGATACTATATGTATTGTGATTCTCATGATTCTATATGTATTGTGATTCTATATGTATTGTGATTCTCATGATTCTATATGTATTGTTATTCTATATGTATTGTGATTCTCATGATTCTATATGTATTGTGATTCTCATGATTCTATATGTATTGTGATCCTCATGATTCTATATGTATTGTGATTCTCATGATTCTATATGTATTGTGATTCTCATGATTCTATATGTATTGTGATTCTCATGATTCTATATGTATTGTGATTCTCATGATTCTATATGTATTGTGATTCTCATGATTCTATATGTATTGTGATTCTCATGATTCTATATGTATTGTGATTCTCATGATTCTATATGTATTGTGATTCTCATGATTCTATATGTATTGTGATTCTCATGATTCTATATGTATTGTGATTCTCATGATTCTATATGTATTGTGATTCTCATGATTCTATATGTATTGTGATTCTCATGATTCTATATGTATTGTGATTCTCATGATTCTATATGTATTGTGATTCTCATGATTCTATATGTATTGTGATTCTCATGATTCTATATGTATTGTGATTCTCATGATTCTATATGTATTGTGATTCTCATGATTCTATGTGTTGTGATTCTCATGATTCTATATGTATTGTGATTCTCATGATTCTATATGTATTGTGATTCTCATGATTCTATATGTATTGTGATTCTCATGATTCTATATGTATTGTGATTCTCATGATTCTATATGTATTGTGATTCTCATGATTCTATATGTATTGTGATTCTCATGATTCTATATGTATTGTGATTCTCATGATTCTATATGTATTGTGATTCTCATGATTCTATATGTATTGTGATTCTCATGATTCTATATGTATTGTGATTCTCATGATTCTATATGTATTGTGATTCTATATGTATTGTGATTCTCATGATTCTATATGTATTGTGATTCTCATGATTCTATATGTATTGTGATTCTCATGATTCTATATGTATTGTGATTCTCATGATTCTATATGTATTGTGATTCTCATGATTCTATACGTATTGTGATTCTCATGATTCTATATGTATTGTGATTCTCATGATTCTATATGTATTGTGATTCTAAATGCACTGAGATCCTCATGATTCTAATACGCCCCATTCCAACAGATCATTCCTTTTCATTTCGCTGCACCTCTGTGGAAAATGTGATTCCATTAAAACATCTTGAAACCAAAAAGCAAGACAGACAGAAAGATACAGTTCTTACTCGATGGTTAGCCTACAGTACCTAACGCCAGTTCAATGTGTACCGAGTGTGCTCTGTTAGCCCCTGAACAGGTTGTCCTCTCCACTCAGTCACACACAAACCCCGGTGGCTTACTGTGCTGCTACAGGTACCCTTCCAGGTGTCTGGAAATAACTAAACTCATTTAGCTTTCTCTGCCACATGCCAGTGAGCCAGGAAGTGAACAGCGAGGAGAGGCACCAGTGAATCTGGGCAGACATGCTCCCGCTGCACTACAAGGGCCTAATTAACACAGGCATTCGCAGCGGATGCCTCTGCCTGATGAGAAACATGAAGTAGGAGCAGGCCAAGACTCGCGCAACACGATGACAAAGGGATTCAGATTGATTCCAACCGCGGTTCTGTCAGGGCTTTCAAAGCAGCGGAGGAAAATTAAAAAAACAGACAAGATGGAGAGCTGGGAAAAACAAGCGCGAGAGATTACACAAGAGAAACTGTGACCTGATTGGGCAGAGCTCTCTGCCTCTGTCTGCACAGCACAGCACCGCCTTTCCTTTTGTTTTAATTCCCCCTTCGCTGCAGAGTAATTGAAAAACTCTAATAAAGAATGAGGTTTCAAAGCCTGCTGGCGCAGAGAGAAAGTGACAGGCTCTGTGTGAATCACAGAGAGCTCTCTGAAGAGGCTGGGGCGGGGCAGAGAAGAAGCAGCAGCACAGGCAGCAGCACTTCCCCCTGGTTAGATTAGGCCCGCTACATCAGATGAAAGAGTTGCTATGGTTTTCATCTTCCTTTTGTTTTTCCCCCTCACTAAATCAGAGACCTCTGGGAGCAGAGACACCCCTCCACTGTGGCAGGCCCGGGGAACGATTTATCAAGCCTTCGCTCAGAGATGATGACACACTGACTGATACAGACGGCCCTATTGCTTTTGCAGACCCGGAACCCGCTCTGCACTAGGCAGGCATTGATTGCTCGGCTATTGACGTGGCTGCTGGGCTGAGTGTGCTCTGCTTCTGCTTCCTGGGAGCTTTGCCTGCCTGCATTATTCAGCTATCATTAAGGAGGGACAGGCGTATCCCCAATGGCCGCCGGGGCTCTGCCTGCCAGGCTCATAACTCACCGGCTTCACTGTCAGCCTTTTACAGAGAGTGGCCACCTTCAGCAGTCACACATCAGTACTGCTTCCCATCGTCCCGTCTGGTAGGGTCGAGAGGAGTCTGGAAACCCTATCTGTAACAACCTATTGTGTTGCCCTTATCAGTAAAAGCAGCGTATTCTGTTTAAACATCCCACGCAGGTTAAATGCTGTCCATTCGGCTCAGTGTCACTCATCAAATCAATCTCCCAGGGTTGTCAAACACAAAGATAATCCCTACCTGCCAAAGGGAATCTGTTGTCTCCTCACATGACCTCATTCACCCAATTATTTTGTAAAGCCTACCATTTAGGCCTAAAGCTTTTCGACATCAAGTGTTTTCATATCTTAATAATTGGTTTGTATTCACTGAGCCTGCGTGCATTGCCTCCCACTGTAGTCTAGTTCAGTACTGAGGGATTAAAGGAAGAATCTGAAAGGGCAATGTTCCAGTATATCATTTTACAATCCATCAACAACATTCTGTTTTCACCATTCTCAAACATCTCTGATTGAATCAATATTTTCCTGAATAGGAAAGCAGCAGAGCATTTCCCTCAGGGGTTGGAGAGTGGATTCCAACTGCAATTTGTCATTTCAATAACGCTCATTCAAAACCTCCGTTTACAGTGTATCCATGGCAACAGGCCAGCAGAATGAGAAAATTTCACAACATGCCAGTGGTGATGAAAGCCGGCACGATAGAGTGCAAATAAAAACTAAGCCGGTCTTGGTAGCACAGCCCCGGTCTTGGTAGCACAGCCCCGGTCTTGGTAGCACAGCGCCGGTCTTGGTAGCACAGCGCCGGTCTTGGTAGCACAGCGCCGGTCTTGGTAGCACAGCCCCGGTCTTGGTAGCACAGCCCCTGTCTTGGTAGCACAGCCCCTGTCTTGGTAGCACAGCCCCGGTCTTGGTAGCACAGCCCCGGTCTTGGTAGCACAGCCCCGGTCTTGGTAGCACAGCCCCGGTCTTGGTAGCACAGCCCCGGTCTTGGTAGCACAGCCCCGGTCTTGGTAGCACAGCCCCGGTCTTGATCTTGTGGCTGGCACCTTTAGCACTGCAGAATAACAACCAAATAAGGACTTCAATTACATCTGTAGGACCTGGCTAATGAGTCATTTCAGTGGGACCCGTATTCCGTGCAGGGATCCACGACGAGGCCGGCCAGTGTAATTGGATTGTGTGCCAACTGAAATAGAAATATCCCCAACCAGGCTCCAGGAATCATCAAATCAAATGTTATTGGTCACATTCACATTATTGCAGGTGTAGCGAAACACTTGAATTATCAGGACCTGGAGAGGTCAGCCATTCTCTGCTTAGTGTCACAACCTTTTCACCTTTATTTAACAACAAATTCTTATTTACAATGACGGCCTATGGGTCATTGTATGGCCAATGGGTTAACTTCCTCGTTCAGGGGGCAGAATGACAGATTTTTTACCTTGCCAGCTTTGGGATTCGATCTAGCAACCTTTTGGTTAGTGGCCCAACGCTCTAACCACTAGGCTACCTGCCACCCCAGGGAGGTAGGCGGCAGCCACTTCAGAGTACAGGACTTTAATTTCCTTCCCCCTACACGCCACAGTACACTCAAAAAAAGGTACTCAGTCCCTCAGGGTACTGTTTGGGTGCCGTGTCTAACAAAGTGTTGACTCGGCAGCCCTAAAAGGTATATGTGAAAGTCTCTTTATCTGGTTGTTGCAGACCATGGTTTTTTAGTTCAGCTGGGCCATGCTACTCCAGTCGAGACCACAGAGAAACCCTTTGATATTTCCCCTGTGCTGCCAGATAAGCCGCGGCAGAGGCAGAAATGAAACCTTTCCCGTTGCTTTCATCTCCATTCCCATGGTGCATACATATGAATAAAGCAGGGCAATCGGTATGCATCAGATTTCACTCCATCATGATCGGTGGATGAGGAGAGGCACGAGAGAGAAAACGATTTGGCAGGCGGGAGGGATGAGAAACCCCCCCCGGGTAATAGGTTCAAAGAGAGGGAGCGCATCGCAGACCCAGCCGCCATGTCACAGATCAGTTCCAGGCCCTTTACACGCGGCACAGAAACAGTACTCTGCCGACAACTCTGGCCAAGAAGAGGTCCGTCCGCACCTTCACAGACCTGACAAGTTGCCAGATTGATTTCCCCAGAAGCGTGAAGTGCAGCTATGGAGCATTTGCAGGAGGCTCTATTAGAGAGACCAAAGCCATCAACCACTAAAATGGCCCTGTATCAACCCAGAGAACAGAAGGGTCCCGGGGGAACACAGAAACAATGCTCAGCCTCAAGGACAGTAGGCCATTTTCTCCTGTCACTCATGTTCAGACAGCCATTACAGCTCCAATGATCACTACTCTACAGTGGAGAGTCCCACTGTGCAATGTATCAGTAGCTCAGTGACATTTCTGGGGTCTCTGAAGCACAGCCCAATCAATTGTGTCATGTTTTACTAGCCTCCAAGATATGACTTGAGCAGTGTTGATTACAATTAAAGTCAGAATGTGCAGCTAGCTGAAACAGGGATGCAGTTCTGCACCAGATGCATTAGATTTATTATGTAGGCTAATTTGTTGGTTGAAATAAAATGTAAACAGCTGACTGAAATATGTTCCGGACACTCGATATGGACCACACAGCCGTCACTGCTAAGCTTCTGAGCTTAGTAAAGATGTCCTGCTTTTTTTTTATGGCCAAACAACCGCTAAATATTCAGATGTATTCATCTTCTTCCAAGTTGTTTGTTAATGTTTCCCAGGTTTGTTAGAACTGGACAAAATAAGACACATTTAAGCTGTTTAAAAATCCCTGCTCTGCAGTTTCTTTATGTCTGTCTGACTTTATAGTTTAATAGTTTTCATTTATTGTGTGCAGGAGTACAAGGAAACTAGGATTCCAAATAAACAGGCCTAACATGGCAGATTGTGACGATGTGAACACATCCCCACTTAAAAAGACTGAATATTTCCCACAAGTCTATGTGTATTGGGTTATTTATGTATAGGACCCTGTTCTCTAATATCATTTCATCTTTTCCACCATATCACCTCAACCAGTTCATTGTCTTTAATTGAATGTATGTGAGGAATGTTTGTACGTCAGCACAGGTCGGCTAATTGATAATTGTAGGCTCCTCCCACTAACTAAGCTAATGAGCTGCAGGTGTTTAAATGCTTATGGGAGAATTCCAGTTTGGGAGTGAGAGGTGAGCAAGGAAAGACCTGTGCTTAATTTTAGGTCTTAACTTTGCCATTTTATAGCCTGTTTTTGTAGTTATATATTTATAAAAAATCTCACATTGAAAAGAAACTGTTTCTCACTTTTAGTGAAAACCTTTGTGAAAGGGCATCGGCCAGCCTTCTCACACAGATGCCATTATCAAGCACTGCCTAACCTTTCATATGGCAGATGCCGTTATTAAGCACTCTCTTCCTCAGCACTGAAATTGCGTCAAGCAAGTTTCAGGTGGTCAAACTGTGCCAATGTCCAGAATTAACCTTTCCATTTTGATTGTATTGTGCAAAAATAGCCTATAGGCCTTAGTACTTGTCTAATGGAGACTGGATGGGCTCCTTCCCATAGACGCTGCTATTAAACTCGCTGAGCTGCCATGGAGTTACGAAACACAAAGTAAAATATGCATGGTTACATATGCAAATAGCATTGCTGCTGTAAATATTGTCATATCACAAGTTAAATTGAGGATTAAAGTGCTGTGATTTTTTTTGAACATCCATTCTGAAATGATTAAAGTGGAACTGACAGCATTTTAGCAACATTAAATCCTAAAGTCTGTTCATATACACCCCCAGGAAGAATTACACTTTTTATTTTCTGACAAGCGAGCGCTTCGATATGGTCATTTTCACCTTTTCATAAATTCTTAGAATGTTTGGCAATTACGTATAGTAAGGCATTTGTGAAAATGATATAGTAATATAGAGTGGGAAAGCGGCCGTGCGTTTGGACAATTAAGACACTGCAGTAAATAAAACCTAATAAAAACATCCGCCTCGTCCCGGACCGGAGTTTACACAGACCGGTGCGCCATAGCCACTCATACAGATGGCCTATATGCAAATAAGCCATTTGCCACACAGGCCTGCCATCATTCACTTTCCACTGGACTGTGTGTTCACATGCATCATTAGAACGCATTCGCCAAAAGCCACAAAATATACCTGAATGGATTTCTGCAAATATGTACATACCACAGGAGTCCTCTTACATTTGGGAACTTTACAGAGTCCTATTGATCAAACAACCATGAAAAAGGTAGGCTCTCTCTCTCCCTCAGTTATGAGGTAGGCTCTCTCTCTCCCTCAGTTATGAGGTAGGCTCTCTCTCCCCCTCAGTTATGAGGTAGGCTCTCTCTCCCCCTCAGTTATGAGGTAGGCTCTCTCTCCCCCTCAGTTATGAGGTAGGCTCTCTCTCCCCCTCAGTTATGAGGTAGGCTCTCTCTCCCCCTCAGTTATGAGGTAGGCTCTCTCTCCCCCTCAGTTATGAGGTAGGCTCTCTCTCCCCCTCAGTTATGAGGTAGGCTCTCTCTCCCCCTCAGTTATGAGGTAGGCTCTCTCTCCCCCTCAGTTATGAGGTAGGCTCTCTCTCTCCCTCAGTTATGAGGTAGGCTCTCTCTCTCCCTCAGTTATGAGGTAGGCTCTCTCTCCCTCAGTTATGAGGTAGGCTCTCTCTCTCCCTCAGTTATGAGGTAGGCTCTCTCTCCCTCAGTTATGAGGTAGGCTCTCTCTCCCTCAGTTATGAGGTAGGCTCTCTCTCCCTCAGTTATGCACAGTTATCAACTAATGCCAGAGCAAGACGAGATAAAATATAACAAAGAAACATTAGATAAACTCTCAAACGTTTTTAGCTAGTTGGCCGTCAAACTTTCACTGATAAATGGGGAATTGTAGTCTACTCGTCCTTCTGCAGCTTGCCTGCCTGGCTAAAGTTGGCTAGCTAGCTACTTCCAGACACAAATGTGAGAACACCTCACTCTGACCATTTTAACAGTCAGTCACTCACCTACTCCTCCAAAGACATGACATCCTCCTAGCAGTTAGCTAGCAATCCAGCTAACGTTAAACTCGTTTTTTTGGTTTTTAAGGGCCTCCCGGGTGGCACAGTGGTCTAAGGCACTGCATCGCAGTGCTAGCCGCGACCGGGAGACCCATGGGGCGGCGCACAATTGGCCCAGCGTCGTCCGGGTTAGCGGAGGGTTTGGCCGGCAGGGATATCCTTGTCTCATCGCACACTAGCGACTCCTGTGGTGGGCCTGGTGCAGTGCACGCTGACCAGGTCGCCAGGTGTTTCCTTCCGACACATTGGTGTTGCTGGCTTCCGGGTTGGATGTGCATTGTGTCAAGAAGCAGTGCAGCTTGGTTGGGTTGCGTTTCGGAGGACGCACGGCTCTCGACCTTCACCTCTCCCGAGTCCATACGGGAGATGCAGCGATGAGACAAGACTAACTACTACCAATTGGATACCACGAAATTGGGGAGAAAAAAAAAGTGGTTAAAAAAATGTATACATTTAAAAAATGTTTTTTTTTAATCCTTGTTTTTAGCTTGCTACATAAATAGATAGTCATAACCTAACCTATTATTACGTAAGCTAGCCTATTAGCCACGTTATGACTAGCCTATTATTACGTAAGCTAGCCTATTAGCCACGTTATGACTAGCCTATTATTACGTAAGCTAGCCTATTAGCCACGTTATGACTAGCCTATTATTACGTAAGCTAGCCTATTAGCCACGTTATGACTGACCTATTATTACGTAAGCTAGCCTATTAGCCACGTTATGACTGACCTATTATTACGTAAGCTAGCCTATTAGCCACGTTATGACTAACCTATTATTACGTAAGCTAGCCTATTAGCCACGTTATGACTGACCTATTATTACGTAAGCTAGCCTATTAGCCACGTTATGACTAGCCTATTATTACGTAAGCTAGCCTATTAGCCACGTTATGACTAACCTATTATTACGTAAGCTAGCCTATTAGCCACATTATGACTAGCCTATTATTACGTAAGCTAGCCTATTAGCCACGTTATGACTAGCCTATTATTACGTAAGCTAGCCTATTAGCCACGTTATGACTGACCTATTATTACGTAAGCTAGCCTATTAGCCACGTTATGACTAGCCTATTATTACGTAAGCTAGCCTATTAGCCACGTTATGACTGACCTATTATTACGTAAGCTAGCCTATTAGCCACGTTATGACTGACCTATTATTACGTAAGCTAGCCTATTAGCCACGTTATGACTAGCCTATTATTACGTAAGCTAGCCTATTAGCCACGTTATGACTAGCCTATTATTACGTAAGCTAGCCTATTAGCCACGTTATGACTGACCTATTATTACGTAAGCTAGCCTATTAGCCACGTTATGACTAGCCTATTATTACGTAAGCTAGCCTATTAGCCACGTTATGACTAGCCTATTATTACGTAAGCTAGCCTATTAGCCACGTTATGACTAGCCTATTGTTACGTAAGCTAGCCTATTAGCCACGTTATGACTAGCCTATTATTACGTAAGCTAGCCTATTAGCCACGTTATGACTGACCTATTATTACGTAAGCTAGCCTATTAGCCACGTTATGACTGACCTATTATTACGTAAGCTAGCCTATTAGCCACGTTATGACTGACCTATTATTACGTAAGCTAGCCTATTAGCCACGTTATGACTGACCTATTATTACGTAAGCTAGCCTATTAGCCACGTTATGACTAACCTATTATTACGTAAGCTAGCCTATTAGCCACGTTATGACTGACCTATTATTACGTAAGCTAGCCTATTAGCCACGTTATGACTAGCCTATTATTACGTAAGCTAGCCTATTAGCCACGTTATGACTAGCCTATTATTACGTAAGCTAGCCTATTAGCCACGTTATGACTAGCCTATTATTACGTAAGCTAGCCTATTAGCCACGTTATGACTAGCCTATTATTACGTAAGCTAGCCTATTAGCCACGTTATGACTGACCTATTATTACGTAAGCTAGCCTATTAGCCACGTTATGACTGACCTATTATTACGTAAGCTAGCCTATTAGCCACGTTATGACTAACCTATTATTACGTAAGCTAGCCTATTAGCCACGTTATGACTGACCTATTATTACGTAAGCTAGCCTATTAGCCACGTTATGACTAGCCTATTATTACGTAAGCTAGCCTATTAGCCACGTTATGACTAACCTATTAATACGTAAGCTAGCCTATTAGCCACATTATGACTAGCCTATTATTACGTAAGCTAGCCTATTAGCCACGTTATGACTAGCCTATTATTACGTAAGCTAGCCTATTAGCCACGTTATGACTGACCTATTATTACGTAAGCTAGCTTATTAGCCACGTTATGACTAGCCTATTATTACGTAAGCTAGCCTATTAGCCACATTATGACTGACCTATTATTACGTAAGCTAGCCTATTAGCCACTTTATGACTGACCTATTATTACGTAAGCTAGCCTATTAGCCACGTTATGACTAGCCTATTATTACGTAAGCTAGCCTATTAGCCACGTTATGACTGACCTATTATTACGTAAGCTAGCCTATTAGCCACGTTATGACTGACCTATTATTACGTAAGCTAGCCTATTAGCCACGTTATGACTAGCCTATTATTACGTAAGCTAGCCTATTAGCCACGTTTTGACTGACTTCACATTCCCAGCTTTAATTACATTCGTCTGTTTTTGTCCAGAATATTGAGTCATTGAAACAAACATTGTAGGCTGAATCGAGCAGCAAACAATGAACCAGGCCAGCTTTGATTTGCAACCTGATAGAAATATTTTTTGAACTACCAAGAAATTTATTGGTGAATTATTTTAATCAGGCATTGAACTATGTACATAATGAAATGTTGAGTCTAATAGAAACTATTTTTTAAAACCTATTATAAAGTTGGTTTTGCAGCCTAAACTGGGATTTTTTTTTTTACTGATAACATGATTGCCTGTTTTATGTCTGCAAAGTAGTTAAAACGCTGTCAGAGCCCTAAAACACTGTCAGAGGTTATCTTGACCTTTCTCCGTGACCTTTGGCCGGGTAAAACTCCCTAGTTTCCCCAGGCATGCAGGGAATGACCAAATTACTTCAATCTTGTCCAATTTAAACAGGCAAATTCCTCTGATGAGATTAGTGCTTTGTTAATGCTGATTGCTTTTCATAACAGGCCCCTCTCAACTATAACTCTTCTGCCTCCTATAAAGTCTGAGGGTTTCCATAGTATTGATTTTTGCGAAACAAACCAATGCACGACAGCTGTCAATGCTGTGCCATGGATGTGCTGGTAAGTTCAATGCACTGCTAAACTACTGAGCAGTTTTCACAAAGTCGCTCTGGATAAGAGCGTCTGCTAAATGACTTAAATGTAAATGTAAATGTAGACCTGGGGTCAATGTTCAACCTAGACTAGGGTCTGCATTTCTCTAACATGTTCACTCCACGACCGTCCAGCCCGACACACTGCTAAATACTGGATTTAACCAAACAGATTTGGAGAAAGGAAATGTCAGTTAGGTCTAAGTGAGAAATTATAGTCATTGGTTAGCTATATAAATAACCAGAAGGGGGATTTAAGACAGTCAACATGATAGGAGCGCTTTACACTCTGGAGGCAGACAGACAGGCTTAGGGTTACACATGGCTAGGAGTGCAGGAGGCAGACAGACAGGCTTAGACGTGGTTAGGAGTGCAGGAGGCAGACAGACAGGCTTAGGGTTACACATGGCTAGGAGTGCAGGAGGCCAACAAACAGGGTTACACATGGCTAGGAGTGCAGGAGGCAGACAGACAGGCTTAGGGTTACACATGGCTAGGAGTGCAGGAGGAAGACAGACAGGCTTAGGGTTACACATGGTTAGGAGTGCAGGAGGCGGACAGACAGGGTTACACATGGCTAGCAGTGCAGGAGGCAGACAGACAGGGTTAGACGTGGTTAGGAGTGCAGGAGGCGGACAGACAGGGTTAAATGTGGTTAGGAGTGCAGGAGGCCAACAGACAGGGTTAGGGTGACACATGGTTAGCAGTGCAGGAGGCAGACAGACAGGGTTAGACGTGGTTAGGAGTGCAGGAGGCAGACAGAGAAAGGCCTCCCATAGATCCTATAAGCATGGCTTCCTCCACTGTAAATCCACTGCTCTGCAGTTAGTCTGTAGTTGGTTCAGTTTAGCCACAGCTCTCTAAATCACTAGGCTCTGTTTTCTTGACACACATTATTGATCAATTAAACGCTTAATGAAGTCAAGAGCAGGATGCCTCGGCCCTGAAGGACCAGTTTAGGCTTCCACTGATTTCCATAATTCAATAAATCACCTTTAATAACTAGGGCGCATCCACGCACACCAGCTGTTGCTGCAGGAACGGCGTAGAGCACAGTTCCATTTGGCTGGCTTGCACTGGAACAGCTTGGCATTTAGGTCACACCCAGGAGAGAGAGTGAGTCATGTTCAGAAGTGGTTTCTAGTGGAATGCCTGGCATTTAAAATTAAACACAAAAAAGAAAACCACAACCAACTGCTGCCTCGTCTTGATGACATGTTATTGATACAAGTTTCCAAGACAACCACTAGCAGGTGTGAAACCACGCCGTGAACCTAGTCCTGTGCATTGATTTCCCAGCGCTTTGTGACAGGACAAGGGAGGAACAAGAAAAGTCGAACATTTGTTTGGACGTTTTTCCACATTGTTTATTGTGTAAGGCTGGTTACTTAACCAAAGGAATTTCCAACAACACCCCATGCAACAGTGAAATCAAACATTCCAAATGCTGGTTGAAAATCATCCTGTGGCTAGCCCAACACAATTGAGATAACATTGAACCGGAGGCCAAGAAACGTCCCTGACAACAAACCACCCAGCTCTAACCTTGGACTCTGATTTTGCTTGTCTACTCCATATTACAACCACAGGTCTTTGGAAATGCCCCATTGAAAAATACTTAAGTCATGTTGCCTTCCAGGTGGTTTTACTAAAAGTTGAGTATCCCTCCAGTGACAAACACCATGAAAATGATTCTACTTCCAGCGATATCCGTGTGCTCTCCGACCTCAACGCTTTTACACACCGGATCATACGACGATGGGTGGTCATGAAAATGAGAGCCAGCTGCCTGCATACCCAGCCAATCTTTCCATGACCAAATGACACAGGAGAAAATACAGGCCCATGTCTGCGACCATACGGCACTCATTAACCCAGCAGACCTCCGTGCTGAACAGACCCATTCCATACACTCCTCGTCATTACTTTTTTTTAAAAACGTCCCTTTTGGTCCTATGGAGACCCACAAAGTCAGTTTGGAGGCATGAGAGCACGAGCTCTGAATGCAGTTCTCCAAGTACAACAGAAATCTGACCTCAAAACAAAATATATTTCAATAGCCTAATAGAAGAAAAAAAAACTGCTTTAGGTTTAACGGTTGAAACTAGAATTTTCCATCAACAAAACATTGCATCCAGCTTTCAAAATAAGAAAAATATAAAAGGGGAAAAAACTGTCATTACTAAAAGTTGGAAGGCAACCAAAATGTTTCAATCTCTGGAAACAATATTATGATCTTAAAGCACACCAAGTAGGACTACGCTCTGCTACTATCACACGCCATATCAACATGTCTGTTGGATGAAGCTACCCACACAGTCATGGGTTGCTAAGATACACATTTGATTAACTAGCAAAGTTGCCAACATCCTGATTCAAGAAAATCAACCCGTTGGATCCTGAATTCCAAATGAATGGAAATATGATGGGGGCCTTTGTTAAACAAATGACTTTGTTTGGCTTGGGTGAGGGAATGGAACTGAACTGTGTAGACTATTGTAGAGGGTTATAAACTTTTGTTGACAGTGGGCGGGAGATTTAAGATGTGAATAGCAGTCATTCAAAACACATCTATTATCAAAGCAGAGTCATTCATTTCTTCTTTAACTAATTGTCTTCCATTGTGTGGCAGAGTTGTGATGACTTGGTTTTAATTTTAGATTGAACATATACCACCAAATACACTGTTGTTAGCTGGTTGCTCGAGTTCAATTTTATTGTCCTTGTTTACAATGTCTTTCACAAATAATCTTTCAAGACAATTAGTTTTTTCGCCATCTGTACATTGGAGTTTGGCCATATTAATGACTGTGGTATTAGATCTGCTCATTCTGGTGGATGAAATTTAGCTTATAACTGTTTTTGTTATCTTTCTGTTGTCTGGTGGTCAAACCAAGAGTGTTTAAAACAGTCTGTCTGGACATCTCTCTCTCTCTCTCACACTCACTGTTTTAAACACTCTTAGACAGTAGCAGGTGACCCAGCTGTGGTTTGTCACCATTATTATTTCCCATCGTAGCCAATTCAGTTGCAGTAATTCCATTACTGATTTTTTGGTAACGGAATTACCTATTTTAAATCACTTCATAAATCATGAACAAAATTTATATCAGTAAAAACTGCTGTGAACTTTCATTCTTCTCCCCCCTCCTCATGACAGAGAAATTTGAGTGTCTTAAAGATTTCTGGTAATGGAGTTAAAAGGCACAAGGAAATATTTCTTTAACTTACAGAAAGTAAACCATTTCTCAAACTCAATATACAGTGCTTTGCAAAAGTATTCAAACCCATTGGACTTCTTCACATTTTGTTGTGTTACAAAATGGGTTTAAAATGTATTTCATTTTTCGGCAATCTACACAAAACACTAGAAATAGAAATGAAAATACCTAAAATATAAATCGTTGCATGAGTCAATACATGTTAGAAACACCTTTGGCATCGTTTACAGCTGTGAGCCTTGTTCAATATTTGCCCATTATTCTTTAAATTCTTCAAGCTCTGTCAAGATGTCGGGGATCATGGTTAGACAGCAATTTTCAAGTCTTGTCATAAATTGTCAAGCAGATTTAAGTCAAAACTAACTTTGCCACTCAGGAACATTCACTGTCTTCGTGGTAAACAACTCCGGTGTATATTTGGCCTTGTGTTGTAGGTTATTATCCTGCTGAAAAGGTGAATTCCTCTCCCAGTCTCTTGTGTAAAGCAGACTGAAGCAGGTTTTCCTCTAGGATTTTGCCTGTGGTTAGCTCCATCCCGCTTATTTGTATCCTGGAAAAACAATTTGCCCCAGTATTAGCTGAAGTCAAGCAAACCCATACCATGATGCAGCCACCACCATGCTGGAAAATAAAAGGAGACAGTTAAATCAGTGATGTGTTGGATTTGCACCAAACATAAGGCTTTGCATTCTGGCCAAAAAGTGTCTTCCTTTGCTGTGTTTTTTTGTTGCAGTATTACTTTAGTGCCATGTTGCATACAAGATGCATATTTAGGAATATTTTATTCTGTATATTATTTTCACTAGGTCATTATTGTGGAGTCACTACAATGTTTATCATAAAAATTTAAAAAACACCAAAAAAGACAATTAAACCCATTTTAATCCCCCGTTGTGTCACAAAACGTGAATACATCCAAGGGGTCTGAATACTTTTGCAAAGCACTGTAGGTGTTGATATTAGTTGGCAGGGGTCTTTGTCAATATTGTATTTCTTATACCTTTTAAAGACTTTTTCCTGGTAGATGATTTCTAAAAGACCCCTTTTCCATCGGTTTATTGAGAAATCAAAGCCTTTACTTATGCCTACATTTTTAAGATGGAAAAATACTTTAAAATTTGACACCCAATTTGATATGCTCCTATAAACTTCACGTTGGTGCTCATGGGTCCTTTTACATGGAAATGTCCAAAAGCAACTCCAAATTGATTTCAGATACCTATTGCAATAGAATTGTCCATATAAACAGTCATTGAGAAAACTGGTACACTGCCATGTCAAAACAAGAATTGCTCAACAGAAACTATTTGACATTTGCCACACATCCAGCAGTAAGTTACACCTCAGTGCAAGAGGCTGCCCTGTTCAAAGTCCTTCTGGCGCAGAAATATGTGGTACATCTCTCCACAAACGGGCCAGAGCAGATGGAAAATCACAGCGGTCTCAGCCTTCCCAACAACACATTATCCCAGCACGAGCTGCTTTCACAAAACGCGACGGGGGGACGGGGGGGACGGGGACGGGGGAGGGGGAGGGAAAAAAAGGGTCAGCTTTCTCAGCTGCTTGGCAGGGCTGTTGAGGGACAAGCGGTCTTTCAAAGAAACACAAACAAGTGACTAGTATGGAGTAGCCATTTTGGAATGTACTGTACCTTGCCACTCATCATTAGTCTAGGTTTATCTGGTTCGAAGGGGGATTAACAAATGCTGAGAGAGTCTAAGCCTAGTGCCTACAGGAGTGAGTCTAAGCCTAGTGCCTACAAGAGTGACTGTACACCTAGTGCCTCACAGGAGTGACTATACACCTAGTGTCTACAGGAGTGACTATACGCCTAGTGCCTACAGGAGTGAGTCTAAGACTAGTACCTACAGGAGTGACTATAAGCCTAGTGCCTACAAGAGTGACTATAAGCCTAGTGCCTACAGGAGTGAGTCTAAGACTAGTGCCTACAAGAGTGACTATAAGACTAGTGCCTACAGGAGTGAGTCTAAGCCTAGTGCCTACAGGAGTGAGTCTAAGCCTAGTGCCTACAAGAGTGACTATAAGACTAGTGCCTACAGGAGTGAGTCTAAGCCTTGCGCCTACAGGAGTGAGTCTAAGCCTTGCGCCTACAGGAGTGAGTCTAAGCCTTGCGCCTACAGGAGTGAGTCTAAGCCTTGCGCCTACAGGAGTGAGTCTAAGCCTTGCGCCTACAGGAGTGAGTCTAAGCCTTGCGCCTACAGGAGTGAGTCTAAGCCTAGTGCCTACAGGAGTGACTATACACCTAGTGTCTACAGGAGTGACTATACACCTAGTGTCTACAGGAGTGACTATACACCTAGTGTCTACAGGAGTGACTATACACCTAGTGTCTACAGGAGTGACTATACACCTAGTGTCTACAGGAGTGACTATACACCTAGTGTCTACAGGAGTGACTATACACCTAGTGTCTACAGGAGTGACTATACACCTAGTGTCTACAGGAGTGACTATACGCCTAGTGCCTACAGGAGTGAGTCTAAGACTAGTACCTACAGGAGTGACTATAAGCCTAGTGCCTACAAGAGTGACTATAAGCCTAGTGCCTACAGGAGTGAGTCTAAGCCTAGTGCCTACAGGAGTGAGTCTAAGACTAGTGCCTACAGGAGTGACAATACGCCTAGTGCCTACAGGAGTGAGTCTAAGCCTAGTGCCTACAGGAGTGAGTCTAAGACTAGTGCCTACAGGAGTGAGTCTAAGACTAGTGCCTACAGGAGTGAGTCTAAGACTAGTGCCTACAGGAGTGAGTCTAAGCCTAGTGCCTACAGGAGTGAGTCTAAGCCTAGTGCCTACAGGAGTGAGTCTAAGCCTAGTGCCTATAGGCACATTTTCACTTTCGCATCCTTCCTTTAAATCCTGTATCGACTCCATTTCATCTCAGTAAGCCAGTCATTCCTAATGAGGGCTGACATTCACCTGTAAACCCTATTAAGCATAATGAGGGCTGACATTCACCTGTAAACCCTATTAAGCATAATGAGGGCTGACTTTCACCTGTAAACCCTATTAAGCATAATGAGGGCTGACATTCACCTGTAAACCCTATTAAGCATAATGAGGGCTGACTTTCACCTGTAAACCCTATTAAGCATAATGAGGGTTGACTTTCACCTGTAAACCCTATTAAGCATAATGAGGGTTGACTTTCACCTGTAAACCCTATTAAGCATAATGAGGGCTGACATTCACCTGTAAACCCTATTAAGCATATATGCCGGACTGGACAGTGTGAAAAGCATTAGCTAAAAAGAAAAAATAATAAACATATCAGCTGGAAATTAGCCTACCACTTGACCTGTGAATGAAGTAGACTCTCTCCCCTATCTCGGTTTACCTTGCAGGCCAGATTTACTAAGTGTTCACTAAGTTGTTAAGCAGTTTGCAGCTCTTTTTATACTCAGACTGTGAAATGTGGTTGTCATACCTAGCTATCTAAAGATGAATGCACTAACTCGCTCAGGATACGAACGTCTGCTAAATGACCTAAAAAAAATATAAATATATATGACCTAAAAAATATATAAATATATATATTTTTTTTAAATGTATATATATATCCCAAAGGAATTGGATACATTTTCACATTGTCATGCATCAAACAAGAATGCTACGCAGGTGGGCTACATCAAGAGAAGAAAACAAGAGAAAGGTGATTATGTAGCCATACGCCAAAGCTTTTTAACAACAAAACACACTCCGCTCTCATCAAGGCGGTATGTTAAACAACACTAAACGCAGCTGGCCAAATGAACAATGATGGAGTCAGAAGTGTGTCAGCTTTTCAGATAAGTGAAGGGTGCATGAAGGCTGAGAAAATCCTCATGAACTGAATTTACCACTTAAGGGTCAAGACACACCGAGAAATCTTACTGCCGATACGTACTTCACACCTCTGCCCAGAGTGTAGGCAGTTAACTTTGTTGTTCACATATCCCAGTATAACCACAGATTAAAGACTCCAGACCAAAAGGTGGCAGTAGCTTGTTTGGGTTGTGACGGCTGTAGGTGGCTAACGTTAGCTAGCTAACTAGCAAGATACGCTAATGTTGTTGCTAGCTAGCTATAATTTAGTAGTAGTAAGCCATTGTTGATAATTTGTAGAAAGCCCTTGTTGATACTAACCAGATTGCCACAACTAGATAACTAGCAACATTATAATAAAATCAAATGGATTTGTTTTTGAATGAAGCAGCTACCTGTAAACTACCGAGAGTCAGTGGAGAAGCTAGCTAGCTATGTTGCGCTACTGGCAAACGGTAATGCTAACCGTTAAGCTAACATTGGCTAGCAAGCGAACTGGCAGTATATCTTCCTAGATTGCTAAATTGGTAAAGCGCCCTATTTTTTTCCCCATCACTACTGTCGGCTACCCCACGCCGAGGTTCGTGCTCTGCGATTGGCTAAAAATCAAGCTGTCGAGTATTGTGATTCGACGAGTAGAAACGGCAGGTACGTCTTTTGTTCTAACAAGAGAAGGAACAGTCTCTAGGTATACTAGGTACTGATGCACCGATATGACATTTTTGGCCGATGTCGATATTTTCCTCGCCAATAAGAACGATACAGATTACCGATATTTACAATTTTAGCGGACTTTTAAGCATTCTAGTACAGTTAAATAGTTAACACACACGGATACAGCGGTCTAAGGTCCGGGTTTGGCCGTCATTGTAAATAAGAATTTGTTCTAAACTGACTTGCCTAGTTAAGGTTACACACATACCAAAAAGTTATTTTGTTGGCATTTACGTATGTCCCCATTACCAGTAAAAACATAATTAAAACCTATTTCTTTCACTTACTTGCCGTTTCGTTGTTCATTTGTTCAGTCATTTCATTCTCAACCAGGATTTCTATGGAACGCTGTTTGGGTCTTTGCGTGTCAAAAAAGATACTATTTAACACTATTTGACGTGTCAAATAACACAAATAAGTTGAATGACTGCACGTCCCAATAATTTTGATTACACTATCACTCGTATTTCATATATCACAACGATTCATCGATACGTATGCTATGATGCTGGTAGAGTTGTCTTGCGCACCTACAGTGCTGGTCATAAAAATAAAATGAAGCTAGCTAGCTCATGGATGCAAACAATGTTCTTCCCCAAATACATAGCAAAATGACAATCTGTTTCAGTAGCTATTGTTAGCTAGCTAAATACATAGCTAGGTGTCATCTAAAAAATAACCCTAATTTATAAGACAGTTCAGTTCCTATTTGATTAATGGTGGTCGGACCCATCTATGTGAAGCTAGCCACAATAAGGATTAGCCACAACAGTGGACTTTGCGGTTAGCCTTCAAAATAAAAGTATGTCATAATGCTACTATTTGTATTCATTTGCATCACTGTCAGTGACATACTATTATTTTGAAGGCAAATCTGCAAATCCCACTATTGTGCCTAAATCAAATCAAATTTTATTGGTCACATACACATGGTTAGCAGATGTTAATGCGAGTGTAGAGAAATGCTTGTGCTTCTAGTTCCGACCATGCAGTAATATCTAACAAGTAATCTAACAATTTCACAACTACTACCTTATACACACACACGTGTAAAAGGAATGAATGAGAATATGTACATATAAATATATGGATGAGCGATGGCCGAACAGCATAGGCAAGATGCAGTAGATGGTATAGAGTACAGTATATACATATGAGATGAGTAATGTAGGGTATGTAAACATTATATAAAGTGGCATTGTTTAAAGTGACTAGTGATACATTTATTACATCCAATTTTTTAATTATTAAAGTGGCTAGAGATTTGAGTCAGTATGTTGGCAGCAGCCACTCAATGTTAGTGATTGCTGTTTAACAGTCTGATGGCCTTGGGATAGACTTAAAAACAGCTTCTCTCGGTCCCAGCTTTGATGCACCTGTACTGATGATAGCCTAATCCTTATTGTGGCTAGCTTAACAACACATAACCCGGTCGAGCCTCACTAGCCAGATGAAGCTAGCTGGCTGCTTATAAAGTTAGTTTTGGGCAACAGGGTTAGGTAGCTGGCTAGCTATTTATTTTCATGAACTGAAGTTCAATTTCAATAGGTGAACAACAAGTGGCAACCTAGCTAATACTTACAAGGATTCCTAAATTATTGCTAAGAATAATGAAAATGACTGCAGTTTCTACATTGTTTTCAGGCTGGTTGTATTGGTGCTAGCTAGGTACCAAGCTAAAGCTAGCTACCCCAGAAGTTGCGGTTGAACAAATTATGCTTTATTACTAACGCGGTATTGAAAATACATTGTTCGTGGCCGGTGTTTGCAGACTTTTTGTTCAGTTTTGACAGTGCTACTGTATCTTTTTTGACACGAAAAGACCCAAAAAGCATTCCATAATATGTATGTCGTGAAGCTAATAGCAGTGACGCTATTACTGTGCATCTCCAGGAGGGTAACATCTGAAAAATAGCGCACATGGTCGTGTGTACTAGTGCTCGACCAGTTGGCGAAAGCCAACATCACCCATGACGGAGAACGGTTGATTGTCAAGGGCAATGATTTTCATTATCTTGGTCTTAATGGATTTCGCTGACATTTTCTGACTCTTTCAAATGACTGCTCGACTTGCTAAGTTAAGAATGCTGTGTTGCAAGTGAAGCGCAACATATTATGTGGCGTCATTATGTCACGTACCTATGTTATATAAGTATGCACGTCAGCGCTGACATCGGTTTTGCACATCGCCGTTAAACTAGACATCGGCCAATACCGATATTGGCATTTTTGGCTAATATCGTCTGATTCCGATATGTTCACGGATATATCGTGCATACCTAGTGAGTACCTATCAGCAGTCAGATTTCTCGGTGTGTCTGACCTCTAAGGATGTATTCAATGTAGTACGAAACTCCACTGATATCTTTAAAGCAGAAAATTCTTATTTAACAACAATATGCTTCGAAAGTGGATTGCGACACAATAACTGTGGGGTGAAATAACCTATTCACGACCAGCTACTGAACACCTCTTTTTGCAGTTAAACATAACCCTGCCTCCCAAATACGTTTCAAAAACTCACGATCGACCACGGAGTTGAATACACAAATTTGTTCCAAATAAATTCCAGCTAAAAAATAAAAAATATGTATGGATCATTTGTTATAAATCATGTTCATTTATCAAATCAAAGTTTATTTGTCACATGCGCTGAATACAACAGGTGTAGACCTTACAGTGAAATGCTTACTTACAGGCTCTAACCAATAGTGCAAAAAAGGTATTAGGTGAACAATAGGTAGGTAAAGAAATAAAACAGTAAAAAGACAGGCTATATACAGTAGAGAGGCTATATACAGTAGAGAGGCTATATACAGTAGCGAGGCTATATACAGTAGCGAGGCTATATACAGTAGCGAGGCTACATACAGTAGCGAGGCTATATACAGTAGCGAGGCTATATACAGTAGCGAGGCTATATACAGTAGCGAGGCTATATACAGTAGCGAGGCTACATACAGTAGCGAGGCTACATACAGTAGAGAGGCTATATACAGTAGAGAGGCTATATACAGTAGCGAGGCTATATACAGTAGCGAGGCTATATACAGTAGCGAGGCTACATACAGTAGCGAGGCTATATACAGTAGCGAGGCTATATACAGTAGCGAGGCTATATACAGACACCGGTTAGTCAGGCTGATTGAGGTAGTATGTACATGTAGATATGGTTAAAATGACTATGCATATATGATGAACAGAGAGTAGCAGCAAAGAGGTACCGAATCAATATTTTGAAGACGGGCACCAATACAGTATCCAGATGTAAGGGGCTCTGTATGGTAACTTGTGGAATAGACACTGGCTGGAATGTGGTTTTAACCAAATCAGCATTCAGGATTAGACCCACCCGTTTTATAATGTTCCATACATGGAGTGCAAAGAAACTTAAAGCTGATTTAGCCAACTCTGAGGAGACAGAAAGTGTTTCCTGAGTTAGCCATCCCTGAGACCGGGTATGATAAACCAGTTTTGGGGAGTAGTTCAACTAGTAACTATTGTTTTGTAGTAGCTTGGTGGTAGTTGAACTAAATTCAAATCTATGTAGTATTTTCAGTAGTTAATTACTGTTTTACCATGTACCCAACCACTGGAACTACACACTACTGTTTTACCATGTAGCGGTGTAGCTAACTACTGGAACTACACACTACTGTTTTAGCATGTAGCGGTGTAGCTAACTACTGGAACTACACACTACTGTTTTACCATGTAGCAGTGTAGCTAACTACTGGAACTACACACTACTGTTTTACCATATAGCGGTGTACCCAACCACTGGAACTACACACTACTGTTTTACCATGTAGCGGTGTAGCTGACTACTGGAACTACACACTACTGTTTTATTTTTGACCCAAAATAAATATGGGTGAAGTAGGCAATCAATTCCTTCCTTTTAAGCATCAGACCTGCCTAATTCTCATTTGAAGCATCATTTTTGTGTTTAATAGGCTAAATTACACATTCTGTTAACATATGACCCTAAAGTGATCTTTTCTTGCATTTTGTAGTCTATGACATTTCAGATTTGCATGTGACGTTTCATGAAGTAGTCTGATGTAGTGAGCTACACATTTTGGACGACCTGACCAAATTCACATAGAAATGTGAGTTATAGATCTGTCACTCATTGAAAGCAAGTCTATGAAGCGGTAGATCTGTTCTATTTGTATGCTTCCTGTTCAAGTTTTGCTTCTTTTACTTTTGTTTTTTTGTACAGCAGCTTCAAACAGCTGAAAATAGGGGTGGGCGGTATGGCCAAAATATCATATCACTGTATTTTTCAAATTGTTGACAATATTTGATGGGTTTTTTTTTTTATACTAAAACCCTAGGGTGGCAACACATATATTCTAAGTGATTCCAATGGGTCTTTCTCCATTCTGATTGTTGTATACTGTTCAATTCAACCAAAAATTATTTCCTGCATTTCTATACATTTCTGCATATCCTGCACTCATTTGAAATCATTTACACATTGCCACATAGGGCTGCACAAAATGGGGAACAAAAGTTGGCCTTATTTTTAACCAAATGTTGCAATTTGACTTGCGATTTAGATCAAAACACAGAACTGTTGAAATCATTGAAATATGTTTATTCTGATTCTATAAATTAGAATATAAATAACAGTGGCCACTTTAAATCCAGCCATGACAACGAATGAAAATGCCAAGGAGGAGTTATTGTGACAGAGTAGGAAATAAAAGTGACGTTTAGTGTTTCCTAGGGGACCCTATAATCTTTGGTGTAGCCAACATATTCATGCTTCGTCGTCTATTCCTCTGATTTAATAGATACTGTTGCACAAACAACATGCTGATTTAGACCTACACCAGTGCAGGCATCAGGCTGTATTAGCAAGCTATGTTTGCTCTTACTCAGTACATTTATTAGCTAGCCAGCTAACTAGCAATTAGCATTAGCAGCTAACACGATTTAGCTAAAACTTGCTAAGAAAAAGACAAACTAGCTATTTGCAGATGTAAGAAACACAAACTAATAGTGTAATTATAGAACGCTTGTGGATTTATATTAAGAAGCAAAAGTGGAAACAACATCATTGTCATCAACATTGTTGCATGTGTTGCATTGACCAGAGTGAACGCAAGTGTCTTGTGGTCAAGCAACAACAAACGCGGTCCTAGAGAGACATGGGATGGGACTATGTCTGTGTAGAGAGCGAATGGGATGACTCAAGTAGCATGAAAATGGACGTTACACACAGCATATCACATTTAACAAACCAAACATTCACATACCGTTATAGAAGGTAAAATAAAAACCCAAACCGGTCCATGCATCCATACCGGTATATAGTAAAATACTTCTATACCGCCCAGCCATAGCTGAAAATACAATATTTTTGGTTATGGAAAATATATTTCACAGCAGTTTAGATGCTACAATGATTCTCTACACTCTACATGGCTTGTTTTGTCACATAAACGAATTTTAGCAACCAGGAAATGGCAGAGCGATTTCTGCATAGTGCATCTTTAAGTAAAGTATTTATTTATTTTTTAAGTTAGCTTTAGTGTAACTTCCAGTATGAAGTAATTGGTAGCGTGATAAGCTGTATTGGTAGCGTGAAAAGCTGTATTGGTAGCGCGATAAGCTGTATTGGTAGCGCGATAAGCTGTATTGGTAGCTTGATAAGCTGTATTGGTAGCTTGAAAAGCTGTATTGGTAGCGCAAAAAGCTGTATTGGTAGCGCGATAAGCTGTATTGGTAGCGCGATAAGCTGTATTGGTAGCGCGATAAGCTGTATTGTAGCGCGATAAGCTGTATTGGTAGCGCGATAAGATGTATTGGTAGCGCGATACGCTGTATTGGTAGCTTGAAAAGCTGTATTGGTAGCGCGATAAGCTGTATTGGTAGCGCGAAAAGCTGTATTGGTAGCGCGAAAAGCTGTATTGGTAGCGCGAAAAGCTGTATTGGTAGCGCGAAACGCTGTATTGGTAGCGTGATATCACGCTGTATTGGTAGCGTGATATCACGCTGTATTGGTAGCGTGATATCACGCTGTATTGGTAGCGTGATATCACGCTGTATTGGTAGCGTGATATCACGCTGTATTGGTAGCGTGATAAGCTGTATTGGTAGCTTGATAAGCTGTATTGGTAGCTTGATAAGCTGTATTGGTAGCTTGATAAGCTGTATTGGTAGATTGATAAGCTGTATTTGTAGCTTGATAAGCTGTATTTTCAGAGTAGCTTCCCCAACACTGATGTTAACTTGTACGTCTAAAGGTTATTCATGATGTTAGGTACGGAGGGAGTTTTAATAAGAGAGCTTTATAAATAAAAACAGAGTAATGAAGAAAAGAAAAAAAGAAAAAAAAAGACCTATATGACTTCAGAGGGCCAGCCTAATTTCTGGTAAAGCAGTGTTTCCCCTATATGCATTTAGCAGCGGCGCATTTTTGTGAAAATAATTTTGAAAATAAAACTCAATTTTAGTGATGGTAAAACATTTTCAGTGTAAACTTAAACCATAAATAAAGTATGTAGAAAAGATAAATGGACCTATATAATTTAAAATAAGATAATCTTTGAGAACTAACAACCAAAAAAATAAAAATAAATAGACACTCAGGGAGAATGCTGTCAGTTGCCTACTTGGTGTGTGAACTGCACACTGCTCATAACTTGCAGCTGATTGTTGACACATTAACCAGGATTAAGGGGTAGGGCAATTTGTGACTGTTGTTTTGGTAATCAGTAGCTGTATTGGAGGGGGAGGGGTTTCTCCTCTCCTCGGCAATCAGCAATTAGTACTGGGAGGTGTGCTCTTCATCTTTCCTAGGCAATTAGTGTTAGTACTTTAGTCTCGTCTGTTTTCTCAGTGGCAGCTGTAAGCGAATGTCTCCTCGCCAACACGAATAACGTCGCCAAAACAAAGACTGTTCTGCTGAGTTATTCAAGGAAGGAAAGAGAATAACCTAGTTATTTTCAGATGATCTCATTACGCTCTTTTGTAGCTTTGTCAACAGTGTGTTTACCTTTTTTTTTCTTTATATACCTGTTCCTCCTCTCCCTGTCCCTCTCCCCGCATTCTATGACTCACACGGTCCCCTTTCTTCCCCCCTCCTGCTCCATGGCTGAGTGACTCATTGTGAGCTTACAGAACAGGGCTGTGGGGAGCTGAGCGAAAATGGAGGAAATCTAAACTTCCAGAGGACCTATCATCCTTTCACTCTCTCTATACCTTCTCTCCCTCTGTATCGGCTGCAAAAGCCACTTTATCACAAAAATTCAAGCTTCTGCCTGTAACTCTAGGAAACTTTTACCAGATCCGCTTCTCATTCCCTCAGCCTATTGAGTCCACTGATCCCACTCACACAGAACTACCCTACGCCTTGACCTCTTTTTTTCCCCCTCCCTCTGCAGATGAAATCCTGCGACTAGTGATGTCCAGCAGCCAGACAATCTGCCCGCTCAAACCCATCCGTTGTGTCCGGCTTTCCTTTTCCCCGACTATATTAGCGTTCTGCTAACAGTGGAAAGATTATGACGACAACTTGATGGCAGTAGCTGAGCCTGTATAGCCAGCTACCTACTATAGCTAACCAGCAAGCTAGCTAGCAAAGCTAAAAGGGACAGCAAACAGGTTAGCACAACCATATAGCACAACCATATAGCACAACCATATAGCACAACCATATAGCATAACCATAGAGCATAACCAGAGGCCAAGTCTAGCCAAATATTAGTTTTAGCTGGCTGGAATATAAGACGTCAGCAAACAAGTCTGCCAACTTTATAATGAGGTTTTGTAGTCAACAATCTGACCAAATGAAGAGAATTTACATAGGGCTAAGCTTTCACCGAATCAGAATGATAATTCACCAGACCTGCAGGGATTGGCTTGTTACTCAATTATTTATTGCTAAGCAAGCTTAGTCATAACCGGAGTAAGGATCACAATGGAAAAGATAAGGAATGACAAGAAGCCCTGATATCAAATTGTATTACAAAGTACTGATAAGTGTAACATGGGACATTTCCAGATGACATTTAGGCTCCGTCATATTTCAAAAAAAAAAAAAAATTACAGACAACAATAAGAGCAATATCTGAGGATCGATTTGCGTCACCTCTGCTTGGCAAATCACTTCAAGCAAATAGCATTCAGTGGATGGCCAAACACATGAAATGTCAAATCAATAAAAATAAAAAATAAATTCCCACCAGTCAACAGATGTGGTCTGAATCAATAAAAGTGATGATGTCCAGTGAAAATAGGAGATGGAGAAATAAAAATAAAAAAAACAAAACAGGAAGAAGGCTGTGGTGTTTATGGCCTCCTACAGTGCATTGTTCCAGACACTCCACCCTCGCCGCACCGCGACCTAGTTCAGAGGAAGCATGTAATTGCCTTCCCCACAGGGGATTTCACCAGGGGTTGGAGGGAGGAGAAAACTGTCACCATGAATGAGCGAGTTAAGCCAATCTATCACTCGCACATTTAATCTGTAGTGAAAGAGGCAGCAATTCCAAAACAGCAATTTAGGGCAGAAAAGGGATGACATGCCATGAGATAGGCGTGTGTGGGATAATACTTTCAAACCAAATCTGAGTCATTACAGTTCATCATAAGAGCCTGATTTTAAAAAGTTTTAAAATGCATCAAATATGCAGTCATTTGTAAGACTGATACTGACAAAAGCTGTGCCTAAATGGACCGTTTTTTTTGCCCTCCATTGCCGACCTTCTGAAATCAACACCCTTGAAGTCTGCATTTCACAAGACTATCCATGTTAAACAGGTGTAAATCACGAGCAGATACCGGTCTGTAGAGTACAATGGTTAGCCGTTCAAAATGTGCTTGCTGCTAGAGATCTGCAAGACAGCAGGTGTTACATGAGCAATTGAGCCAAAAGCACCTTATATGATTTTACTATATTATTTTGTGGGTTCGGGAACAGTACGGAAAAAGTATGAAAAATGTTGCTCTGGATAAGAGCGTCTGCTAAATGACTTTTTTTTTTTTTAAATGTTAATACCATGAAGTTCAATAAAGAGACTGTAAATGCAGGTACTTCTCTGCATTGATAGAATCAGTTATTAGCCTATTGATGTCAAAATAAGGTTTTGTTTGAAATATGGAGAACTCAAAATCAGCCTACATCACAAACTATGGTCAGAAGGCTAAGAGTTGATTATGCTTACGAGTCGCTTGATACTGCCTGAGCTATTTCCAATCTAATTTAAGAATCGTATTAAGACGTGGGATGAAAAAAAATATATGAAAAGATCAAATTAAAATATCTATTCTAGCCTTACAGCAAACCAACAGCAACAGGCTCGGTGGCATTTCCACTGCTACAGTCTGCAACCTAGCACACAGCTCGCTAACTGCTAACAGGTCCCTCATTCTTCCCCAGTCCTGTCCAATGAGCCAAGCTGCTCTGTGGGTGGGGGAAGGGAATCCTGGGAAACATGCTGAGCCCTGCTGAGTGCTGCTGCTGTTTGCTCTGAAAACACTGCCTCATGCCGGCCCCGGATTAGCCAACAGTATGGGTTGGGTGTTCGGTCAACCAGACACACAGTAAAACACACTCATTAACCTGTAATGGAAAGAACACTAAGAAAAGCAATCCAAACAGATGTCTAATGTGTGCAATGTTCACAGATGAAACTAACATTACAAGACTAAGATAGAAGATTAACAAGTAAAGTTATCAAAGTGGTCACTGGGCTAGTTTACATGTGTTCATTTAACATGACCACAGTGAGGAAATTCACTTTTTGATCCACTAGCCACTGTGATAATAAAAATTATATTATATATATTTTTATAATTATTTTATTTTATTTAAATGTATTTATTTATTTTTTAATTTTTTTAAATCAGCCAAAATATTACAAAAAGAAATATGTAAAAAACATGAGCATGCTTTCCGTTTTTATAAAACAAGAAATTCGGGCATAAAATTAAAAACACCTGCCACCTGCCAAATCCGGGTAGATTTAGGTATTGGAGGGTAAGAATGCCTATTTCACCAGCCACGTTGGCGGGTAGTCAATTTGCAATGATCTACAGTGAGAGCGTCACATTTGTAAATAAAAATAGTCAAGTATGAGTACATGTGCGAGTAAGAGTCAGAAAAATGCTGCAGTAGCTGTTTTTCAAAGTAGTTCTGCTTCTTAGCCGCTAATCACACAAAGAAATAGGAATCCTATATTCCACCCCGGGCAGAAACACTGCCTGGCAGGGGAGCTGTATGAGTGAAGTGCTGATAGAGTAAATTACACCAAAAATGAATCTAAAGACTACAAAGTGAGACTTTGTCAGCGTGTTTTTTTGGCTATTTACATTGGTTTTGTTCACAAGCTCTTGTTGTTTTTCCCAACGTTAATTTGAGTCTGCTGCTGCAACTGATAGCAAAAAAGACGCCCTAGTCAGATCCTAAATCTCACAGACACGGACACTAGAGACAGGACTCAAATTGCCACATTACCACAGTAACCTCCCACCCTTTCAGGGGCAGCTGAACATTTTGTCTATGATATATTTTGATTAAAAGTCTCCGGCCATAAAAAATGAAAAACAATTGAGCAATATACCACATTACCTCTTACTAATACATGACTTGTTTTAGAAACAATACAAAGCATAGTCATCCCTTAGTTTTTTTTAATGTAATTATTGCCCAAAAAATATTTGGGCTGGTAATAAAAATGAGTGGCTGATGTATTTTTAATCTAGGTGCCACGGTGGCTGGTGGGCAAAAAAGTTTAGGCCCTGCAAGAAATGTATTTCTAGTAATGGGGTATTTTTCTTAATATCATTTCATTTTTGTGACTTGTGTCTTTTAACCAGTGTATGTTAAAGTAAATAATTTACATATAACGGTAAAAAAAACAGAAACAATTCTACAACTGAACATCAAGAATCAACAAAGTGCCTACCCTGCCACAAAACGGCTGAGTGATATGGCTTACTTATTATAGTTCAGGGGTCTACGCTGAATTTACAAGGAGTGCTTCTAAGTAGAAATGGTGAAGCACAGAAACAAAAGTTTAGGAGTGATCCATGCTCAATCAAGCACCATCATTAGGTGAGACAACATTTCACAGCTGCCCCTTTAAAACCTTTCCATGTGAGAGTTCCAAAATTCTAACAGTCGACCCTGCGTGAGTTGTTTAAAATATTTTATGCTTTTTTTTTTTTAAATGTTCTATGAGTTTGAATTGAGGTGTGTATCCACCTCAATAATTCACATAGAAGTAGCCCATTTCACTGTTGCGGACAACTCCAATGTTTGAAGGTTTAATGAGCCTTACAAACTCCTCTCTTCGAGGAGAGCCCAAGCACTTCCCCAGTGTTTCCGCAGATCAAGTATGCAGACATTTGCAAAGTCTAGCAAACTTTTTCCATCTGGCACTCGCATTGCCTTCATTGTTGTTTTGGACATTTGGACATGTGTTCCTATCAAAGTAAGTGCCTTATTTTCTGTATATCCTGTTGTCATTTCTACTGTAGTATGTATATTTGAAGTTGGAAGTTTACATAGCCAAATACATTTCAATTCAGTTCACAATTCCTGATATTTAATCCAAGTAAAAATTGCATCTTAGGTCAGTTAGGATCACCACTTTATTTTAAGAATTTGAAATGTCAGAATAATAGTAGAGAGAATGATTTATTTCAGCTTTTATTTCTTCATCACATTCCCAGTGGGTCAGAAGTTCACATACACTCAATTAGATATTAGTAGCATTGCCTTTAAAATTGTTTAACTTGGGTCAAACGTTTCGGGTAGCCTTCCACAAACTTCCCACAATAAGTTGGGTGAATTTTGGCCCATTCCTCCTGACAGAGCTGGTGTAACTGAGTCAGGTTTGTATGAAATGTATGCATTCACTACTGTAAGTCGCTCTGGATAAGAGCGTCTGCTAAATGACTAAAATGTAAATGTTGTAGGCCTCCTTGCTTTCACACGCTTTTTCAGTTCTGCCCACAAATTTTCTATAGGATTGAGGCCGGGGCTTTGTGATGGCCACTCCAATACCTTGACTATGTGGTCCTTAAACCATCTTGCCGCAACTTTGGAAGTATGCTTGGGGTTATTGTCCATTTGGAAGACCCATTTGCAACCAAGCTTTAACTTCCTGACTGATGACTTGAGATGTTGCTTCAATATATCCACATACTATTTCCTTCCTCATGAAGCCATCCATTTTGTGAAGTGCACCAGTCCCTCCTGCAGCAAAGCACCCCCACAACATGATGCTGCCACCCCTGTGCTTCACGGTTGGGACGGTGTTCTTTGGCTTGCAAGCCACCCCCTTTTTCAACTAACTAGCTTCAGAATGACTTCATCAGTTTGGCCTATTAGCCTAAATCAATAAGGCCTGGTCTAACAAATCCAAACTGCTAGCAGATCGGGCTTGACTAGTGCACAACTAATGCACCTGAAAAAAAAGCTCTACAGCTTTTTTTCAACAGTAGACTGAAAGTGAAAACACAATAGGATTTTATTTGCAGGCCATAGGCTATCCTTCAGACAATTATGTAATTGTACTGTGCTTGTGTGGTAATGCCATAGGGACTGACTGGCATTTGGTTAAAGCTGCAATATGTCACTTTTCTGGGCGACCCGACCAAATTCACATAGAAACGTATATTATAGATGTCATTCTCATTGAAATCAAGTATAAGAAGTGGTAGATCTATTCTATACACCATTTCTATGCTTCCTGTTCTTAAATTTGTTTTTTTTTATGTCTTTTACTTTCGTTTTTGTACAGCACCTTCAAACAGCTGAAAACACAATATAGTTCACAGCAGTTTAGATGGTACAATGAATCTCTTCACCGTACTTGCTTGTTTTGTCACAAACTGAAATTAGGCCGACTATTAGAATTTTAGTAACTAGGAAATGGCGGAGCGATTTCTGCATAGTGCAACTTTAACCCATAGTTATGATTGCAAATGAGCAGGCTGGAAAGTCCGTTTGCGCCATCACAATTTTTCAAGGTTTTGTTCCATCGATCCCAGTAATCCTAGCCAGCGACATTACCAAAATAATCCCACATTAAACTGTAAACAAAGCTACTTCTCATTCTAGAGGGCACTCAATCTTATTGATTAATTCAGCTGCCTGATTCCTCTCTCACAGTATCTTCAGGGCGTCTAACTAAAAAACACTTTCATTCATCACATCAGCCTAAGGAACAAAGCTTCAACCCTGCTTATTATGGAGAAACTGTAGTCGCTGGGGAGCACAGGACAAGAGTTATTGCCACAGTGATGATGTGTATTCCAAAAGAAACATGTCTGAAATGCTTTATAGGCCCTCATGTAATCTAGGGGAGAAATACAGTCCAAAGCTCAAAACATTTGCCTTTCCTCCACCCTCCAGAGACAATAAACTTGGACACCAAATTGGCACACGATAGAAAATTCCTAGAGAAAAAGGTTTTGATGACATTTAAGTACCAGAGACACAGAGGTTAACTGTGGACAGGTTATGTGGTCTGTCAATCAAAAATTAAGAATGTTGAGGTGAACTGTGACTCCCAGTGTTAACCACAGACCAGAATGACGTCGTAGGGCCTAGGCTTACATCCTCACCCACCTGCCAGCCATCACGGAACGTTCCAGAAGGCTCTGGCTGGGCTATGGAACCAGAGCCGTGTGACATTCAATACACGGACCGTAACTTATTGGGACTGCAAGCCTAAAGCTGCAGATGAGACACTGCAAGCCTGTCAGCAGTGTCCTGACTCCTGTCACAGGTCTGAACTCTTCCGTTTGCTCTCCCTCTCCCTTCTTTCCTCAACACTGAGTTCTTACTGGCTGTCACTCTGCTGTCAGACGCAGGGTCGGAGGGCGGTCAGAAGAAGGAACAGAAGAACACTAAGTATTTTCCACAAGTTAATAGAGTAGCCAGCCAAATAGAAAAAAGTAGCAGGCCAGGCGCCCCCGGGACCGTGGGAGGGGTGGGGGATAAGGGGGGGGGGGGCTTGTCCCCTTTGGTTAAATTTGTTTTTCTGAAATGAGCTCTATTTTGGTGGCCTCTGATACATCATAATGCCTTGATTACACCTGAAATACACAGCATAATTAATTAATACTTTATTCACTTTACCTCCCAGATTGGAAAAATGTGTATTAGTTGTTTGGGATATTGTCTAGGCCTATATGATCTGGACTATTTTCTAGGTAAGAGAGCATTTAAGATTATTTTTTTTTTTACATTAACCTATCTAGTTAAAGGTTAAATAAAAAATAATTGAGATTAAAGTGTTAGAGTTTTACTGCAAGATATTAACTGCCACAATGATGTTTGTTCTTCAAAATTATGTATTTTACTAAAACAGAAAAATGTAATAGCCCACCTTACCTTGAAAAATAAATTAAAGCAATTTTCATGAAAAAAAACCTACATTTTCATTCAAAACCCGATGTTTTAGGTTTAGTTCGGAACTTCATTTCGACAGTTCGATGCAAAAAGTTATATATGTTGGTGTTTTAACAGTAAATGTAGCTCTCTGGCCCTTAGCGGTTCGACTCTACCATTGAAATTGTGCCTCTACGTCATTTCAAAGTTTGTTATGAAACTCTCTTCTAGATGTACTGGGTGGTACTTCCTCAAGTCTTACTATAAAAGCAGGTTACTTATTTGGCAATGGCTGTTGGTATGTGGTGTGTGCGCCAATATATTTTTTGCATGATGCTTCCTTGACTAGACTACTGACATTACACAAAAATTTTTAAAAAGACAGTAAGGCACACATTTCCACATATGACCAAATTTCAACATTTTTGCTTACCATTTCATAGACATCTATGTGCTTTTACAAAGAAAGAAAACATCTAGGCTATGAGGATTTCATATTGGTAGCTACAGCCATTTCTTAACAAGAAATAGATGACAACTGTGTTCATGTCAAATCGTTGTATTTTTTTACCCCACCGCTGACTGATTGGTGGCGCAGTCCACTAAAGATAGTTGGTTCATAGTTCAATGGTTGTGAATTCTAATCCAATGCGTTTTGTTTTTTAAAATCTTTTATTTACAATATTCATCCCGTGCCCACACACTTTAATTCTGAAAAGTGAAAGCATACCTATGAGAGGGGTCACCCTGTTAGTAGTCGTAGGTTTTGAATACAGTACTCAAGACCAATCTGAGTTAATTTGACCATTGGAAAAAAAGAGCTACTGCGTAAATACTGCAATGTGGGTTGGATTGAGCCCCTACCTCTTCATTTTCAAGGTGATAATTGCATTTTTCTTCCCAACACAATACCGCAATAAATGTGAGTCCACAGTTCAAAGATCTTCTTTGCTTTTTTATTGCACACCGTTGGAGGATTTGAACTGACATCACAAGGGGTAATAGATGTCAGGAAGTCGGTACCCAACAGCCGGCGCTAATGGAAAACACTGCACTTTTAATTGAATTCCCTCTGAGCTGAGGAGTACAGCCAGCCTTCAAAACAGAACTCTATTTAAATGACTTAACAGAGAGATAACCAAGTGGGTGGAGGAGAAACCCAGAAATCCCCAGGTTATGCTTAAATAGGCAGTAAGACACTCAAGATGGTAGATTAGTTTACAAATTCTACTAATACCAAGCAAAGTCATGAATGATCGTAATATCTTAGCATTACCAGTGATGGTTAAAAGTGTCCATCCATGATGGCTTCAATAGTTGAACAAACAGTATCAGACATTAAGAAAACAGCATTTTGAATCAACACCCAGTCACCGCAGTAGGAGTACCATTCAGTGTTTCCGTTAGCCAGTAATAGCCGGCTTTTGGGAGATTTTTGTTTTAAGACACAAACTGACACTTGCCAATTGTCTGGGAGAAGAAATCCAAATCCCATTGCAAAACAATGCTTTTTTTTAATCCCATTCATTGAAGGAAATACATTTGACCGGTCAATAGGTTAATAAGCCTAATTTAGTGGAATTAAATTGGCGCTCGAGTTTTCATTAGTCGTTGTGTTTATGACACGCGCAAAGCATACAGCTACAGATACAGAGCTTATGGGTGGAAAACCTGTCAGACAGCGCGAGAGCTGCTGCTATACAGCTTCTTAAACAGCTCATTAATTCCTGCTGGAGTGAAATGTGCTTTTATAAGCCCAATCACTGCGTAACAAATTCTAAATGCAATCACGTGTCAAAAACCATTTTGTTGGCCACGATTAAAAATAGCACAAAAAACAAATATTCTTCCTCAAATGGTAATTGACGCGCGCTTCCTATTCAAGAGCATACATGCAACGGTAAGCAAGCTTCAGCGTTGTCAAGCACCACTTTGAAATGAGCTGGAGGCTGTATGCATTCAAGAGCATACATGCAACGGTAAGCAAGCTTCAGCGTTGTCACGCACCACTTTGAAATGAGCTGGAGGCTGTATGCATTTTGAAAACGGAACGTTTTACTTCGTATGAGGCATCTCTTACCTTGCTTCAAAGTCAAATCCGACCATACAAACGTGGAGGCAATTATTTTATAAAGACTTCCATGTGCCATTGAAACCACAGTCTTATTTCTCTCATGTCATAGTGGTTTTCTACAATCAACTTTCTTTCATTGTCCAGTAGCTAAAGGCACATTCCTAGTTATATTAGCAACCCATGCTAGTTGTTGCATCTTTAGATCTCCCATCTTTCAACATTTCTAATGGATATTTTCATCTCTGTCACATGAAACCGTTCGCATGTGCGGTGTGCTTTTGACAACAGTGTTTTCCTGCTTATTGCATTACGGGAACGAACATTCGCGTGTAGCCTACTGCCTTGTGCGCATTGCTGGCCTAATGTGAAGAAATAATAGTTTAACTTTTTATGCTAAACGTTCAGATCTGTTGCAACAGCTTAATTGCTTTATAAAGTTGTTTTTTGTACCCTAGGCCTACTGGTTGTACGAATTTCAGATCTACGGTCCCACAACTGTCCCAGAGTGAGTTTGGAAATAGGCTATTTCTTTCTCGCACAGAACGGCAAGTTGACCCATAGAATAGATACACTTTTCTACTATGGGGGAATAGTAGATTGACATAGGCTAGTGATTTTGACGTGCGTTACTCCTTTTGTTGGCTGAGGAAAAAAGTAAACGTGGCAGTTATAACATTTTCAAAGTGTGCATCGGAATTCGGTAAGAAGGACGCAGATCGTGTGGCATCGTCGAGATCTGTTTAGATGAATGACCATAATCTAAAATGTATTTTGTTATTCTGAGCACTGTGGGTGGACGGCCTAATCAGGTTACACACCCAATGCACATAGGTCTGATACATTTCTCAAAATGGCTGTTCAATTTGAAATGCTACCGGTCAAAATGTCCGGTGCCACATTTTCCCCTAACGGAAACCCTGGTACCATTATGTATTCAGAAACACCCAGTCATTTTCTCCGTAGTAGTACAATTATGCATTCTGAAAGGAGGACTCTGAATACCCTCCAAGGCACTCAAGAAGAAGGTTCCGTTAGGGACTCCGAATAGATGGAAAGAAAGCTTCATTAGGGCAGATTCACAGGCTATTCTTATGGTGGTTGTTCCAGGAGCTCAACACCACTTGTTTGGCAAATTATTTTTAAAAATGTGTAGCCAAATGGAAGTCCTGTGCTAGCTGACACACGATTCACATCCACCTATTCCTGACGATGAAAGTCTGTATAATACTGCTCTTGACAAAACCAGCAAAGGGATGTTCAAGGAATATAAACCATCATAGACAGTCCTAACCTCATATTGCAAGGTTAACAATGCAATTGATTTTCACAAAATGTTTTGCAATTTATCAAAGCTTCTAAGCTCAGGGTCATACAGGCCAGCATTACTAAGGCAAGAGAGACTAAAATACTGGGCTTGTTAAAGCAGGAAATAGGTTTCAGACACCAAGACAAACGCTCCTGACTGTCAGCGTACCCTGGTTTTGGTAAGCTATTGGGTGCATACACTTCATGATACTCGGTAGGCCATCATTGTAAATAAGAATTTGTTCTTAACGGACTTGCCTACTTAAATAAAAGGTAAAAAAACAAAAATGATCTAAAAAAAATTGAATTAGAAAGATTCTAAAAACTGGCTAGTGTTTCTCCTCTCGTCTCGTCTCTCCTGACATCAGCTGTTAAAAATGTGAACTAGGCTTACTTTTACTTTACTGCTTATTGGGTACAAGTTTGTCGATTTGAAAATGAAGTTCATTGACGGTCTCCATCCATAAAAATCGGCAGTTACGCGATTATACAATTACCATGCCACAGCCATGATGACTAACTAGCCTAGCTTAAGCCTGGTAAAACCAATATGAACATGACAACTTAAGCCCGTCCATTCACTACACGACTTTCAAAAATCCTAAAAATCTCTTGAGCGTCTCGCATTAAACAACCATCTTTGCTGTATTTTTGGGGGGTCTTGTCAATGTGGTGTTGAGCACACTAAATGATGGTGGCACAGACAGGGGGGGGGGGGGGGGTCAAACACTACAAGGTTCTTCACTTGGTCGTGAGGATTCTCCTTACCACGCTGTCTCACCAAAACAATTAGGTGATAAGATTTAACGTCGGTTTTCTGAAAAGGTTTTCAAAATCAGACATTCACACACACTTGGCATACAAGAGTTGAAATATCTAGCCAAAATATTGAGTTGAATAAAACTGCTTGTGAACTTCAGAGCTGTAACTATTTGACTAGTACAAAACGCATGCTAGCAGAAGTCATCACTCCTGCTCGAGAGTCGACACATTCTGGGTGATATGAAACATCATCTCACTGGCTTCTTCTCTGGTGAGCGCTCATTGGCTATTCCTGATCACCATTCTCAAAAACCTGTCGTTGCACATCTCACACTACAAGAGCATTGAAGACTGTGCCGATAAAAATCAAACATGTTTGAAAAAAACAGGACGTCTGGGACTGCTCAAAGACGAAATTTCTGCCCTCAGATTACATCTCTGACCTGCTCACATTAAATGAGTGTCGGTGACGGCTGCGCCCCGAGGAGGCAACGACATGGATATTTTGTCTCCGTTCTCAAAAACTTGTCTGGGACAACTGAATCCGGGCCAAAATAGTGTAGTGTAGTGGCTTCATGCTATTTCAAATGTCTGCGATGTAGAATCTTACCATCACCTTTTAATAGGCATAAGAAACAAGGCTAACTGAAATAGGCCTACCATAAATCATGAACAAATGCATAGGCCTAGCCAAATGAATGACGACACATAGCAAGACGTACATGTCCTCTATAGGCTACTGCTCAAAAGGCTCATCTTTCTTTCTAGCTCAGATATGAGAAACGTTTCACAGCCTAGTACACGTCACAACACATCATGAACTGTTCGACATTATGCTGAACACATTAGAAAAATCATGTCTTGATTATACCTCAGTTTTACTAGCTCAGCTCACTGCTCTTTCAGGGATCTCCGGCTGTCCCCTGCTGGAGTACATAAATCCTATCTGGTTTGTCATCAGTTGGTGTGCAGCCAATGGGTCATTTGAGTGCAACCGATCCTGTGAAGGAATACTGTCCGTATCACAGTTTAGTCTTCAGTACCAACGACGTGTAGAGGCACTCACACTACACCTAACACCTCATTATGTCCGTGTAGTAGCATATTAGGGGGGGGGGGGTTAAAAGAGCAATGTTCCAATCAATATCACAATTATCCAATAAGTGTGGTTCACTTGGCAACCAATCAGGTCATTTCATAATTTGACAGATGTAGGCTAATGATTCTTTCAAAAAAAGAGAAATGGTTAATTAAGGGGACCAACATTCTATATCACGTGTGAAAAAGTTGAGCCAATAAGAAACTTTTCTACCAACCATTTCTTTGGGACAGAGTCTCCCAAACAAATGCAGTGTTTAGTTAATCTAATCGTGGAAATGTAAGATTTACATTTACATTTTAGTCATTTAGCAGACGCTCCTATCCAGAGCGACTTACAGTAGTGAATACATACATTTCATACATTTTTTTCCTTCCGTACTGGTCCCCCGTGGGAATCGAACCCACAACCCTGGCGTTGCAAACACCATGCTCTACCAACAGCCACACGGGACCGAAGATCAGATGGCCACAAATAACGGTTACTCTTTTATCGAGCTATATTTCAGTCACTTCAAACCATAGATCAGAAAGAGATACCGGCAAAAAAATACTGTGCGACTGAATTGCAATAGACTGTCATATCCTCAAAAAAATGTCACATAACCACTGGCTGTTGATCATATGGTGGGGTTGGGAACATTTTCTGATATCAAAATTGGGTCGCGGGCCCCCCCCCCCAAAGAAAATTTTGGAACACCTGGTTTAGGATATTTAGCCTAATGAATCAAACTTTTTCTATGCATATCAGAGTTAAGGTTAGCCAATGGGAAAGGGTTAGGCTACAGGCCTACGTCAGGACTGAACGTTCTCATTATCTGATCATGTGACGTCTCATTTCAATAGTTCCCCTTTTGTAGCCTACAGCCTATATGGGATTTACCAACAACTCGACTATAGGCCTAGGTGACCTCAGTACACAAAATGGCCCTCTTCTTCTAGACAATAATCTTTAGTATTGAAGAGACTCGATTTTATCCCCCTCATTGTTTTTATTGGTGTGAAAAGGTTTTGTAGCTGGGAGGCCATTGGACGTATTGAGCCGCAAAACTGATGGTGCAACGCAACTTTTTCTAAATGACTACCCATATAGGCCTAATGTCTTTTTCTAAATGACTACCCGTATAGGCCTAATGTCTTTTTCTAAATGACTACCCATATAGGCCTACTGTCTTTTTCTAAATGACTACCCATATAGGCCTAATGTCTTTTTCTAAATGACTACCCATATAGGCCCAATGTCTTTTTCTAAATGACTACCCATATAGGCCCAATGTCTTTTTCTAAATGACTACCCATATAGGCCCAATGTCTTTTTCTAAATGACTACCCATATAGGCCCAATGTCTTTTTCTAAATGACTACCCATATAGGCCTAATGTCTTTTTCTAAATGACTACCCATATAGGCCTAATGTCTTTTTCTAAATGACTACCCATATAGGCCTAATGTCTTTTTCTAAATGACTACCCATATAGGCCTACTGTCTTTTTCTAAATGACTACCCATATAGGCCTAATGTCTTTTTCTAAATGACTACCCATATAGGCCTAATGTCTTTTTCTAAATGACTACCCATATAGGCCTACTGTCTTTTTCTAAATGACTACCCATATAGGCCTACTGTCTTTTTCTAAATGACTACCCATATAGGCCTACTGTCTTTTTCTAAATGACTACCCATATAGGCCCAATGTCTTTTTCTAAATGACTACCCGTATAGGCCTAATGTCTTTTTCTAAATGACTACCCATATAGGCCCAATGTCTTTTTCTAAATGACTACCCATATAGGCCCAATGTCTTTTTCTAAATGACTACCCATATAGGCCCAATGTCTTTTTCTAAATGACTACCCATATAGGCCTAATGTCTTTTTCTAAATGACTACCCATATAGGCCTAATGTCTTTTTCTAAATGACTACCCATATAGGCCTAATGTCTTTTTCTAAATGACTACCCATATAGGCCTACTGTCTTTTTCTAAATGACTACCCATATAGGCCCAATGTCTTTTTCTAAATGACTACCCATATAGGCCCAATGTCTTTTTCTAAATGACTACCCATATAGGCCTAATGTCTTTTTCGAAATGACTACCCATATAGGCCTAATGTCTTTTTCGAAATGACTACCCATATAGGCCTAATGTCTTTTTCGAAATGACTACCCATATAGGCCTAATGTCTTTTTCTAAATGACTACCCATATAGGCCTAATGTCTTTTTCGAAATGACTACCCATATAGGCCTACTGTCTTTTTCTAAATGACTACCCATATAGGCCTACTGTCTTTTTCTAAATGACTACCCGTATAGGCCTACTGTCTTTTTCTAAATGACTACCCGTATAGGCCTACTGTCTTTTTCTAAATGACTACCCATATAGGCCTACTGTCTTTTTCTAAATGACTACCCATATAGGCCTACTGTCTTTTTCTAAATGACTACCCATATAGGCCTAATGTCTTTTTCTAAATGACTACCCATATAGGCCTAATGTCTTTTTCTAAATGACTACCCGTATAGGCCTAATGTCTTTTTCTAAATGACTACCCATATAGGCCTACTGTCTTTTTCTAAATGACTACCCATATAGGCCTAATGTCTTTTTCTAAATGACTACCCTTATAGGCCTACTGTCTTTTTCTAAATGACTACCCTTATAGGCCTACTGTCTTTTTCTAAATGACTACCCATATAGGCCTAATGTCTTTTTCTAAATGACTACCCATATAGGCCCAATGTCTTTTTCTAAATGACTACCCATATAGGCCTACTGTCTTTTTCTAAATGACTACCCATATAGGCCCAATGTCTTTTTCTAAATGACTACCCATATAGGCCCAATGTCTTTTTCTAAATGACTACCCATATAGGCCCAATGTCTTTTTCTAAATGACTACCCATATAGGCCTAATGTCTTTTTCTAAATGACTACCCATATAGGCCTAATGTCTTTTTCTAAATGACTACCCATATAGGCCTAATGTCTTTTTCTAAATGACTACCCATATAGGCCTACTGTCTTTTTCTAAATGACTACCCATATAGGCCTAATGTCTTTTTCTAAATGACTACCCATATAGGCCTAATGTCTTTTTCTAAATGACTACCCATATAGGCCTAATGTCTTTTTCTAAATGACTACCCATATAGGCCTACTGTCTTTTTCTAAATGACTACCCATATAGGCCTACTGTCTTTTTCTAAATGACTACCCATATAGGCCCAATGTCTTTTTCTAAATGACTACCCGTATAGGCCTAATGTCTTTTTCTAAATGACTACCCATATAGGCCCAATGTCTTTTTCTAAATGACTACCCATATAGGCCCAATGTCTTTTTCTAAATGACTACCCATATAGGCCCAATGTCTTTTTCTAAATGACTACCCATATAGGCCTAATGTCTTTTTCTAAATGACTACCCATATAGGCCTAATGTCTTTTTCTAAATGACTACCCATATAGGCCTAATGTCTTTTTCTAAATGACTACCCATATAGGCCTACTGTCTTTTTCTAAATGACTACCCATATAGGCCCAATGTCTTTTTCTAAATGACTACCCATATAGGCCCAATGTCTTTTTCTAAATGACTACCCATATAGGCCTAATGTCTTTTTCGAAATGACTACCCATATAGGCCTAATGTCTTTTTCGAAATGACTACCCATATAGGCCTAATGTCTTTTTCGAAATGACTACCCATATAGGCCTAATGTCTTTTTCTAAATGACTACCCATATAGGCCTAATGTCTTTTTCGAAATGACTACCCATATAGGCCTACTGTCTTTTTCTAAATGACTACCCATATAGGCCTACTGTCTTTTTCTAAATGACTACCCGTATAGGCCTACTGTCTTTTTCTAAATGACTACCCGTATAGGCCTACTGTCTTTTTCTAAATGACTACCCATATAGGCCTACTGTCTTTTTCTAAATGACTACCCATATAGGCCTACTGTCTTTTTCTAAATGACTACCCATATAGGCCTAATGTCTTTTTCTAAATGACTACCCATATAGGCCTAATGTCTTTTTCTAAATGACTACCCGTATAGGCCTAATGTCTTTTTCTAAATGACTACCCATATAGGCCTACTGTCTTTTTCTAAATGACTACCCTTATAGGCCTACTGTCTTTTTCTAAATGACTACCCTTATAGGCCTACTGTCTTTTTCTAAATGACTACCCATATAGGCCTAATGTCCCTGAGCGTAACTATTCAAGTTTAAAATGGCAAATAGAATCAAATGAAAATGGTAGGCCTGATACTAAAAATACACCACAGTCCCACAGGCCATTAACATGCAATGTAATTCACAGCCATCATAGCAAGTAGAGGACTGTGATGGCTGTAAGCGTTAGACAAGGCCTACATTCTATCATGCAACCACTGCTTTAAAATACTCACTGTGGATGACCTGGGGGGGGGGAGCTTGCTACTTGTCAAAGTCTTTGTAAATGTAAAGCTCCTCAAAATGGTATTGTTCATCCTCTATGGTAAGTTGTTGATAAGGACCCCTAACTCTTTGAGAACAGGTATTTAAGTGCCATCCAGTTCGTCAGCCTATCAGTTCACATTTCTTCAATGTATAAAAAAACGTTTTCCGTATGTAAAACAAATCACAAATAAAAGCCTGAGGTCAAATTATAATATTACTTTCACATAGCTGCCGCGGAGGATTAAATTAATCAATTTCCAACAGAAAAATCCTAGTCCTTGGTTACACCAATATTTCCTTCTCATTCTAAATTCAATTGGTTTGTGATTAATGATCGGAGATACGGGCCTGGGGTTACTGTCATTCCAAAACGCTCTCTGGTCTACCTCTCAGAATGAGGGCCAACAGATGTGCAGTGAGATCGGGCAATTTCAGTTTCCTTTTTACTCTGACAACAACTCTCCTCTTCCATAGGCCACCTGGGTCTCAGCCAAGAGACTGCATGTTAGCAAGTGAAAAGGGAGTGAGACTTAGCTGACCTTTATACTAACGTCACCTAGCGAAGGATATCAGCGACCTTGTGACGCACCAATGGAGTGATTTAATCAGATCATAGGTCTCAACTAAGATAAATGAGGGCATGAATTGGCAACAATGAAAAACACTGTCACAAAAAAAACACAATAACAGCAAAATGTAGAAGGTAGTTTATTCAACACACCGATGAAACCTCAGGGTGTAACTTTCAACAACGACTCCATAACCTGCCCAAGGCCCCGCTAATGTTAGTCGTGATATTTTTGATTCATGCAATCAATGTTGCATGCAATGGTCACGGTCTAGTCACATGAAAACACACGCCTAAAGGATTGGCCTAACTGGATACGAGCCACTTCAGAAGGTAGAATTGGCTTCTCTGGTCTGGGAGGTGAACAAACATTATGCTATGTTAATGAATCGCTGCTATCGCGATGGTTATGTTTGTCAGTGAGAAGCGTTTAGGCCTATTGAAAGAGAGCATAGCACAAAATGTAGGCAATAGGATTAAACTACAGTGTACTTTGATACATGTCTAGTCTTCAACGTTTCAATGAAAATGGTTATCAAACAGCCAGACTAGGAGTCTAAATACTCCATAATTACTTTGAAATCTATTCAGCTTAAGGCCTACAGGTAAAAGGGTCATGGTTCACCTCTGAGAATAAAGACTGCTTTCTTTCACTTTGAGGATGGATACGCTGGAGAATGTATTTGTACAATGACAGAAATAGGCATAAATGATTGATGTTTCTCTTTTCACTGATGAAAATCTCTGGGACTACAATAAATAAGCTATTATCCATTGTCCAAGAATAATATTGAGGAAATGGTCTAGAACTCACAACGTTCTTCCTAAGCCCTCAGCCTAGATGCTTTTTATATTCTCCAGTCAAACAGGAAAGTAGCAGCAACACCTCAACAATGAGAGGCGTGAGTGGGCGGTATCACACGCCACGGCAAACAAATAGACAAGACGCAAGTAAGCAAACATCTGCCTTTACACACATATACACACACATACACGGATTTTGTGTGTTGTGAATTCTGTAATGAATGTATGGTAATGTTTTTAAAATGGTATAACTGCCTTAATTTTGCCGGACCCCAGGAAGAGTAGCTGGTGCTTTATACGTCAACAAAATAATGTTTCCGGAATGCTTATCTTATTGGTTTCTAACTAGAGAAATGAATTCAGAACAATCTGAGATGGTGGGTGTTATGGCTTGCTGAAATGACACTGAACGACCCTCATGTGACTTACAAAATGTAAACATTGTTTGACTTGGGTACAGAACATAAACTTACTTGGTTCTTCATGTCAGAATTTATCTTAAACCTTTAAAAATGATTTCATAGAATGTTGTGTCATGGCGTTAAGGGCAACTAGGTGTACTGGACACTTTATCCCACAATCACAACCAGCTCCAGGATGTAACATGGTGACCATAACAAGCCTGTTTGTAGTTCCTCAAGTTACAGCAGGGAGAATACATAAAAAAAATAAAAAAAAGACAATGCACCAAGAGAGAAAACAAAACATTCAACTTTCTAGACAGTAACGTGCCATTTGGCAGACTGTTTTTTATTTTTATCCAAAGCGACTTAAGAGTTATGCATGCAAACATTTTACGTTAAGGGTGGTCCTGGGAAATCAAACCTATTATCCTGGTGTTGCAAGCGCCGTGCTCTACAGAGAATCATGCTCTACCAACTGATCTACAGAGGACCGTGCTCTACAGAGGGCCGTGCTCTACAGAGGACCGTGCTCAACCAACTGATCTACAGAGGACCGTGCTCAACCAACTGATCTACAGAGGACCGTGCTCAACCAACTGATCTACAGAGGACCGTGCTCAACCAACTGATCTACAGAGGACCGTGCTCAACCAACTGATCTACAGAGGACCGTGCTCAACCAACTGATCTACAGAGGACCGTGCTCAACCAACTGATCTACAGAGGACCGTGCTCAACCAACTGATCTACAGAGGACCGTGCTCAACCAACTGATCTACAGAGGACCGTGCTCAACCAACTGATCTACAGAGGACCGTGCTCAACCAACTGATCTACAGAGGACCGTGCTCTACCAACTGATCTACAGAGGGCCGTGCTCTACAGAGGACCGTGCTCTACCAACTGATCTACAGAGGACCGTGCTCAACCAACTGATCTACAGAGGACCGTGCTCAACCAACTGATCTACAGAGGACCGTGCTCAACCAACTGATCTACAGAGGACCGTGCTCAACCAACTGATCTACAGAGGACCGTGCTCAACCAACTGATCTACAGAGGACCGTGCTCAACCAACTGATCTACAGAGGACCGTGCTCAACCAACTGATCTACAGAGGACCGTGCTCAACCAACTGATCTACAGAGGACCGTGCTCTACCAACTGATCTACAGAGGACCGTGCTCTACCAACTGAGCTAGAGAGGACCGTGCTCTACCAACTGAGCTAGAGAGGACCGTGCTCTACCAACTGATCTACAGAGGACCGTGCTCTACAGAGGACCGTGCTCTACCAACTGATCTACAGAGGACCGTGCTCTACAGAGGACCGTGCTCTACCAACTGAGCTACAGAGGACCGTGCTCAACCAACTGATCTACAGAGGACCGTGCTCAACCAACTGATCTACAGAGGACCGTGCTCAACCAACTGATCTACAGAGGACCGTGCTCTACCAACTGATCTACAGAGGACCGTGCTCTACCAACTGAGCTAGAGAGGACCGTGCTCTACCAACTGAGCTAGAGAGGACCGTGCTCTACCAACTGATCTACAGAGGACCGTGCTCTACAGAGGACCGTGCTCTACCAACTGATCTACAGAGGACCGTGCTCTACCAACTGATCTACAGAGGACCGTGCTCTACAGAGGACCGTGCTCTACCAACTGAGCTACAGAGGACCGTGCTCAACCAACTGATCTACAGAGGACCGTGCTCTACCAACTGATCTACAGAGGACCGTGCTCAACCAACTGATCTACAGAGGACCGTGCTCAACCAACTGATCTACAGAGGACCGTGCTCAACCAACTGATCTACAGAGGACCGTGCTCAACCAACTGATCTACAGAGGACCGTGCTCAACCAACTGATCTACAGAGGACCGTGCTCAACCAACTGATCTACAGAGGACCGTGCTCAACCAACTGATCTACAGAGGACCGTGCTCAACCAACTGATCTACAGAGGACCGTGCTCAACCAACTGATCTACAGAGGACCGTGCTCAACCAACTGATCTACAGAGGACCGTGCTCAACCAACTGATCTACAGAGGACCGTGCTCAACCAACTGATCTACAGAGGACCGTGCTCAACCAACTGATCTACAGAGGACCGTGCTCAACCAACTGATCTACAGAGGACCGTGCTCTACCAACTGATCTACAGAGGACCGTGCTCTACCAACTGATCTACAGAGGACCGTGCTCTACCAACTGATCTACAGAGGACCGTGCTCTACCAACTGATCTACAGAGGACCGTGCTCTACCAACTGATCTACAGAGGACCGTGCTCTACCAACTGATCTACAGAGGACCGTGCTCTACCAACTGATCTACAGAGGACCGTGTTCTACTAACTGAGCTACAGAGGACCATAGACAATACTGTACCAATCCAGAGTAGAGAGAGTCTAGAACACAGGTCGCCAAGATCAAGGGCTGCGGACGTAACCATTAGTCCAAGAAAGTCGTCTGCCTTGAGGGAGCAGTTAAATAGTCTAATCAAAATGGCAGGTTTGTTTACACCAAACAGGAAGTACGTCCTCACACTTCGACTTTCTTTTAAAGCAAAGTCACGCCTGCCTGGCTGTGGCTTCAATGACCATAACAGGTAATCCAACATCTAACGCCACTGTAGCAATTGGAGGGGAGGGGGGGGGGGGGGGGGGGGGGGGGGGTCCCAAAATCGACATCCACGTCTTCGGCGCCCGGGAAACAGTGGGTTAACTGCCTTGTTCAGGAGCAGAACGACAGATTTTTACCTTGTCAGCTCGGGGATTCGATCCAGCAACCATTCGGTTACTGGCCCAACTCTCTAACCACTAGGTTACCATAACCAGTAATGCCTTGCAATGTTAACACAAAGAAATATAGATTGAATAAATGTTGATGGTAGACCTGTGATTTCACCACGCCTCTGACTTGAGTAATCCAACCAAGGAGCATGTTGGGAAGTCTGGGAGCCCTTTATAGTGTCAGGTAAGATGGCTCCCCCTGGCAAATACTGTGAAATACAGGACCAGTCAAAAGTTTTTTTAGTAGGTTGGCTCAGCCTTTTGCAAAGAACATGCTGATATCACTGTTATTACGTGTACCAGAACATACAGTACCAGTCAAAAGTTGACACACCAAATCTTTCAAGGTTTTTTTTTATTTTTATACTATTTTCTACATTGTAGAAACTATGAAATAACACATGGAATCATGTAGTAACCCAAAAAGTGTTCAACAAAACAAAGTATATATTTTATATTTGAGATTATTCAAAGTAGCCACAATTTGCCTTGAGGACAGCTTTGCACACTTGGCATTCTCTCCACCAGCTTCATGAGGTAGTCACCTGGAATGCATTTCAATTAACAGGTGTGCCTTTTAAATGTTAAATAGTGGAATTTCTTTCCTTAATGCATTTGAGCCAATCAGTTGTGTTGTGACAAGGTAGGGGTGGTATACAGAAGATAGCCCTATTTGATAAAAGACCAAGTCCATATTATGGCAAGAACAGCTCACATAAGCAAAGAGAAATGACAGTCCATCATTACTTTAAGACATGAAGGTCAATAAATCCGGAAAATGTCAAGAACTTTGAAAGTTTCTTCAAGTGCAGTCGCAAAAACCCATCAAGCCCTATGATGAAACTGGCTCTCATGAGGACCGCCACAGAAAAGGAAGACCCAGAGATACCTCTACTGCAGAGGACAAGTTCATTAGAGTTATCAGCCTCAGAAATTGCTGCCCAAATAAATGCTTCACAGAGTAACAGAGTTTAAGTAACAGACATCTCAAAATGAGATGGGCAAATCAGGAGACTGCGTGAATCAGGCCGTCACGGTCGAATTGCTGCAAAGAAACCACTACTAAAGGACACCAATAAGAAGAGACTTGCTTGGGCCAAGGCACACGAGCAGTGGACATTAGACCGGTGGAAATCTGTCCTTTGGTCTGATGAATCCAAATCTGAAATTTTTGATTACAACCGCCTTGTCTTTGTGAGAAGCAGAGTAAGTGAACAGATGATCTCCGCATGTGTGGTTCCCACCGTGAAGTATGGGGAGGAGGTGTGATGGTGTGGGGGTGCTTTGCTGGTGACACTGCCAGTGATTTATTTAGAATTAAAGGCATACTTAACCAGCATGGCTACCAAAGCATTCTGCAGAGATACGCCATCCCATCTGGTTTGCCCTTAGTGGACTTATTTGTTTTTCAACAGGACAATGACCCACCATACCTCCAGGCTGTGTAAGGGCTATTTGACCAAGAAGGAGAGTGGAGTGCTGCATCAGATGACTTGGCCTCCACAATCACCAGACCTCAACCCAATTGGGATGGTTTGTGATGAGTTGGACCGCAGAGTGCAGGGAAAGGAGCCAACAAGTGCTCAGCATATGTAGGAACTCCTTCAAGACTGTTGGAAAAGCATTCCAGGTGAAGCTGGTTGAGAGAATGCCAAGAGTGTGCAAAGCTGTCAAGGCAAAGGGTGGCTACTTTGAAGAATTGAAAATATATTTTGATTTGTTTAACACTTTTTGGGTTAGTACATGATTCCATGTGTGTTATTTCATAGTTTTGATGCCTTCACTATTATTCTACAATGTAGAAAATAGTAAAAAATTAAGAAAAACCCTTGAATGAGTAGGTGTCTCCAAACTTTTGACTGGTACTGTATGTTTTGGTACACTTAATAACCGGCATATCAACATGTTCTTTGCAAAAGGCTGAGCCAAACGACAAAAAAAGACTAGCTTGATTTTTGATAGACACGCTGTTAGCTAACTAATGTAAGTTGCTCTGGATAAGACTTGAGCATCTGCGAAATTACTAAAATGTCAAACATAGCTAGTTAGCTAAATGTGGATAGCTAGCAATATCTCATCAAGTCACTTAGGGAAACGCATGACAAGTGTACACAAGCACTGGTATAGAATATATTTTAAATGGCTAACGTCAGTAATATATACAAGATATAGTTAATACATTTAATATTATAACTTGCTATCTAAACTGCTTGTTAAATGGCCAGTTTCATCCTAGCTGCTACAGTCCTACAATGTCCTCATCGAGTCCATGTTGAACATGTATTTAGTGGCTAAACATTTTTCCCTCAAATACACACATTACATCAGGGCATCCTCCTACTAGGATAATTATATGGCTAGTGAACAGCATTTTAGGACAAGAGGCGAATAACTCATGCCGGGTGATTGTGTGGAAATAGCTGCTCCTCCTGGGTCCTCAGACAAAGAGGGGTTTCACCAAAGCAATGCACGAAAGCAGTAGGTTAGCCAGAGACGCTAACTGTTAGCTAGTTAACTAGCGCGCTTTACAGGTTAGCATTAGCTAACGAAGCTAGCTCATGCGTTTACTAACTAGCAGGCTAGCTTTACGTCCCGTGGTCTGAAGTATAGAACAAATTCCTTCACTAGTATAAAACTTAAAATGTTGTTCGCTAACTTACCCTCTTGACAAACCCAATCCAGCGAATGTTTTATGTACACTCCATAGATCCTGATAGTAAAAGGTAAAATCACTTTGATGATGATGACCCCCCCCTCCCCTCCCCTCCCCAAATATACACAGACAAAATCAATCAACGAGCTCCCAAGAAATCCAACGCCAGGGGAAGGGAACGGCTAATTCACTGGACTGCTGCCATCACACGTTGAGATCCCGTTGAAAATTCAAAAATACCGGTTACGATGGAGATTTCAAATTCAGTTTTAAAGCCCTGGTTGGAAATAAAACATATCCTTTCTTGTAGTCCAAATTGTTAAAAAAAATCCGATATTCTGGCAGTTTCCTCACCAGTTTAATTCCTGGCCTTGATTTCGTTGAAATCTCTAATATCTTGATGGCTGTTTGGATCGTTCAATGTTGAGGGGAGCGATACAATGTAACCAACAAGCAGAACGAGCCACTTGCAAATTCAGGAACAAAAAATACTGCGTGGACTGAACCGCTTGAGGCGGTAGATACAACCATAGAGAATGATAGAGGCCTCTAGTGGCCTAAAGGCTATTCTAGCATGGGCAGCGCCATTGAGGGCTTCCACCACGCTTCCGCCATTTTAAAGTAGTCAAAGTAGTCAACTAGGTGGGGATTGGTATGGGTTGTAGCCTCAATGGCGCTGTCCATGCTGTCGCAGACGCTTTAAAAAGCACTGATATTAAGATGAGTCCTCTATCTATCTCTATGGGTACAACACCAGCTGAGAAGAACTGGAACAAGATCATGGAGGGGATTGGGGATATTTTGTGAATGAGTCTCATATTTTATTTTTTTATTTTATTTATTTAACCTTCATTTAACTAGGCGTTAAGAACAAATTCTTATTTACAATGACGGCCTACCCCAGCCAAACCCAAAGCCGGACGACACTGGGCCAGTTGAAGCTTCGCCCTATGGGACTCCCAATCATAGCCGGTTGTGATACAGCCTGGAATCAAACCAGGGTTTGTAGTGACACCTCTAGCACTGAGATGCAGTGCCTTAGACCGCTGCGCCACTCGGGAGACATCCTATGGTGACTTGGATGATTTCATTATTGACATGACTGGAAAAAGATGGTTCTTTGTAAATGCGTGGCAAAAGAAAAGAGACATAGCTACATTATTTATTTTTTTGTGCTGTCAAAATTCACACATGTATGTTGTGCTTAAGATGAGATAACAAAGCTACTCTACAAAATATTTGGTTCAATACAAATATAAAAAATATACACCTCGGATTTGATATTATACTATCCACACAGAGTCTGTTTCATATGAATACACATGAAACATTATTTCTGAATTCTGTCTCAACTGCATAGAGATTTAACGCAGAGTATTGTGTTTGTTTATTTCCTCAGGTTGACAGCACAGTTATGAATATCAAAGATACCAAAAACAGGTGAATGGCAAATAAAACTGCAGTTGCGTTGTCATAGCAAAAAAATTATACTTTTAACTCTATCCACACAAGGACTAAGGTCATTTTCCTCGTTCGTGAAATGTTTCTTATCTGGGTAATCAAATATCAGTCGGGTGCATATGCTCACTTCTAATTGAGTGGTGGTGATACTAGTTCAGCTCAATCTAGTTTCAGTGATAGACTACTGCAGATTTGGGGCGGCAGGTAGCTTAGTGGTTAGAGCGTTTGGCCATATACTACCCACCACTGCGACCTGTACGCTCTCGTTGTCTGGCCCTTGCTTCATACTCGTCGCCAAACCCACTGGCTCCAGGTCATCTACAAGACCCTGCTAGGTAAAGTCCCCCCTTATCTCAGCTCATTGGTCACCATAGCAGCACCCAACTGTAGCACACGCTCCAGCAGGTATATCTCTCTGGTCACCCCCAAAGCCAATTCCTCCTTCGGCCGCCTCTCCTTCCAGTTCTCTGCTGCCAATGACTGGAACGAACTACAAAAATCTCTGAAACTGGAAACACTTATCTCCCTCACTAGCTTTAAGCACCAGCTGTCAGAGCAGCTCACAGATTACTGCACCTGTACATAGCCCATCTATAATTTAGCACAAACAACTACCTCTTCCCCTACTGTATTTATTTATTTAGCTCCTTTGCACCCCATTATTTCTATTTCTACTTTGGACTTTCTTCTACTGCAAATCTACCATTCCAGTGTTTTACTTGCTATATTGTATTTACTTCGCCACCATGGCCTTTTTTGCCTTTTTTGCCTTATCTCACCTCATTTGCTCACTTTGTATATAGACTTATTTTTCTACTATATTATTGACTGTATGTTTGTTTTACTCCATGTGTTGTTGTATGTGTCAAACTTGGCCAGGTCGCAGGCCAGGTCGCAGTTGTAAATGAGAACTTGTTCTCAACTTGCCTACCTGGTTAAATAAAGGTGAAATAAAAATAAATAAAATTGGCCAGTAACCGAAAGGTTGCTGGATCGAATCCCCAAGCTGACAAGGTAAAAATCTGTCGTTCTGCACCTGAACAAGGCAGTTAACCTACTGTTCCCCGATAGGCTGTCATCGTAAATTAGAATTTGTTCTTAACTGACTTGCCAGGTTAAATAAAAAAATGTACTGGTCTGAAAATGACCCAAACAACACAGTTGGGGTTGGTCCAGTCAGCGGAGAAGGAAAGTGGGTGAATGTCTGTAAAAAAAGTGAGTAATGGTTTGAATAAGGATGGAACATAATTACCCTCTAACACTAATCTTCACAGTTGAGATGGCTACTGAAGTGAGGGCATATCTTGCCAGTTTAAACGCCAGCAGAAAAGCGGTACTAATGAGCAGGCTGGCCAAGGTCTACCCATGCCTCAGCACAGAGCTCACTGAGGCTAATTGTTAGAGAGAAACCAGGCAACAGCTGCAGGAAAGGGAGAACCAGTGCTTATGACAGGCAAACGTGTCATGCTATTTGTCATACAGCAGCGCAGAGATAACCTCTCGTATTTACTCGCCTTCTGTCAGGTGGGAGGGAAAGCAGGAAGGAGTTGTGGGTGGGGGGACGACGCTCGCTCGCGCTCCACACTCCACAGAGGCGTTACGAGCTGGTTACCCAGGCAACAGGGATATGATAATGTTGCCTTTGACATGACAGAGGGAATCATCTTGGTGGCTCTCATAGGCAGCGGGCACAGGGAGGCCAGGGGAAACTGAATTAATGGGTTCATTTTCACCCAGTGAGGGCGGCAGTCAGGGTTGGCACTCCATCTTCTCGTCGCCTCCTCCACTCTGTGCACACTGCACTCATGCAGGCTTACCTTATCATCCACGCACACTGGAACAGCTTCCATTTTGAAGCAGGCAGGGCTGTTTTTTTTCTGTCTCTTTCTGCCTTTCTGTCTGTCTGTCTCTCTCTCTCTCTCTCTCTATCTCTGGTTTCAGTGCTAAACAGCAGACGGCACAGTGAGGGAATAGATATCACTGTTGATTTGCTCTCAGAGTCAGAGGCTTTATGCCGTGCTATCTGCCGTGCTCACAAGGACTCAGCATAAATGAACAGGCTGTGTCAGGAACACACATTTCACTTGCTTAAAATTGTAAATCAGTCATTACAGGCTTGATCACCATTGTAGGGCTGTGTGTTCATGTGTGTACATGTGTGTTCATGTGTGTTCATGTGTGTTCATGTGTGTATGCACATTAGGGTGGGTGTATGTGTGTACGTGCTTGTGTTTGTGTGAGAACATGAATGCAAGGCAGGGTGTGTGTGTCTAACCCCTGATTGCATTTTTAATCAATGTCCATCTCATCGTGAGCTAGGGAAGTCTGGAGCGGAATTTACATTTCATTTGATTCCCCTCTCTGGTCCGACTGGCGCTCGCTAGCACTCGCTATGCTAATGAATCAGTCATTCTAATGAGCTGTTCGAGGGAGATGGGGAGATGGGGAATGAAGGGGGAGATAAAGGCAGAGCCAGCCTCCTGATTTTCTCCCTGCCTTTGTGTCATCTGTGCCGCATTATCATGGTAAGCCGACAATGCAGTACGCGGAGCTAGCACTTCCTTAGCTAGCAACACATTGCAGATGTTCCCTTTCTCTTATCTCTGTGGACAGCTTAATTTGACAGAGAAGGGCAACAAAGAACAGGATGCGAGAAATGGCGTGTGATTCAAAATAGGGAAAGACAAGAAGGCATGCGTCTCAAATGGCACCTTATTCCCTACGTAGTGCACTACTTTTGACCAGGGCCCATAGGGTTCTAGTCAAAAGTAGTACACTGCGTAGGGAATAGGATGTCATTTAGGATGCAAGTAAGACAAGCATGAAGGAGGACATCAAATGGACATCAAATGGTGATAGTCAGGCAGGGAGGGTTCTGAGCTTCGGTGTCATTGTCATACCTTTTGTCATGTACCAAGAGAGCCACTGATGTCACAAATGAAAGAGGAGCTTCTCACATAACCTGTCTTCTTAAATAGATTTGCACTGCATTAGCCCCGTTCACACACCCACACACAGTACCAGTCAAAAGTTTGGACACACCTACTCATTCAAGGGTTTTTATTTATTTTTACTATTTTCTACATTGTAGAATGATAGTGAAGACATCAAAACTATGAAATAACACATATGGAATTATGTAGTAACCAAAAAAGTGTTAAACAAATCAAAACATATTTTAGATTCTTCAAAATAGCCACCCTTTGCCTTGTTGACAGCTTTGCACACTCTCGGCATTCTCTTAACCAGCTTCATGAGGAATGCTTTTCCAACAGTCTTGAAGGAGTTCCCAAATTTGCTGAGCGCTTGTTTTCTGCTTTTCCTTCACTCTGCTGTCCAACTCATCCCTAACCATCTCAATTGGGTTAAGGTCGGGTGATTGTGGAGGCCAAGTCATCTGATGCAGCACTCCATCACTCTCTTTGGTCGAATAGCCCTTACACAGCCTGGAGGTGTATTTTGGGTCATTGTCCTATTGAAAAACAAATTCTAGTCCCACTAAGCGCAAACCAGATGGGATGGCGTATTGCTGCAGAACGCTGTGGTAGCCATGCTGTTTAAGTGTTCCTTGAATTCTAAATAAATCACAGACAGTGTCACCAGTAATCCGCACCCAGACCATCGTAACTCCTCCTCCATGCTTCACGGTGGGAACCACACATGCGGAGATCTGCTTCTCACAAAGACACAGCGGTTGGAACCAAAAATCTCAAATTTGTACTCATCAGACCAAAAGACCGATTTCCAACGGTCTAATGTCCATTGCTCGTGTTTCTTGGCCCAAGCAAGTGTGGAGCATTTACTTAGGCTGCAATCTGAGGTGCAGTTAACTCTAATGAACATGTCCTCTGCAGCAGAGTTAACTCTGGGTCTTCCTTTCCTGTGGTGGTCCTTATGAGAGCCAGTTTCATCATAGCGCTTGATGGTTTTTGCGAATTAACAAGGCACACCTGTTAATTGAAATGCATTCCAGGTGACTATCTCATGAAGCTGGTTGAGCGAATGCCAAGAGTGTGCAAAGCTGTCATCAAGGCAAAGGGTGGCTACTTTGAAGAATCTCAAATATAAAATATATCTTGAATTGTTTAACTATTTTTTTAGGTTACTACATGATTCCATATGTGTTATTTCATAGTTTTGATATCTTCACTATTATTCTACAATGTAGAAAATAGTAAAACATTAAGAAAAACCTTGAATGTGTCATCGCCGTGTGTGTAGGTGGCAGGGAAGTCAGGCGCAGGAGAAACCAACTTGGTATCGCTGGAGTTGTTTTAATAAAATAAACAACGAACTCCGAAACCAAAATGTACATAAAATAACATGGGCAACAATACCCGTAGCTCACTACTACAAAATACACGACACAAAATAACATACAAACAATCTTGGACAAGGACATGAGGGGAAACAGAGGGTTAAATACACAACAGGTAATGAATGGGTGTCACGACTTCTGCCGAAGTCGATGCCCCTCCTTGCACGGGTGGTGCTCGGCGGTCGACGTCACCGGTCTTCTAGCGATCATTGATCAGTTTTTCATTATCCATTAGTTTTGTCTTGTCTTCCATCACACCTGTTTCCAATCCCATCAATTACTTGTGTATTTAACCCCCTGTTTCCCCTCATGTCCTTGTCGGTGATTGTTTGTATGTTATGTTACGTGGGTTTGTGTATCGGTGTACGACGGGTATCCTTTACCCATTTTATTTTGTATTTTGTATTTTGGTTTTGGAGTTTGTTTTTAATTAAATACTCCATATTTAACCAACTTGGTTTCTCCTGCGCCTGACTTCCCTGCCACCTACATACACGAATATGACAATGGGATTGGAACCAGGTGTGTGTGAAAACAAGACAAAACCAATGGATAATGAAAAATGGATCAGTGATGGCTAGAACAAGGAGGGTCATCGACTTCGGCAGAAGTCGTGACAGTACCCCCCCCCCGACGTGCAGCTCCAGCAGTGCGTCGACACTGGCCTCAGGGAAGACCCGGAGGACGAGGTACAGGGCGATCTTGATGGAGACGATGGAACTCTCGCAGCAGGGAAGGATCTAATACATCCTCCACCGGAACCCAGCATCTCTCCTCCAGACCGTACCCCTCCCAGTCCACGAGGTACTGAAGGCCCCTCGCCCAACGTCTCGAATCCAGGATGGATCGAACAGAGTACGCCGGGGCCCCCTCAATGTCCAGAGGGGGAGGCGGAGGAACCTCCCGCACCTCAGCCTCCTGGAGTGGACCAGCCACCACTGGCCTGAGGAGAGACACATGGAACGAGGGGTTAATGCGGTAATTGGGGGGAAGCTTTAACCTATAACATACCTCGTTCACTCTCCTCAGGACTTTAAAATGGCCCCACAAACCGCGGACTCAGCTTCCGGCAGGGCAGGCGGAGGGGCAGGTTTCTAGTCGAGAGCCAGACCCTGTCCCCCGGTGCGAACACCGGGGCCTCACTGCGGTGACGGTCTGGGACAACTTTCTGGCGTCGTACGGCGTGCTGAAGGTGGACGTGAGCGGCGTCCCAGGTCTCCTCCGCGCGCCGGAACCAGTGGTCCACCGCAGGACCCTCGGTCTGACTCTGATGCCAAGGGGCCAGAACCCCAACACGCACTGAAAGGGAGAGAGGTTAGTGGAGGAGCCATCTCTGCCCAAGGCAATAACGCTGCCCACTCCCCCGGCCGGTCCTGGCAATAAGACCTCAGAAACCTACCCACATCCTGGTTCACTCTCTCCACCTGCCCGTTACTCTCAGGGTGAAAACCCGAGGTAAGGCTGACCGAGACCCCCAGACGTTCCATGAACGCCTTCCAGACCCTTGACGTGAACTGGGGACCCCGATCAGACACTATATCCTCAGGAACCCCGTAATGCCGAAAGACGTGTGTAAACAGAACCTCCACAGTCTGTAGGGCCGTAGGGAGACCGGGCAAAGGGAGGAGATGACAGGACTTAGAAAAGCGATCCACAATGACCAGGATTGTGGTGTTACCTTGTGAAGGTGGAAGATCTGTTATAAAATCCACCGACAAGTGCGACCACGGCCGTTGTGGAACGGGTAAGGGTTGTAACTTACCTCTGGGTAGGTGTCTAGGAGCCTTGCACTGGGCGCACATTGAACAGGAGGAAACATAAACCCTCACGTCCTTAGCTAAAGTGGGCCACCACTACCTCCCACTAAGACAGCGCATCATCCGACCAATCCCAGGATGACCAGATGAGGGTGACGTGTGAGCCCAGTAGATCAATCGGTCGCAGACAGCAGACGGAACGTACAGACGCCCAGATGGACACTGAGGGGGAGCTGGCTCTACACGTGACGCCCGCTCAATGTCCGCGTCCAGCTCCCATACTACCGGTGCCACCAAACAAGAGGCTGGGATGATGGGAGTGGGATCCATGGACCGCTCCTCTGTGTCATACAGCCGGGACAGTGCGTCTGCCTTAATGTTCTGGGAACCTGGTCTGGAAGAGAGGGTAAACACAAAACGGGTGAAAAAGGTGGCCCACCTTGCCTGGCGAGGATTCAGTCTCCTCGCCTCCCAGATGTACTCCAGATTGCGGCGGTCATTCCAGATGAGAAAAGGGTGTTTAGCCCCCTCAAGCCAATGTCTCCACGCCCTCAAAGCTTTGACGATAGCCAACAGCTCCCGGTCCCCCACATCATAGTTTCGCTCCGCTGAGCTGAGCCTCTTAGAGAAGAAGGCACAGGGGCGGAGCTTAGGTGGTGTACCCAAACGCTGAGAGAGCACAGCTCCTATCCCAGCCTCAGACGCGTCCACCTCCACTATGAATTGCAAAGACGGATCCGGATGAGCCAACACAGAAACCGAGGTAAACAGAGCCTTCAGTTTCGTAAAAGCCCTGTCCGCCCCAGCCGACCACTGCAAGCGCACCGGACCCCCCTTCAGCAGTGAGGTAATGGGAGCAGCTACCTGACCAAAACCTCTGGTAGTAATTGGCAAACCCTAAAAATCGCTGCACCTCCTTCACCGTGGTGGGAGTCGGCCAATTACGCACAGCTGCAATGCGGTCACTCTCCATCTCCACTCCTGACGTGGATAGGCGATATCCTAAGAAGGAGACGGACTGTTGAAAGAACAGGCATTTCTTAGCCTTGACATACAGGTCATGCTCCAACAGGCGACCAAGCACTTTGCGCACCAGGGACACATGCTCGGCGCGTGTAGCGGAGTAAATCAGAATGTCATCGATATACACCACCTCACTCTGCCCGTGCAGGTCCCTGAAAATCTCGTCTACAAAAGATTGGAAGACTGATGGAGCTTTCTTGAACCCGTATGGCATGACGAGTGTGACGACCCTCCCACTCTGTCTGCTGTATTTCTCTCTTTGCTCTTGTTCCTTATTAGGATGCTGGTGGGCGGAGTTGGAAGGGTCGTCAGCTAGATGGGAAACACCTGGGCTCGGGTGTGGCCCAGGATAAAGACACCTCTTCCACAGTCATTGGGGAGACTCTCTCCATGCAGACACCTTGTTTTTGGTTGTGCTAGTTATGGTATCTAATAAATATATATTTTTGATACTCCTTGTCTCCACGTTGTCTCCCTTTTGTTGCGAACTCTGAGCCAGTTCGTAACAAGTGGGAGCTCATCCGGGATCTTGAATTTGTGTTTGGGAGAAAACGTGGAGGTATGTTAAATTGTGGTGCTTTGTTTGTTAGTTTGAGTTTGGTGCTCAGTACTGGTTGCCTTTGGTTGTTTGGTTTGTGTGCTGTGTTGGAGAGTACAGTGGTTAGTTTCCAGGCCCCTGCCCAGCCTGGAAACGTTTGTTCTACTTGCTGTTGGGACATTGGTCTGAGGAGGTGAGTACAATCAGCTGTGTACCTCGGTGGGAGATTTGGATAGGGTAGTGAAACTTACTATCCGGAGCTATAGCCTTTTTCCCCTGATAGGCTTAGCGACGTGTTTCATTTTGGAATATGTTGGGCATTGTTAATGTTTGTTGTTTTTGTGTGGTGTCTGTGGACTGAGCAGTTGTCTCGGGGGCACATCCGTGGCTTGGTGGAATCTACCAGCGTGCTGGGGGTTACTTCCTTGCCAGCGGGCTACAGTGCATAATTACCCACCGCAAATCTGCATGAAGACTAGGGTTGAGTTATTGTAGGTTTTGGGGAAGCTCCATATCTCATCTCTTTTCTGTGGTGCCCGGTGTGATTGTATTTTCTCTTGTTGTGGTCTGGTGTGCTCAGCATGAATCGTTGGAGTGACTATGAACCGTTGGAGTGACTATGAACCGTTGGAGTGACTATGAACCGTTGGAGTGACTATGAACCGTTGGAGTGACTATGAACCGTTGGAGTGACTATGAATCGTTGGAGTGACTATGAATCGTTGGAGTGACTATGAATCGTTGGGAGATGTTGTTTGCCTTTGTAGCTGATGTGGTCTCTTGTGCGCCCTGTTCCTGAGTGTTATGTGACTGACCATTGTTTGGTTTTGTCATGTTCTAACTTTCCTGTCTGTTCCCTCCTGGTCTTGTGTTCTCCTTTCCTCTTAAATGTTGCTTCCTGTGCACAAAGGTTGCTGAGGTCTGGGGAGAAGGTTGGCTGGGGCAAGTGGAAGGTGAACATGTAACCTCTTGTCAATTTGGGACGCAGAGGCCTGTGTCAATTTGGGACGCAGAGGCCTGTGTCAATTTGGGACGCAGAGGCCTGTGTCAATTTGGGACGCAGAGGCTGGTACGTTGTTCCGGGGCCCTTGTTGGTCCCCGGTTTTATGGGGGGGGTGTGTGACGACCCTCCCACTCTGTCTGCTGTATTTCTCTCTTTGCTCTTGTTCCTTATTAGGATGCTGGTGGGCGGAGTTGGAAGGGTCGTCAGCTAGATGGGAAACACCTGGGCTCGGGTGTGGCCCAGGATAAAGACACCTCTTCCACAGTCATTGGGGAGACTCTCTCCATGCAGACACCTTGTTTTTGGTTGTGCTAGTTATGGTATCTAATAAATATATATTTTTGATACTCCTTGTCTCCACGTTGTCTCCCTTTTGTTGCGAACTCTGAGCCGGTTCGTAACACGAGGTACTCATAATGCCCTGAGGTGGTACTAAATGCTGTCTCCATCTCGGATACGCTCCAGGTTGTACGCACTCCTGACATCCAGGTTAGTGAAGAAGCGCGCTCCGTGCATTAACTCAATTGCCGGGGCGATCAGAGGTAGCGGGTAACTGTAACCCACCATAATTTTATTGAGACCTCGATAATCAATGCACGGGCGCAGACCTCCATCCTTCTTCACAAAAAAGAAACTCGAGGAGACGGGTGAGATGGAGGGCCTAATGTACCCCTGACGCAGGGATTCGGAGACATATGTCTCCATAGCGTCCGTTTCCGCTTGCGACAGGGGATACACGTGACTCCTGGGAAGTGCAGCGTCTACCATGAGATTTATCGCACAATCCCCCCGTCGATGGGGTGGTAATTGAGTCGCCTTCTTTTTAGAGAAGGCTAGGGCCAAATCGGCATATTCGGTGGGAATGCACACGGTAGAGACCTGGCCTGGACTTTCCACCGTAGTAGCACCAACGGAAACCCACTACAAAGTACACGACACAAAATAACATATAAACAATCTCGGACAAGGACATGAGGGGAAACAGAGGGTTAAATACACAACAGTGTAACGGCCGTCGAAGGTAGTAGACCAAGGTGCAGCGTGTTGAGTGCTCATCATATAATTTTAATAGAACACTTTAAACAAAACAAGAACGACAGCCAAACAGTTCTGTCAGGAACATCAACTAAACAGAAAGTAACCACCCACAAAACCCAAAGGAAAACAGGCTGCCTAAGTATGGCTCCCAATCAGAGACAACAATATACAGCTGTCCCTGATTGAGAACCATACCCGGCCAAAACAAAGAAATACAAAACATAGAAAAAAGGACATAGAATGCCCACCCTAGTCACACCCTGGCCTAACCAAAATAGAGAATAAAACCCTCTCTATGGCCAGGGCGTGACAAACAGGTAATGAAAAGGATTGGAACCAGGTGTTTATGAAAACAAGACAAAACCAATGGATAATGAAAAATGGATCAGTGATGGCTAAAAGACCGGTGACGTCGACGGCCGAGCACCACTCGAACAAGGAGGGGCATCGACTTCGGCAGAAGTCGTGACAGAATGAGTAAGTGTTCTAAAACTTTTGACTGGTACTGCACGTACACACACGCACACACACGCACACACACACAAAAACACACACTAGTATGAACAAAACGTAAACACTCTGCCTCGCATATACTCCGTAAAGGCATTATCTGCCCTCCCTAATGCACGTTGAATAGAGTATACCCCCACACAGTCCCCATCCTCCCCCCAGCTCAGGTCAAATGTAGTGCACTATATAGGGAATTGGGTGCCATTTGGGACTAGGCCCTGTACAGGTATCTCAGCGGTGGGGGCAACGTGGTCTGGTTTAGCAATGAGGAGGATGAGGAGGAAGAGGAGGGAGAGGAGGATGGGGAGAGGAGGATGAGAGGAGGATGAGGATTAGGAGGGAGAGGAGGATGAGGAGGGAGAGAAGGATGAGGAGGATGAGGAGGGAGAGGAGGATGAGGAGGATGAGGAGGGAGAGGAGGATAAGGGGGGAGAGGAGGATGAGGGGTAGTAGATGGACACCCACCACTTGGGGTAGTAAGGGGATGCCCCTCGAGGTAGTAGAGGGACGGTGTCGGTGTCGCCTCCTTCCTGTGCGATGTTTACAGTACCCTGGCCCACTTGACCAATAGGAGAGCAGCACTCAGCCCCAGAGTGCTGACAGGCGATTTGGTTTGACAAAGAGCAGCGGCCCTCGGCAGGCAGACCTGTCAACTCAGCAGCTGGCCGCACTCAAAGACCCCAAGTATAGGCTCACACTCACATACACACTATATATACTGTATATACACACTATACACATACACACACATGCACACACACAAATACGTAAGCATTGAAAATGAAAACATAGCTGAATGTCCCCTTACCCTCTCGCTGCTCTGAGAGAGGTGTCAACAGATGTCCAGGTATGTTAACAGCACAGGTGGCTAAGGGCCCTCTCTCTCAACACACAAGCCTCTGTCTGGAGTTCCCATGCAAAGCTAACATGCATGAACTTGTGCATCAACACACAAAGGAGCTTGTTGAAAGTCTCTAACGTAACATATGGGTGGGGTGGGGGAGGACAAAAGATAAACAAAAAAAAAGAAAGAGAGAGAGAAAGAGAGAATGTGGCTGGGAGTTGAACAGCCCGTATGTTTATGAAGGACCAAGCGAGGCAGCCAGAGAGATGGTCTTCGCCCGAGGACGAACCTGGTCTCTCTATCACCGCCTCCCCCAAAGTTCCCAGGAACCTTCTTTCCCACCCAGGACCCACCAGCTGTGCCTCAGCCCAGCAGCCGTCTCTTCCACCGTGGAGAGAGAAAGAGATAGGGAGGGAGAAAAAGAGAGAGAGATAGCGAGAGAGCGAGCTATCCACACCAAAGCCACCAGCCTGGAGGAACCAGACGTTCTAAAGTTAACGCACCTTCAGTTTCCCCCCAGAGTATCAGTTTCCCCCCAGAGCATCAGTTTCCCCCCAGAGCACCAGTTTCCCCCCAGAGTATCAGTTTCCCTCCAGAGCATCAGTTTCCCCCCAGAGCATCAGTTTCCCCCCAGAGCATCAGTTTCCCTCCAGAGCATCAGTTTCCCTCCAGAGAATCAGTTTCCCCCCAGAGCATCAGTTTCCCTCCAGAGCATCAGTTTCCCCCCAGATTATCAGTTTCCCCCAGAGCATCAGTTTCCCTCCAGAGCATCAGTTTCCCCCCAGAGCATCAGCTTCCCCCCAGAGCATCAGTTTCCCTCCAGAGCATCAGTTCCCCCAGAGTATCAGTTTCCCTCCAGAGCATCAGTTTCCCCCCAGAGGAGCAGTTTCCCCCCAGAGGAGCAGTTTCCCCCCAGAGGAGCAGTTTCCCTCCAGAGCATCAGTTTCCCCCCAGAGCATCAGTTTCCCCCCAGAGCATCAGTTTCCCTCCAGAGCATCAGTTTCCCCCCAGAGCATCAGCTTCCCCCCAGAGCATCAGTTTCCCTCCAGAGCATCAGTTTCCCCCCAGAGCATCAGTTTCCCCCCAGAGCATCAGTTTCCCCCCAGAGGAGCAGTTTCCCTACAGAGCATCAGTTTCCCTCCAGAGCATCAGTTTCCCTCCAGAGCATCAGTTTCCCTCCAGAGCATCAGTTTCCCCCCAGAGCATCAGTTTCCCTCCAGAGCATCAGTTTCCCCCCAGAGCATCAGTTTCCCTCCAGAGCATCAGTTTCCCTCCAGAGCACCAGCAACCCACCGCCAACCCTCCACTTGCACAACAAAAGCATGACCAACCAGGGTGGTAAGGGACAGACCACTCCCCAGTGACAGTGAGAAAGTCACAGGTGATGAACCCATGCTGTTGATGTGGTTGCTCCATGGTTACATACAGTGGGAAGATAATCCTGGGAAGTGGGAACAGCAGTTTGGGAAATCTGAATCGGCTGTTCCGGACACAAAGTATGTGTTTCCATTGGATTACGCTATTATCTTATTAAACTAGTGCACCCACACACACATATCAGTATTCTCTGTTGAGAGTATGGTTTTGGCATGCCAGATATTTCACTCGAATTCTGAAGTGTAATAAAGAATTTGATGAATTGTGGAATGAGGAACAGCATGAAGAGACATATTATGGCTACGTCCCAAATTACACCCTATTCCTTTCCTCGTGTGCCTATAAGGGTTCTGTAGTGCACTACATAGGGAGTAGGGTGCCATAGGGAATAGGGTTCCATAGGGAATAGGGTGCCATAGGGAATAGGGTGCCATAGGGAGGAATAGGGTTACATAGGGAATAGTGCTCCATAGGGAATAAAGTTCCATAGGGAATAGGGTGCCATAGGGAATAGTGTTCCATAGGGAATAGGGTTCCATAGGGAATAGGGTGCCATAGGGAATAAAGTTCCATAGGGAATAGGGTGCCATAGGGAATAGGGTTCCAAAGGGAATAGGGTGCCATAGGGAATAGGGTGCCATAGGGAATAGGGTTCCATAGGGAATAGGGTGCCATAGGGAATAAAGTTCCAAAGGGAATAGAGTGCCATAGGGAATAGGGTTCCATAGGGAATAGGGTGCCATAGGGAATAGGGTGCCATAGGGAGGAATAGGGTTACATAGGGAATAGTGCTCCATAGGGAATAAAGTTCCATAGGGAATAGGGTGCCATAGGGAATAGTGTTCCATAGGGAATAGTGTTCCATAGGGAATAGGGTGCCATAGGGAATAGGGTTCCAAAGGGAATAGGGTTCCAAAAGGAATAGGGTTCCATAGGGAATAGAGTTCCATAGGGAATAGAGTGCCATAGGGAACAGGGTTCCATAGGGAATAGAGTTCCAAAGGGAATAGAGTGCCAAAGGGAATAGGGTTCCAAAGGGAATAGAGTTCCATAGGGAATAGGGTGCCATAGGGAATAGGGTGCCATAGGGAGGAATAGGGTTACATAGGGAATAGTGCTCCATAGGGAATAAAGTTCCATAGGGAATAGGGTTCCAAAGGGAATAGGGTTCCATAGGGAATAGGGTGCCATAGGGAATAGGGTTCCAAAGGGAATAGGGTGCCATAGGGAATAGGGTTCCAAAGGGAATAGGGTTCCAAAGGGAATAGGGTGCCATAGGGAATAGGGTTCCAAAGGGAATAGGGTTCCAAAGGGAATAGAGTTCCATAGGGAATAGGGTGCCATAGGGAATAGGGTTCCATAGGGAATAGGGTGCCATAGGGAATAGGGTTCCATAGGGAATAGAGTTCCATAGGGAATAGAGTGCCATAGGGAATAGGGTTCCATAGGGAATAGGGTTCCATAGGGAATAGGGTGCCATAGGGAATAGGGTTCCATAGGGAATAGAGTTCCATAGGGAATAGAGTGCCATAGGGAATAGGGTTCCATAGGGAATAGAGTTCCAAAGGGAATAGAGTGCCATAGGGAATAGGGTTCCATAGGGAATAGGGTTCCATAGGGAATAGGGTTCCATAAGGAATTGGGTTATTTTCTGTTTATATCCATATGCCAGTCATACAGTAGACTGAGGAGACAAAGGAATCCTGATAATGTGCCGCACACTCAAACGGATCAGATGAGAGAACGTTCCAGAATCTTTTCATTAGCCTCCCTGGACCTCCTCAGAATGTTCCAGCAGAGCGGTGTCTCGTTCCTGGGGGACTGAGGAGGTGAAAGAATGTTCCAGCAGAGCGGTGTCTCGTTCCTGGGGGCTGAGGAGGTGAAAGAATGTTCCAGCACAGCGTTGTCTCGTTCCTGGGGGACTGAGGAGGTGAAAGAATGTTCCAGCACAGCGTTGTCTCGGTCCTGGGGGACTGAGGAGGTGAAAGAATGTTCCAGCACAGCGTTGTCTCGGTCCTGGGGGACTGAGGAGGTGAAAGAATGTTCCAGCACAGCGTTGTCTCGGTCCTGGAAAATACTGGAGACATGAAGAAGAGAGGAGTGACTTTATATTATTTAAAGAATCCGATATTAACACATATAGCATCTTCCCTCTTCTTCAAGCTCTCTTTTGGGTCGGGTTGCAGCAAATGTTACGCAAAGATATAAGATTGTAGATTTCCAATTGCAAATCACACTTTCTTCTGTCTTTTCTCTACCGAGCTAAACTCAATTTCCACATATTTAATGCTCACAGTAGGAGAGGATTTCTTCTCTCTCCACATCATCTAAACCTAATTCCAGCGTAAGGGGACATTTCCTGCTATACAACTCGGTTGACATTTCACAGCATGCTTTGTGGAACCCAAGCCAGCTCAGAGTAGTAGGAGAAGGAAAGAGGCCTCTCTCTCTCTCTCTCTCTCTCTCTGTCTCTCTCTCTCTCTCACTGTCTCTCTCTCTCTCTGTGTCTCTCTCTCTCTCTCTCTCTCTCTCTCTCTCATCCTCTGCTCTCTCTCTTCCTCCGGTGTCTCTCCGTCTCTCTCTCTCTCGGCTCTCTCTTCTCTCTGACGTCTATCTCTCCTCCTCTGTCTCTCTCTCCTCTCTC